>NW_026623283.1:2763669-2774370 GCF_030028575.1 Malurus melanocephalus
CACAGTCTCACCAGAGAGGCACAGTCCTGCACCACTTTCTGACAGGATGATGAGAGCTGTCCCCTGTGTGTAGGCAGCTTCTCTGGGTTTGCTTTCTTCCCTYTGTGTCACACTCATGGGAGCATCCTCTGCAGGAGGACTGGTRTGTTGTGTGGACAGTCACTTAGGGGACAGCAGATGTTGCTACTGCATGTTCAAAAGCAGCTGAAAGGATATTGCAGCCACTTTCAATCCACAGCTGTCTCTAGGCCTAAGTTTKCTCAGTGCAGAGAAAGCAATAAACACCAAAAAAAGCTGGATCCCTAATTCTAAAAGAGGTTTTCCAGGCACAGATTGTTTTTAGGAACCTTTTCTTTTAAAGCAGTAAAAGCAGCTACTGAACTGAAGGAGACACATCCTTGATTTCTGAACAATTGCTGCGAATAAAAGGACTGTCAGAAAAAAATCCAACCTAATTCATTTTCCACCTCTTATCCAGAAGCTCCTGAAGCTGTGTAGAAAACAGAATTTCTTCAAACTATCCCACAACTTCTCCAATGTCTTCAGCATGAAYGCTCTCAGCACAACTTTTTGTGGCATCTGTGAGATTTGTGCCAGTGCTCACTGAGGAAAACAATCTCAAAGTAGATTTGCTGGCTCATTAGCTGCGAGTCTGTAAGGACAGAAGTGACGTATGAGAGAAGTTAATTAAAAGAGCTGTTGTTGTGAGGATGGAATGAATGCTGGTGGCCATAGAGGGTGGGAGTAGGACTCAGGTAATATTCATATTGGGCTGTARCTSAGATATAWAGATKYCTGAGCCAAGTAGCAGCAGAACCAKCYATATGCTGGTGAAGCTGGGAAAACAGAACAGGATCATGACYTTGACTCAAAATGGCAACATGAATCCTTCAAGCACCAAGCACATCYGTGTATTGTGAAGAGAGAGCTGTAGACCGACCCTACTATTTTAGCCTTAGAGTCTTTGTAAGTGGGTCTGACCGGTACTTGTCTGTAAAGACAGCAATTGTCTATCACAGTTTACTTCAAATATAATTGCAACTCAAGGAAAATTAGAACAGCCACATCGGTATTATCAAACTTTCTGCAAAAAGAGGTTAAAAATACAGCAAAACCCCCATAACAAACACCTAGCTTTCTGTTGAAAAGCTGTGGTGCTCCATGGGAAATCTTGGAAATGGCTGAGTGATGGTCCAGGTCCTTTGTCTGTCAACTCTTCATGGCTGCTGTCCACATCCCAYGTGGACTGTCTGAGCCGAAGACGGTGCCCCTTGGGGCAACTCTCTGTTTCCAGACTGACAACCCCAGGCTACTGAACTGTAGTGTATGTGGGTGGTCTTTAAAAATCCTTACTGAAACCTGACCTTATGCAAGAACACACACACATTCACCYGCGTGCATCATGGACTGTGCACCATTTTTCCGTCCTATGTTTTTGGTCATTTTGGGAATACCTTCCCTTGTGGTCTCTGGCTCATTCTATTCTTTTGCCATCTCTGAGYGCTGTGTACACTGCATTATGCTAAGAAGACCCTTAAATCTTCACATGCCCCCTCATGTTTGCATGCAGACAGTCCGGCATTATCCAGCTCCGTGGTGAGGATGTTCACATCTCTTCTCATTAGCGATGTGCAATGTAAAAGGCTTGCCTTGAGTTTCTTGAAGACGGCAGTAATGAAGCTCTGAAGAAATAGTCAGGGGAATGGAGCTAATTAAAATGCAGCAGGGTGTAGAAGTAAAGGTAGCAGCAGCTCGCTATGCCATGTCTCTGGCAATCAGCAGTCCCTAGTTTACCCACACTAATTGACAGGAGACGCGGTGCTACTGAGTGTGCACACAGCCAGCGTTAATGGAGTCAGCACACGCTGCTCTTCCTGCCTGACTTGTCTCATTATCGACCTTGAACTGGCAAAGGTCACTTGATGGTGCTGCTTTCATCAAGATGACAGGTGTCTGAAGATCTTCTCTTTGTAGTATAATAATTTGGCAGTTGTCTTATCCTGTACGCGAATTAGTGATCTGATCCCGAAGAGATGACGGATAAAAAAGACTGGCTTACCATGGTGAGGAGCTGGGCTGTTGTGTGTTTAAAAAAAAATAACAGGTACCAAAAGTCCAGGAGGAAGGACACAAAAGTATATTGCATAATCCCCCTTGGAGAAGAGCTTCCCCTGAAGAAGCAAACAGGCAAATTTTCACAAGTGGAAATGCAGTCAGTCCACTGTTAAAAATCAGCAGCTTGTTTGAGCTGCTGATGAGCACCAGGTGCACCGCTGGCACTCAGCAAATACCTAATAATAATAATAATAACAATAGCTGGGGCACCTGACACCTGCAGTAAGCTGTGAGTGACAGTGTTCTTGGGGAGATGTCTCATCTGAAGGCAGTGTTGTCTCCAGGAGTGGCATCATTATATTGTGCTGCACCCAGGCAGCATCTCCTGTGCCCTCTTTTTTCTATTCTATTCCAGATGGTTTTAGCAAAGACACTGAACACTAATAGAAATGCTTCTGCCATCCTCCCTTTCAAATTACAGAACCAGTATTTTTGAGCATTTTTAATAAATATTAATGCTTTGGTTTTCTGAGAGATGATCAGCAGTCTCCTGTGTTCTGTAGGTTCTTGGGTTAGAAGGCTGCCGAAGCCTGAGCTTGCATCTCTTTTTCTCTCTCACTGTCACTTGTGCAAGGTGTGTGTAGTGGTGCTGCCCTAGCATTTGGCCCCTTGCTTGTGGGTACAAATGGGGTAAGTCAGGGCCTAGACCTGGGAGGAATCTATTTTCCCCAGCAGAAAAATGCTCCTTGCTGAAGAGCTGAGGGGCTGTCTTTGTGGCAACTGACTTGTTGGCAGCACCAGACTGCATTTTCTTGGCTCACATAGGGAGGATGAAAGTCAGTGTGAGCCTAGATATGCAAAGCAGTGCCTGCRAAAGGAGCCCTTCAAAGAGGTTTCTGCTCCCTCATCTTAGTGTTGGGGCTTTAGCCTCACTTGCTGACTTGTGGGCAGCTTTCATGTCCAGTCCTGCTCTGGCTCCACTTGGGGCAGTGAGAGGTGCTGGTCCCCAACCTGCATTTCTCGAGGAAGATCACAATCACAGACAGGCCATGGGCAGGACCACTTTCCAGGGTACTCAARTCTCTATCCAGCCTGACCTTGAACACTTTCAGGGATAGGGCATCCACAGCTTCTCTGGGCCACTGTGTCAGTGCCTCATCATGCTCACTGTCAAGAATTTCTCCCAAATATCTCATCTAAACCTGCTCTCTAAGTGTGAAGCCATTYCCCCTTTYCCTATCCCTACATGCCCTTGTAAATGGTGTTTCTCCTTCTTTCTTGCAGGCTCCCTTCAGGTACTGGAAGATCACAATTAATTCTCTTTTCCCAGCTGAATAAACCAAATTCTCCCAGCCTTTCCTCTCAGGAGAGGTGCTTCATCCCTCTGATTATCTTGGTGGCCTCCTCTGGACTCATCCCAACAGGTCCATGTCCTTCCTGTGCTGGGGACCCCAGAGCTGGATGCAGCCCTGCAGGTGGGGTCTCACCAGAGCAGAGGGGCAGAATCCCCTCCCTTGCAATGTTCCCCATGCTGCTTTGAGTGCAGCCCAGGATATGAGTGGCTTTTGGGGTTATTGCAACCCTCACCAGATCTGGGGAGGGCAGAGCAAACCAAACAGAGGTTCTCTTTACCTGCAGTTTCCCAGAATATTTTTAGAATAAACATCTCTGAAACTGAATGCTCTTTTCTAGTATAATTACCAGAATATTTTYGTCATTTATTTGTGATTATAGGAAACTGAAGTATTGTCTGGAGAACAAAATACTCTGCAACTTGAAAAAAAAATTTATAGCTTCTGTCTTTTTAAAGACATGTGAAAATAAAATGCTGGGCAGTGCGTTGTGTGTATGGCTGCAGTCCAGCTCTAGAGGTAGCAGACCCAGAGATTTTTACCAGGGCAAGCCTGAGGCACTGATGGGATCATTCTTTAAATAGAAAAATGTTTTTGTTTTTGAGCTTTCCCAGTCTGACAGGTTTTTTCATTTGCCTCTGTGGTGGCTGCCAAGGGTACGGGATGCTCCTGGTCTCCATATTCCCAGAACCCACACTGGTACTGCAATACCCACCACCCCCCTCCCACAGACCCACACACTGTCCCCCAGCATTCAGAGGGACTGTTTGGCACTGCCCTCAGTATTTCATCCACTCTACCATGTCAGATTGCACTCTCCTTTGGGGATGTGAGAGTAAATCTCCACCTTTGCGCCAGGTTGTGAAAGCAATTGTAAAATAAATGTTAAATGAAAAAAAAAAAAAAGGTGTTGCCTAAATGCATAGTGAGATCGATAAAATATGCAAGAATGGACTCCTGCTGTTCAGGGCTGCAGTAGTCTCTAACCTAGAGCAAGGGAGTCCTGGAGGGGCTGSTCTAAGTGACAGCTGATAGGAATCCTACATTAATGCAACAGGTAGGGCTCGTATGTTTGCACCCAGAGGTCTCATGTTCCAGTGCCAGTTGTGAGGGTACTCTCAGGAGGCCTCTGTCTGAAATGGCAGTGATAAAGGAGAGAAGTAGAGAGAAAGAARATTCTAGCAATTACAGTTTTGTGCCTGGGTTAAGTCTTTCCATCAACAGGTCATTTCTTTTTTTTGCAGAAGATTTCTTTCCCCAGCAAGGAGATAATCAATAAAAGATGTGGTGAAAAATAAAGCTAGTGACCACTTTTCTTCTGCTGCGGAGAGATGCATCCATCCAAACCAAAGACAAATGAGATGGGTTCATAAATCCTTCCTTCTTATAACGAGAAGCTCAGTTTATGCTGCTGAAACCAGTAAAAACACAGTGGGACAAGACTTTCTCTCTTCTACTAATGAAAAGGGTGGGGAGTGGAACACTAATATGCAAATGGAAAATATAATGTTGTCTTGGTTTGAAAGACAGGTGTTTGCCAATGAAGGCAGGGTCCCCCCTTGGAGTGGTGGATCTGACCCCCCCTTCCCTCCAAATTATTATAGCTTTGCAAAATCACGGGCTTTCAGGCAAGGATATGGGGAAAAGGGAATAACAGTTTTTACTAATATGTATAACAAGGTGAAACAAGTAACAACAATAGCAACAACCAACCCAGCCACAAACCCAGTGACAGCCTTACAGAGGCACAGCCTCCCCTTTGGTGCAGTTACAGTCCCAGCCGGCAGGGGCGCTGTTGGCTCCCGGCCGGGCAGGGCGGGTGCGATGATTCCCCGGCAGCTGCAGGGGGCGCTGTGGCGCGGGTCCCGGCTGGGTCAGATCTCCCGTGTGGCCAATGGCGGACACAAAATGGCAGAGATGGATGGAGAAAAGTCTCCCTACAAACTTACAGTGCAAATGCCGATCTCGTTGCTCCTCTGGACAGCAAGAAACCTCAGAACGGTCAGATGAGCAAAGAGACGAGCAGAATCCCGTGGCTGCAGACGGGATGCAGCAGAACTCAACCGCTGCAGCTGCAATCCCAGGGGTCCCCRGCAAGGCACACGGGCAGAAGATCACAGTGCAGCAAACAGGAACTGATGACTGGAGATGCTGGGCTCTGAGCAGCAGGTCCACCGTCCTCCCCCGAGCCAAGCAGGGCAGGAAGTGAAGCTACTCCCCGCCCCACACACACACGCGCCCTCCCCAAGCCCAAAACTCCCATGAGAACTTCCCTCTCTCTTCCCTCTTTTTTCCTCTTGAGAGGAAAAAAGAAAACAAAACTGCCAGGCAGGAGCAGCGCCCAGGGAGACCCTTGAGGTGGGACTTAGGTTCTTCTGTCTTCCCCAATCGCCSAGCCATGAAAAGAATGACYTGGCAATCAGTGTATCCCAGCAACAAAATGGAAAAGAAAAAAAATCCCCCAAGAAAGGAAACAAAAGGAGAAATTTTAACCCACAACAAACGTGAAAACTGTGACAAATATGCTGAGTTTGTCCATTGCCTCAACCTCAAACTGTCGGTTCCTGCTATCTCCCAGGTTCTCTCTTTCATTACAGAGAAAACCAGAAAAGTACAGGAAAAAAAACATCACACAAGTATTATATCTGTGTCTCCTTGTCATCTTTGTTGGGAAGGATTGTCTAGGTCCTAAATGTTGATAGTCTATGAATAGCAGTTTGCCTGTTCCAGAATTAACGCTAGAAATTCCTAAGGATGAAAGTATTTGATTTACAGCACAGGAATCTGGRAATATTCATGGCTCACAGGAGTCTTTTCATTAAGAATATTCGTGTCAGCAATTTGAGATCTGAAGTGTTTTGTCCCTGTCCTTCCTCTCTGTGTGCATGTGCTGGGAGGGAACTCAGGACTGAAAAGCAAAGTGGCCTCTGACAGCTTTCCTGAAGGGTGTCAGCAGAGGTGTTCTGAGAGATCTGGTGCCACTTTGTCTTGTTTGAGGAGGGAGGAACAGGACCCATGAATACTAAAGCAATTTAAGCAAAATCARCCAGAGTTTTTGGGAGACAAAAATGCAGCTGCTTTCCCACTGAGGTTAGCTGTTTTGAGGGTGCAGTTTGGAAGGTGCTCCCACTTTCATCAGCAGTTAAGGCCTTTTGTTTTACAACATCTCTTAGCTCCAGTTTACACAACAATGAAGTGTTTTACTCTGAAAGCCTGTCACTTCCATTTCACAGCTACTCTGGTGTGGTCAGATGTGATCTGTCACTACCAGGCTATTAATGGCATTATTAACTGTTAACATCCAGGAAATTACAATTGTCCCAGTGCACTGCCTTGGGATGTGAATAAATCTCTGTCTTTAGACCCCTTCAGAAAGCCACTTATCCCTACACCAGAAGTATGATTCTTTTTTCCATCTCTTTCTCCAAGAAGATACTCTTCTCCAAGAAGATCTGGAGTGCCTACTTTATTTTGCGCTCATTTGGAACAGCATGGAAGCCTGTCTGAATTTTCGCACTGTCCTTCAAAGGAAGCGGCTGTGTCTTCAYACCCTCCTGTTAGGAAAGAGATTCGCTCTTGCCTTTTAGTCATAGCTTGAAAATTCCTGTATCTTYAGAGGTATCATCAATATTTCTGAATAATTTGATTAATATAATTTTTGATTCCGCAACTGGAAATACCTAAGTCCTGAAAAACAATCTATTTTCTAATCTGGAAAGAATTTAGAGGCAAATATGCTGAGAGAAGGACTATGAGTRCCATTCTTATATCTTGTTTGTTTTGTGTCAAGTCCTCTAATAATCACCATCAACACAGCATAGCAGAAATGTTTACTACAGCAGAAGACTATGAATTTAGTGGAAAATGTCTTCCTAAAATTTTATGCCTCACTTTGCTCTGGGATTTTTTCTCTGACATGCACGTCCTCTATCACATTTCCATGTCATAGGAAGGCCAGGGAATGTGTAAAGAAAAAAAAAAAAAAACCAGCTAAAATAAGACAGACAAAGTAACCTGCAATGTGCCTCGGTGGTGCTTGTGCTGTTTGGATCTGTGCATAGGTCCAGGAGCGTGGTCATCTCTGGCTTGGTAGCGAGTGCTCAGCAATTACAGGGGAAATTCACAGCAGAACCATGATGAAGAGAAGGCTGCAGCAAAGGACTTGTGAGGAAGCACCACTGATGTTTTCTCCAAGTAGGTTGTTTTTTGGTCATCCCTTACACTTAACCAGAGAGAGGGGAAATGCTGATGTTAGAAGAGAATGGATTTGCCTGACTCAGTGCAAACCTGAATTCACAAGATGCCAACACAGCTTTGCAAATCCAAATACTTCAGGCATTCTTATCTTCAGATAAGAATTAGAAGGAGACTTTCTTTTTCTGTTTGCCCAGTGCTGCCTAAAAGCTAATACCAAGAAAKTCATTTTAGCAATTGATTTTTTTATCATTCCTGCACATATGYTTTTTTGTGGTCTGGATTTTCTTCTGCATTTCCTATTTTCATGGGTTTTGGTCTGTTATATAATGGCATAATCAAGCTAAGGAAAAAGGCAATGTTTCTTTTCTGTGTGCTGCATTTGAATAAAATTAAGGTCATGGTAGAAAAGCAGATGAGAGCTAGGGAATAYATAGATCATCTGAAAATCTTGAGAGAAGTCACTGCAAATATTTACAGCATGAAAAGTCAGAATATTTTTATATGGGTGGCCTATTTGTCTTCTGTTTTCCAGATTTCTGCTTCTTGTGTCTGGTCTTTGTGCTTCTTTGCTTTGGATATGTATAGTGATCCATTTGGCTGATCCAAAGCCAAATGAAGTCAACAGGGCTAAGTATTTCCATTAATTTTAATCCATAAAAGGCCATATTTATATCATATTCAGCAATTTGGAATCTGATCTTCTGTATTTTCAATGCAAAAAAAAAAAAGTGCTTATGTGCCTATATCTCATTTATTCTTCAAGAAACACTTTTAGTCATATTAGTATTTGAAAAAAAAAGAAAAGGAGCTATTTGCCCTTTGGTATTAAGATGTCTTTTATGAGAAGATCATTGYTACACCTGAATGTCAAGAAAACTTCAGGCATATTTCCTGTGATAGAAGCTTAAAAAAAATAGAAATAAGCATTAAAAGTGAACTGACTGGACTAATTAATTACAAGGTGTGTCAATAATTTTCTCCAGCATATAGATTGACCCAATCTTTCAGATCCAAAGGGGATCACTGAGTTTCAGAATAAGAGAGGTTTTGGGTTGGCCACATCCCTCCCATGCTTGCTGCTGCAACTAAATGCAGAAGGATGGAAATAGTGGGAGGGGAAAAGACACCTCTGAGAAGCACTTCTTGGCAAAGTATGAAGTGCCAGGAAAATGTACTTGTAAGATTGAATCCTGGGGGATTTGCACCCCTAATCTATTTAAATTGCAGAAGAATACTTAGACTTTTAGGGATCTCATTGTTTCTCAGCCTATGAWTTTCTCATGTTCCCACTGCTACCAATAATCACAAATGCAGACAAGAGTTTTATTATGACTACAGTCTGATCTTCGGTTCATATCTGGGCTTCATTGTTCATTTGCAAAATAGCAGTCTGAGGCATCTTCCATGCTTTAAGGTGCTTGAAATAAGTCCCCTTTTTCCCATTCAAGAAGGAAAATGGGCAGGCAGGAGGAGATGATATGTGATGAGATGTTTAGTTCTCTATTACCTGGTGGAAAACATTTGCAGTTAGAAGTTTGGCTGTTTCCCCTATTTCTCAGAAGGAGAGCTACCAGAAAGGGGAAGAAGAGACACTTGTTCAGTCTGGTCTATGTCCTATGAAAATGTRTGGCTGGATCAACTCTTCCTTTGATTGTAGTCAAAGCAGAAATACAAGTGCTTAATTTTCTAACTAGTCTGACTGGCCATAGTTCAGTTCCTACAGAAGTACATCTGCCTTGTCATAAGGGAAATCAATCACAAAACACTGTTAAGAATATTATAGAAATAGCATAAAGCAACCCTTATCAAAAAGGCTACCTATTCCAAAATGGCAATTTCTTTGTCATTGTGGCAGACACCACATGGCTGCTTCCTCTAAAAAACCAACATCATGGCTTCACCTTCTGGGCCATGCTGGCCTAGCAAAGCTAGGTACCCCCTTGCTAGCTTCGGTGTGACCTTAACTCTGTGGGTTTTAGCATGTCCCTGCTTAGGCTTTCTTTCTGTCCAGGGGTTCTCTTACAGCAACCTGGTGGAAAACAAGTCCTGTCACAAGAATTCATTTCCTGAAGCTCTCCTTCAAATCAGTGAGAACTGAAGGTAGATTTGTGCCTCTAAATTTCAGTCATAAAGAAGCTGCTGTTTAGCACCCAGTTCTGCCATACTGATCCCTATGTTATCTTTCTCTGCTAAGCCTTCTCATTAATTCCTGAGAGCCTAGTCTAATATGCACTCAGTGCAAGTAATGATGGCAGAGCTAACTTTAGAGAGAAGAGGATTTCAAATGAAGGAGTAAGAGAGACAGGAATAGACAAATAGAGAAGAAATTCAGTTTTGCTGTGGGCTTTTCTGCAGTTTCTCTTGTGCAGTAAAGAAAGCCCAAGACTGTCACCACTGTGTTTAGGCAAGACCCCAGAGATGAGCAGTGACTTTGTAGTGGAGGTGGCTGTGAGCAGAATAACTCTTCCCATTTAATCTTTATWCTCTGTATGGGATATTTTGGGCAGAGAAGCCAAGGAGAACAGATTTTTCTGGTATTGCTTCAGTGCMCAGGTGGATGGAAACCCAGCTGTTCCAGGCAGGTTGGATCTGTGTGTGGGACTGAACTTTGAGTGCTTTGTCTCCTACTTGCCTGACCTCCCTGGGCTGCTGCAGGCTTATTGTCTCTGATCTGTCAGGATCCTTGCTGAAAGCYGTTTCTCCTGCTGCTGCTGAAGCACCACCACACCAAGGGATCATCAAGACATGTCTTGAGGCAAGTGAGATATTGCTGGGAAGGCCTTGGATTTCAACCTCATTCCTGTGTTATGAATGCAACTTATTTTCTGCAGAAGATTTTGGAAAAGAGATGAGACTGTTCTTTAGAAAGAGCTATTACAAGGCTAAAATAATTCCAGCAAAGAAGATTGTAACATCACTCAGTGMAAAGGGATCCTTACAAGACTCAATTACAACCTGCAGCTTCACTAAAAGCAATGGAGCAGGGTAGGCATAAGAAATGAACAGTGCTGTCCATTTAACTTCTGAGGCTGGCAGGAGCAGAGGCAAAGATTTACAGTTGTTGATATAAAGTGTCAAGGATTTGGATTAGAATCCT
>NW_026623283.1:2774507-2848282 GCF_030028575.1 Malurus melanocephalus
AGCCAATGTCAAAGCAGATGTGAGCTGCATGGAGCCAGGCAGAAATTCTGCCCCTTTATCTTAACCTTTATCCATTTGGGGACTTTCCTCTTTGAAGAGGAATATCTTGCTTTTCCACTTGCTATATGCTGATAAAGCTATGAATTGACTCGTTTGCTCTGAATTTTCAACAGTTCTGTTCTCTTAAAGATCATCTTTCTTCTTTCCCTTCTGCTCCTGCTTCCCCCAAAGTCCCCCAGCCAGGATGAAATAGCATTGGGCATGACCCAGGGAGAAAGGAACGGTGTTGAACTGTGTGTGCTTTGTGGCTTTCCTGTCCTTTCATTTGGCATTGAACTATCCATGCAAGAAGGGAATTAAAACGATGTGAATGTATTTTTTTTCCTCCTCAAAGTTTTCCTTCCTGAGCTTCACATAACARCTTTAGGTTTCTGCTGGAATAATCTTCCTCAGGACAAAGCCTGTGTAAGACCGAGCATTGCAGAGCTGCAGCATGTGTTGAAAATCATCCTAGCACACACTTGGGGGCAGTTGTGTTTTTCTGTGATTTAGTCGAGCAGGTCTCTAAACTACAAATCATTATCTTTGATTCTGATGGCTAGCAGGATGGCTAATGTGACAATCTGGGTGATGGTTACCTCCTGTGTCCCCCTGTGAAAGCTGGGTAGTGCATCTGTGTGCACCTGCAAGAGCAATTGCCTACGCTTTTTACCCTGTGATGTTCACAGACTGCTGTCAGAGACGGGGAGACAAGTTCATTGTAAAAGCAAAATGTGTAAACAGTTTGAGTGTGGTGAAAGTGTTTTTATGGTTTTGTACAAGCTGAAAACAGTATCAGTGCGTGACTTAGAATGAATTCTAATACAAAGCATGTATGTTTGCCAGTAGCAAAAACCGAATGCCATCAAAAGAAAAAAAACAAAACAAACAAAGGACCAAAAGAAACTCAGAAGAGACAAAGAGAGCAAAATTTRGCTCATTGTACTCCACAAGCCCCACTCTTGCTGCCACTAGCCTTGCTGCCTTGGCAGGGCAGTGCTGTAAGCACTGATCGGGTACCCCTGGCTGCTCCTTCTTCCTGGGCATGGAGACAGCCTGCTGGGTGCTGGTTATCTGGGTSTTCTGCCCTGCTCAGGGGTGGCAATGGAAGGAAACTTTATGGAGAGAGGCTGTCTTTAGGCGAGAGTTCATCCAGGCTGCCTGCTTGCCTGCCACCGCGTCAGCTGGTGCTTTGTGCAGAGRAGAGCTACCCCGGGTGTGGTAGGAAATATCCTGCAGGCTGTTTCTGTGTTAAATCACACCTCCTCCTATTTTTTTGAATTCAGCAGAGGGGCAAGGGTTATAAACTAGCAAAAAGCATTGGCCCCTTGTGYCTGTGCCTAGTCTGCTCAAGTTAATTCATTTTTTGGCTCATTACATTTTCTGCCCCATTGCTAATTGCCTCTTGGGCTCTACTCATTGCCAGGGTTTTCTGACCATCAAAACATTACTAAACAAATGAACTAAATAAAATAAGCCTTCTTTAAGAGCCTTCCCCCAGCCCTCCCCTTGTGTTAATATTCCAACGGCACCCAACAGGTAGGCGTCTGCACTCATGTTATCTGTATTAATTAGACTGTAATACCCTTGGCACAAGACAAGGACAGGGAGGCAAGAGAGTCTCTCCTGCAGCTCTCTGATAATTTATACCAACMGAAAGCCTGCTGCAATGTCTTTCTCTAGTGCCACATGTACCAATAGCGATGCATAAATAAGATTAATTTCTATTAGGTGTTTTCTTTTTCTTCCAACTAATTAGCCCCTTCTCCACAATATCTGAGCCCTACACAATATTTAATGAGCMTTTTGCAGCAAATTCCTGAGGCAGAAGTACTTTTATCCCCAGACAGATCGGCTGGGTCATCCGTGGTYGTGGAAGTTTCTGACAGAGTGAAACATGAACTTCAACTTTCCCAAGGTCTAGATTAGCACTCAAACCACTGAACTCTTCTGCCTAGCAACTACCTCTAGTAGTTGTTTACTGCTACCTGACTGTTCAGCTGTCAGGTTTTATACCTGAAGGATTTGGGCATGTTCAGCATTAGATACAAGTATGCAATCTGTCCTCTGTGTTGGGTTTCTCATCTCTGCCACATCAGCATTTCTTAAAATTAGAGGGAACAGGAGGGTAAACATGACTGACTCGAGGGATAAGCTTGCCATGTTTTTCATTATAGCTGATTATTAAYATAATCAGTTTAGTAGCAAAAGTACTACAGAAAATTACTTAACCTTGGGCCTTGCTTGACCAGGCTCTGAAGGATCTTCATCCTGTGCTCACGTTGCTGTAACAGCGGGGCAGGTTTCATTATGCAGCCAGTAATGCTATGGTAATAAAAGAAGCACCAGAATCGGGTTTGTTCATTACTGCCTGAATCCGTGTTGTCTGCCCAGGGCTGCATCCTACACTGATAAGCATCTTCTCTTAGTGAGATAGCTTAGCAACAGGGGCTGTCCCTGCTGCTCACCTCCCTCCTCTCCTCATGCTCACCCTGGTGGCCTGTCTCCCGCAGCCCTTGCACAGCTCTATCCCTCTTCCTCGGCAGCAGGAGCAGCTGGTAGCCTCAGGCACCCCTTCGGCAGCACCCACCTTGTGCCTCTTGCAGTGCAAAGGAGAAGGTGGCACCCTCACCCTGAATCACACTTYCTGAAGCACCTGCTGCTGCACACCCGGAGCAGCAGAGAGGGACGGTGATGGGGCCCTGTTGCCCCAAGAGCTGAGGATGGGTGAGAAGCGTTCAGCTCACCAGAGCCAAGSTGTGCTGAAGCCCTGAGGCTCTGCATGAGACTCTCAAGGTTCAGCCTTCAATGCGGGTTTCTTCAGAGCAGAGCTTTGTGTCCCCACTGTACCGTTAACACTGTGTTTTTCAGCCACTTCAGGAACTTGCACGATTGCCAAGATCTTTGCTTTACCACATTCTTTCGGTTAATAGAAATATTTAGCTGAAGCATGAAGGCATTGTATTTCCAAAAGGAAAACACACAGAAAAAGGTCCGATCTTTTTTTTTTTTTTTGGGGCCTGATTGTCTCTGCTTGTTTATGGCTGCCACTAATTTGCTCGTTTGCTTGCTGGAAAATAGCTAATTAAAACCCACTTCAGCTAACAAGCTGACTGGGACCATGCAAATGTCACTCTCTGCTGTCTGCTATTTTCGTTTATACTTTACATTATTAGTGTTGTTTTTCCTCCCTCCATAGTAATAAACGCGAGRATAGATTTAGTACCCTCTTCACAGGTGTGTGCTTGTACATCAGCACATCATCCCAAGAAAAGTGCTGCTGTTTTACTGCACTTCAGTACTTTGAGTGTTATTACCCCTGACAGTTAATGGTTTCAGACTACACTGCTTGTTAGCACTAGATTCTGAACAGCTTCATCTATCTTTTTGTTTTTACACTGACTGGTCACATTAAGTATATGTGTCTGAGCTATTAGTCCCGTCTGTTCATTGCATGCATTTCATTTGCTGCGTTTTTTCGCTAAAATTAGTATGTATTGTCATCCATATACTTCAACACATCGACTTTTGTTATAATTATGCTGTCATCATTTTGCTTCCACACACTTGCTAATTTATTGTAGCTAAATTAGACCTAATATTAGCAATTTTGCAGCTGTTCCCATAGACCACGCTCAGCCATATATTTGTACATTGTTTGGTAATTGGATTTGAGGGCTCAGGAACGGACGATGGCACTCTTTAGAAACAAGGGAAAGATTTGAGGAAATGGGAGAAAAATAAAAAACCACAAGCCCCAGAAGAGGCTTCAGGGGTGAATTTCCAGAGCCTAGCTTAAAAGGTTTTCACAAGGCCAAACAAATCAGAGAGTCAGTGTACCAGAGCACAAAGTGTCCAAATGACATGTCTCATTCAGGCATGGGATTAGTCATACCTCCCCCCAAATATGCTTTTTATTTTAACAAAATTGCTGGGGACTTTTGGGGGGACTTAGGGAAAAAAAACCAGTTTTTACTGTAGTATAGAAATCTCTATACCTATATTAGTATATATATATATATATATATATATATATGTAATCTTTCTGTATTAGAAATCTCCAGGAAAGTTTTTCTGCATTAGGGTAGGCTGCTCTCAGATGATGTCTTTGAATTAACCAATTAACCGTGTGTGAAGAAGGAGGAAAAATGGTTTTGTTTCTGAGTGTGAGYTCTCCATCCTGAGTTTTGACACCAGCCTCTACTTGCTTATCCAGCCCCACTTCAGGTATCAATATGAGCAGAGAATGAAAGGAAAAACTTAAACCCCCCCCAAAAAAAAGAAAAAAGAAGAGCAAATGAGGAAAGCAGAATAGAGCTGCCCAGTTCTTACTTATCCTTTCTGAGCATGAGTTATTTTGAGTTATTTTGTTGCCAAGCGGGGTACAACTCTGGCAAAAGAAGTTATAAGTGCCCACCATTGAATCTYACATGGTCTTTTTGTAAATAAGTTTCTGATGTGATAGAAAACAAAACTGTGAGGAAGACTGTTCAGAGTGACACTGTAGAATCAGTTTAATTCCAGTACTGTGGAAGATGTGGATGAAACTTAATCACTGAAGAACCTACCCTTAACCAAAATGGAACTAAATTCTGTCTGCACATGATTCATCCACCTGCTTAATAGGAGTATTATAACAGGGTGCAGTGCTGCTGGCAGATGCACATGCAAGTTTAAAAATAAGGCAGTGAAATTAACAACAACARAAAAGAAGGGTATTTGATCAGCTCTCATCTATAACACAGAGTTCTTTCCAATTCACTGCAAGCTGTTGCAGCAGGCTGCATTCTGCTCTGCTTCTCCCTTGGCCAGAGCTTAATTTCTGCTTGGAAAAGAATAGAGCAAAGTAACCTGCCAAAAAGTAAGACAGAATAGGCCAAGTCATGTAAGAATCCAGGCCCCACAAATGTCTTGTTCAGGAAAGGAAAGTGAAGGAGAAAAGCCAGGCCATTTAACACATTTTAAAATGATTTAAACTTGTACAAAATATTTAAAATAACCAGCCCGATTTAAAACAACTCACTCCTCCCAAAAGCCCAATCATTAATAACCAAATGATTGCCAGATTATATTCTCTTTTACTGACAAAGCTTTCATTATGCTTTCTTTCTTCTCAAATGCCAGGAAAATATATAGATTGGTCTTGCAGAAATCTGCACAGTTCCTGGATGCTGTGATGGAGAAGTTGGTCTCTCTGCAGTTGTTTCTAATAGATGCTGTGACCATGATCAGCATATCCTGCAGGGAACAGGGAAGTGTCTGTTTTGCTCATTTGCCCCGCTTTGGTTTTTTTTGAAATTTTTTTTTTCATTTCATGGCCAACTTTCCTCTGGTCAGTCATCTCCTAGACTCCCTGACACAGAGACTCAACTAGGTCAGCCTGTTGTTTGTGTTTGCTGTCAGCACATGTATTTGGTGTTGTTTCTCACAGTCCTTTATTTTCACTCTGTGTGAGATTGTCTCTCAAGTGGAGGTAGACAATGGCAGTGATTCCCTGTTATGATGAATATTGCTGAGCAGAGCAGAAATATGCATGCAAAGAGCACATGCAGCAGCAAATGGACATAATATATTAAATCATATCATGCATTTCAAGGTGAGCAGAAGAGGAGGCTTGCACACATGCTTTAAGTTCATATTTTTACTGCTTTACTGTACCATGTTTTCTATCAAGCTGCTAAAGACCTACTAAAAGGGTACAAAATGAAGCCATTAGCAGAAACTTGTTTAAGATGTCCACACACATATGTGCTCTTCAGGTAGCTGGCTGGACAGTGYTGTGAGGCTGTTACTTGGACGCTGGAGCAATAAATGTCATGTCAGGGGCCAACTGTCTGTAATCACAGTTAGCAGGTTGAACAGACTTGTGAAAATATTTTCTTTATGTGAAGGGAGACGCTGCACACTTTGCCACAGCAGAAGTTGCTAAACCTAATGTAATATGACAAGTCCTTTGGCAGCAAAAGCCACATTTAATAGACACGCTGCCTGTGAAAYGGGAAAGAAACAAAAGCAGTTTTCCTGCAGAAATGTCACCTCCTCTATTTTGCAGCATCTCTCACCTTGTCCTGCTCCTGCACTCTTTTTTTTTCTGGGTGACATTGGCCATGCATCGTGGTCTCCTTCCGCATCACCCCAGCCATCTTCTCCTTCAGATGCCCCAGGACCTGGCCTTTCCCCAACCACAGCCCTGCTAGCAATGCTCACCTCATGTTTAKAAATCCAGCTCGTGAGATGTGCCTTAGTCTGCTGGGAAGAACCCTGGGCATGGAGGGGGATCTGGCACACCCCAGCAGCTCCCGAGGGCTGCAGCAGAARGGGTCTCCTGTAATAACCCCACAAAGCACTGTGAGCAGGGTACATGTCCCACATGCCACCGGCAGTGACAACCTCACGTTGCAAAGGGTCTGCAACGCCTTGTGCAGGTGGTGGTGGGGTTCAAGAAGCTTTAGGGCACTGCCATGAGGCAGTCAGGAGGTCTGTTTGTCCTCTTGCTTGGCCAATGGCAGCAAGCTGAGGGTGAACCAGTGCTGTTTGTGTTGCACAATAAGAGCCGTGTGCATGTGCACCCTCTGATGCTCCCCAGCCTCACCTTCCATTGCCCTGGCTCTGGAATGCTGCTGGAGYTGKACCWYTCTGCATGCGGACCTGTGAGAGTGTTTTGCACTCACTTTGCACTGATGTAAACAATTACATGAGGTGTGAGGAAGTGGAGAATCAGGCTCCCAAGGGCTTCTTACAAGATGGCAAATAATTAATGATGGTKTGCAATACAAATGCAATAGCAGGAACACTGAAATCAAGGCTTTTTCTTGACAGGCATTTGTCCGTCACTTGGTATAAAAAGGATATTCCCATGCAAAAGCTTCCTGCAACACCCAGAGTAATTTCTGCAGTGGCTTTCCACAGAATCCAAAGTCATTTTTTCAGCCAGCACATCTTCTGTATTGAGACATGTTCAAAGAAAGGATAAAAGGAGCCTATTAAGAAATGGGGTTCTTAATCGAGATTTCTGCTTCCTAAGAATTACTGGCAAGCTTCATAACAACTGGCAGCAATACTTGAGGGCCTACAGGGAAGCACAGTGCTAGTCCACCTGCCATCCAGTTGGTTTTTTATCTCTGCAGGACTTCTCTTCCCCTGGCCAAGGTGCTTTTTCAGCTCAAAGGGGGCAGACACTGGGGTTYACAGTAATTTTCTGATCTTTTTTCATCAATGACCAAGGCCGAGATCTTACAGAAAAAAATAACAAGAAGCCCCAGGAATAAATGAAACATTTTAAAGTTACTGCTCTCTTTCACAGTTCTTTTTAGCACTTTGGCTTCTTAGTAAGWTGATGCCATTAGGAGGATAGGAACAGAGCATATGTGAGGGTGCAAAAAGGGAGGGGGGTCAAAGAATACCCTTTAGCTGGATGCCAGGCTCGTATTTCTCATTCTTGACCTATTCTCCAACACGTTTGTCCACACAAAAGGATGTAGTGGCAGTGATTGAAAAGCAAGTGTAGCATCCCTTGAACTGCAGATCCTTTCTAAGTCGCCTTGAATGTGACAGATAGATGAGCTGATTTAGTGGTGAGGGTGTATMTGCTGCGTTTCTTAAAGCTGCAGCAGGGAAAAGCAAGGCATCAGTTAGAGGAAACTCCAGGCACAATCATTATAGATGAGAAAATGAACAGGTTTTTATTTTTTTCAGAATATACTTGAGGTAAGAGTGTTTTACTTAAGAGAATGGTTTAAGCATAGTAAGAAATCAAATTGCAAGAGACATACATGTTCCCTCAAGTTTTACCAGAGGTCAGCTTTTGCT
The DNA here is from genome assembly GCF_030028575.1 of Malurus melanocephalus. Classification (NCBI taxonomy): domain Eukaryota; kingdom Metazoa; phylum Chordata; class Aves; order Passeriformes; family Maluridae; genus Malurus; species Malurus melanocephalus. The sequence continues at coordinate 2,782,356 of NW_026623283.1, forward strand.
GTCTTTATTTTAAAAGCAATCTGCCTTTCTGGCTTCTGCTTTTCTCTCCAAGAGTTCTTTAGACTTTCAGGTTCATTTCATGTAGGATCACAGCATMTTGGTCCCCTCCAGCCCTGCCACCTATGCCAACATCTATGGAGATCGTTTGAAGGCTGAGAGTCTGAGACTGGCACAGGGCAAGGTGGGTGTCAAGGTCTCCCCAGAGTCTCAAAACCTCAGTGCAGTYTGAAGCCAGGAAATGCTGGAAGAAATAAGTGAGTGTGAATTGATTCAGATTTAAATCACATCAGCTTGCTTCATGGCATTATTTTCACCATCATGGCCTCTTAAGCAGCATTTAAGCCTTCCTCTTAGCCACAGCTGCATGTTAGAAATGCCATTTTCTGAGTTGCTTTGAATGTACATATAGATTCACAGCCTGTGCTGCAGAGGTAGTATTTTTTGCTGACCCTGCTTTGCTTCTTAAACCTCAAATGGACCCTGAAAATATTTTATGTGCTGCATGGGCTAAACCAGTAGCACTAATGTTGMCATCCTATATTTCAGAGAGCGGCAACCATATTGTTTTTACCAGAGGAATGACATTCATTTTGGACATAAATTCAGTACATAAATGTATTACAAATTGTTTAGTGATATTAGGGCAGTAATTTTTTTTTCCCCTGAACAAACTACCCAAATGACTGAACCAGTGTAGTTAATTAGAATCGATCTCACTTTTTAGCACCAGGAAGTGCATAATGGAAGATAAGATTGATTGTAATATTGGATCACTTCATTTAAAGACTGCTAATAGGCTAAAATGACAGAACCAATCTAAAATTATAATTTCAGAATCAATATAATTTTTATAACGTTGTCAAATCTAAAAAATTAATCTAAATTTATGCTGTGAAAATAGCAAACCCTTCCTAGCTATTATAATGAAATGAACCAACATTTTATTATATTACTTCTTTAAATAGAAAAAAGGCTTCTTTATTGGCATGGCAATGCAGCAGGCTAGATAACCAGGCTTTCACTTTGGGAGGTATCTGCTCATTTCCTGCTTAGGGCAAGAGTAGAAATGGATTTTAACCTTACATCTTTCCATCATGGACCCATTTTCCCTCTTTATTAAACCACAACAAAAATGTGAAAGCAGGCTTCTTTTCAGCATAAGAGATTGGGACTGGGAGGAAGAGGATAGCACTTCGTGAGGAAATTCAAGTTTTCTAACAAATCTGTAGTGGAAGTGCCTGTTATTTCACTGTTGCTCTCCCTACACCCTCAGAAGAAATGTAGACTCAATTTCTCCAGAAGAAAGAAGGGGACTCTGGTGGTGGCTTGAAGACAAATATTTCCCTTTCCATACAAATTCCTTCTGTGTGTAAGGCCTGATKGAAAAACACAATCCCAGTTTTGATAACACAAAGGATTTCGGTGTGTTCTGCCCCTGCAGAAGCCAAAAGAAGCTATGACATGGCTTCAGAGCACGTTGRTGTTTCTTTGGATGTCAAGCATTCAGGTTGATATCTTTTTTTTTATCCCCAGTGAGAAATTTTCTGCAGAACTCGCAATGACTCATTTGCTGTAGGTTCATAACCACTCTCATGTTCTGAGCCATAATGACGCTGAGTGGGCAGAAGTGGTCCCCAGGTGCTTCCAGCTGCAGAGCTCACCCACGGCTATGGATCATTCCTTTCACTTCACTTCCTCTGCAGCAGCAGCAGATGTCTCAGGAGCTTTAGCAGYCACATGATAAAGCAGCCCTGGCCACCACAGATGAGGGCTATTTGTACTCTTGAGCCCTCCTGGAGCTCCTTACAGTCCTCCTATGGAAAGCTGGAAGCACTCCTTGGGAATACCCGAGCTACTGCTCTCCAATAACCTGTGACTAATGAGTCTAATCACACTCGGGGTAGTGTCTCACTGTGTTTTATTCTGTCTGCTTTTTGACTGATGTCGATGTGGTTGGCGATAGCAATAGCACTGTGCTGCCCTAGGATGAGGCTTTTTCCAGCAGTGACAGCCCTGTACAGCCTTGTWCCTTCTCAGAGTAAAGACCAAGCTAAGGACAGTGCTTCCTTCTGAAAGCACAAACACTGTTGTACTTCTCCCAGCACTGGCTGTCACCACTCAAGACTCCACAGGTKTGAGGGCCATGGTCTTGCTGAAATTGGGGACCCTTGGCCATTCAGGCCAGGACTGTAATGTGACAGCTCTGCCTCTAGTGAGGGAATTAAGATGTGTCCAGAGGAGCTGGTTGGAATACCACCATCCCTATTTTTCCAAAGAAGCTGAAGAAACCTCTGTCTGCAAAAAAGGGACTGAACCTGCAAAAGTAGGGCAGGGCATCCTTGCAGACAAGGCATTTCCCTTGCTTCTGCACACAAAAGCAGAGGCRATGTGCAGGCAAACCTCATGCTGAATTCATTTTGCAGCGATGGGAGGTGAGGCTGTGTTGGAGTGGGACCTGCACGTAGGAGCTGACCCTGGGATGGCAGTAATTATTGCAGGAAAGAGCAAGAGAACACACGTATGGAGACCCCAAAGAGCACTTTGGAGAGCTTTGTGTTTCTTGCAGGTTTAATGTATTATAATCTGATTCGGCACAAGCCAGTCTGGGAATAAAAGAGAAATGCAGAAAGACTAATGATTTGAGGCGCAGGAGGAAGTGGAAAGAAAACAGCACTTTTAAGTGCATTTTTTTCCTTTTATGCAAGATCTGACTGGGGCCAGGCAGAGAGAGCAAAAAGCTTCTGTGAGTTAACACAAAAGTGGAACAGTACTTTAAAGAGACTTTATTTGCTCCTTGGAGCCTTCTTTTGATTTTTAATATCTCTGAGACTTGTCAGGGAGAAAACAGAAAAAGACATTAGATTCTGGGTCTTGAGCAAAGCTCTGGGAATTGAGACTTGCAGAAAATGAAAGAAATTACATCCTGGAAAAGTTAACGACCTTACCCTAAGTGCTGCGCTACGTCAAACAGAAGCAAGCTGGTCCATCCGCTGTGGAATTCTCTTCACCGGCTGGAGAAGTGCTTTAGGCTGATCTCATCATACCCCCAAATTTCCAGATGAACAGTTTTGGCTGGATTGAGAAGRATAGAGTTGGGGAGACGCCTGGCACCATATCAGCACTGCTGCCTCCATTAACTCCAGCAGGTGGGAGCTGTCCCARTGGTAAGTGCACACAGATTACATTTGGCTTTCCCAAACCCGCTTTCATACTGCCTGCTTGGGGCCACATTCTGCATTCACCAGCCTCTGTCCAAACTCTGTTAGGGAAAGACGAAAGTCCTGAAGCTGCTTGGGCTTGTGAGCCAAGAAAYCATGCTTGGTTTTCACTCAAGGTCAACTTGATTTTATTATTTGAGCCTGTTTTAGCTACACAAAAGAAATAATTTCAGTTTAATTGAGTATCTGTCTGCTCTCTGAGAGTTTCATACATTTGTGACACTTGCSTGCCTGCCTCGCATTTCAACCAGAAGAAAACAATGCTAACAGTAAAGATGCCATAAAAAATAGAGCCTGAGGTAAATTTTGCCAAAAGCCAATTAGWGATTTGAAAAACAGTTGCGTTTTTCAGGCCAACTTGAAGCTTATCAGATTGAGTTTCTGCTGGTTCAGAAGAGTGTAGAGATTGAAGTGACTCTGAAACATCCAGCAGATGCAGCCAGAGAGCTGGGACTGTSAGCTGGGAGAGCATCAAGGTCTACAGAAAGCCCAGAGAGCTCAGTGGTTGCAATGGGACATAAAGAAAATGTCTCTTTGTGAAGTGGGTCCTCGACTACACAGAGATTTGTCTTGGTCAGCATCACACATTTGTTTGGACGCAGCCAGTGACCACTGCAGAGTATTCAAAGGACATCTATTTTCTGAACCAAGTGGAGTTTTCCAGTGATGGCTTCACAAGTTGCATTAGTCCAGCCTAGGGACTGCAAAAATATTGGCACAGAACTCGATTTGACTCAGGCATGGGAAAACGTGGGTTTTCATWATGATTTGTGGAATTCAATTGTGATAACACATAAAAGCAGCTTGCATTTCTAGGTTAAAAGTCAGTAGAGCAAGTTGTGAGTTTGTCCATGTTTATTGCCCTATTTAGGATAGGGAAGTGACTGCCATGAAAGGAATGCACAGGGAATATGTTGGGAGGGTTAGATATTTTTAAGCCTTTGGTTTCTGCCGAGTGTAAGACCTATGGCCATTACTTAATCCACAGGACTGCCACCATTTGTCCCAGCAAGGACTCCCACACATATCCTGTTTTCCACATTTCTGCAAGAACATCTGTTTGCAGTTCCTCCAACGGATTTTGAAAGCACAAAAGTCACTTATGATGGGACTTTCCATCRTGACCTAAAACCTGGGATTGTCCATTCCAGGAGAAGACCGAGTGGCTTTGAACATCCAGAGAACTTTGATGTATCTACTTAAACTTAGTTTTCTGTAAGGTGGAAACTGAGGTAAAGATGAGGGGAAAATGGTCCTTTGCTAACAGTGAAAGAAAAGTAAGGATTTTTGATATATCAGGAAAAAAAGGCCATCTTTTCCAGCAGATCCACCAGAGGGAGAAAACATGACAGATGAAAGTCTTCTCCAGCCCACCCAACCTGCTACYAGTGGGATATGGTCTTCTTCTCATGCCCTTCTGCTCACTCACAGATAAGTATTTTAAGAATACCAAGAAATGAAGCCAAAGTGAAAGAAATTACGTCCTGGAAAAGTTAATGACATTACCCTTGCTCTTATTTTTTTTCTTTTTTTCTGAAGAAATGTCCATATTTTCCTTTAAAGGATGAGTCTATCWGCACTGGAAGAAGAAAACAGGTTTGTCAACAGTTGTTAGAAGTCAGCAGCAGTCCTCCTCCTTCTTTGCATCAACTCTATTTAAGAATGATCCAGGGTTAAAGGGCATCTTTAACAACTCCGAAAGTTGTTACAGTGCACAGCTGATGTAACCAGCACTTCCCTGTTGCATCTGTGGAAGAAAAGGGTTTGCTCTCTAGATGACCCACTTCAGAGAAAACAAAAAACCCCCACACTTCAGCTCTGACATTCAACAAGGAGTCCTTAAGCATTGGTCTCTCCAGTCTGCCGGACTGAGAAATACCGGCAAGATAAGAGCTGGCCCCCAGCCCGCACATCTGAATCAGGGGTTCTCAACATCTGCTTTACAGCTGCTCTCCACTGCAAGGGTTTCAGGATTCTGTGAAGCCCCTAAGCAAGGAAGAATGCTCGTGGCCAGGAGTTTTCTCTTACATCGTGTTTAATTTTTGGGAAAAACTTCTTAAAAAATTTCAAGCCTCCTGCATGTGTGTATGTTTTATTTTCAACATCTTATCCAAACTAGAAAAAGAGTTTGTTTCACCCTGAATAATAGCTTGGGGTGTTCATTAGAACTAGTGACGTAACTCTTACTCTTGCAGGTTGGAAATGTGTCTGAAGCAGAAAGGGTCTGGTTATTCTCAAGCAGATATTCCCCCTCCTTTTCTGTGCATCCTAGATATCAGTTCTCCAATTCTGAATGTTTTGAAATGGTGGGACATGAAAGCTTTTACAAATGGGTGGGTTCTCCTGCAGAAGAAGAAGCCCGTCTTCTTTTTGCCTTTTTTTTTTTTTTTTTTTTTTAAATTTTTTTAATCTCAACATGGTTTTTTTCGGGGTTGGCTAAGCTGTTCTCCCACAGCTCTTGTTTTGATAGTTTGAAATCTATTTGTAATCTTCAGAGTGATAACTTGTTTCCTGAGGGCCTTCATTAACCGTAAAAACACAAAAAGTGGCTGGACATGAAGGTCAAGCATATTCCCTCTGGAAGTGAGACATATTTTTAACAGTACCAGTGACTAGTAGAGACCTTCACTGGTACAGATGACTTTCCTAAATCTTGATATTGTCTGTCACAGGCTAAGTATCTAGCAGGAAGATATATTGTAGTCAATCCGATGTGAACACATTAATGCAAAAACTCTGTTCTCYAACACCCAGAAGATGCAATCAGAGATCTCTGCACCCCCCAGCCTTGCCTTTGGGGAGGCAAGATCCTTGTGCATGCACACCTGGCAGGAAAAGGCAGTGGTGCTCTGCTGATCTGTGGATGTGGGGTGTAGCTGAGGCTGTGAGGCCCTGTCTGCATCAGCTGGGCTCTGTGCTGGTGTGCTCTGTGCTCTGCAGCCCGGGGTGATCAAACACACACCTTAAAATCCACACAACCATGCATGAATATGGTATGTSCTGCACAGGTAGACCTTGAACTATTATTTTTTCACTCTATGGTTTCTCCTCTGAATGCTACCCCAAAGAGTTTTTATCTGGATCATAAAAAAATGGAAGTGGAAGATAAAACCAGAAGGATATTCTGGGGTTGGTAAGGCAATAGCTTTGTCCTCTCATAAATGTGTCCAGGAAAGAGTTAAGCTATCCTGAAAATACTGCCAGGGAGCAGGGACTTGTGGAATCTAAATGCTGTTTAAGGAGGCAGGGGGTAATTAGGGCAGTTGTTTTTTAATTATCACTGAAGTCAGACCTTGCAAGGCCCCCCAKCCATATCCAGGTTAATGGTCAGCAGTGTATGCTGAGTCAGCACAATGCTTGTGCAGGCTTTCACCGGGGGCTCCCACTGGCTGAGGGCAGCTCTTTTTACTGGATGTGCCCAACTTCCCTCTGAAGCCAGGATGATTAAAAGAGAAAAGCAATCTGCAGCTTTAATCAAGCTTGCAGGAACACACCTTCCAGATTTTGTGAGACGAGGTATTTGTTACCTCCTGTCCTCTGGCATGGTAGCAGTTTAATGAAAGGCTGCATATTTTTCTGTTAGCAGCTCAACCACTTAATTCTTAAGTTCCTTCAGAGCTCTCAGATGTATGCCATCTGGTCATGGTGACTTGTTGCTCTTTAATTTGTGAATTTGTTCCAGCACTTCCAGTTTTGACACCTCAATCTCTGACAGAGTCTCATCTTCATTACTTGAAAAGAATAGCTCAGAGGGCTGTCTCTCTCTCTTGCATACATCTTCTTGTAGCTTCAATTTCATTAATACAATTTCACCTTAAAGCAGAATTTATAGCTTTTCCCAAATAGGCCATCTCTCCACCTCCTACCCATACTGCAATGTTTTATTGTGCTGTATTTTTATTAAACAAAAGCACCTCTGAAAACTATATGGAACCCATGCAGTCAGGTAACCAGTACGTTTGTTATCTTTTAAAAAGGTCTGAAAGTGAGTTCAAAGAAATATCCATCACATCCACCAAAAGAACATTATTACTTCTCAGAAAGCAGGGAATCGGACAGCCTTTTAAAACACATCTAGAATGCATCTTCATGGTCCAATGTTATTTATTTAGGTATCATAAATAATATCTATTATTTACGGTCTATTTGCATTTCAGGCATTCAGGGAAGCTGAGTCTCCATTGTAACAGGCACTCAACAAGCACGTAGTTAGAGGCAGTTCCTCTTCTGAGGAATTTACAAATAGGGAAGACAAATGGCTAAGAACAGACAGCATGCAAAGAAGTTGTCAAAGATGGATGTCTTTGTATTTACATATTTAATGGGTTTTCCTTTCGTATACTGTGTCCTTCACCTTCCCTCCCCAGTGATTCTCCAGCCATCTATCCCCACCTAGCTTCACCAGGATTTCCTAATATGTTTCATTTCCATCCTTTCCCTACTGCAGGAAGATGTGACAGTAAAAACTTTGGGACTGTAGCAGGCCAGCCCGTGTCARCCATTTTTTCCTCTTCCTGGGAGAYTGAAGTGGTTTTCCAGAGGTATCTGTGCTTGTGGGGGTTGGGGCAGGAGGCTCACCTGCCTTGCCACCTCCGTTTTTCACCCACAAAGCACAGGTGGCACCTGCATTGCCCTAGCAGCAGAGGCCACTGCTGGAACAAATCCTTTGCCTTCAAACYACGGAGCAGCCCTGGTTCCCCACCACCCCTCTCCTTTCAAAATGCAGGAAATACTTTCAAAATGCAGGAAACTTCTTTTCTGCAGTGCTATCTGCAAACTTTGGAAATGGGCTGTCTGGAAGAAGGGATTATGGATGGGCACGGAAAGGGCAGAAACTCAAAACTGCTCTTCCACTACTTTATTAAATCCAGGAGATGACAGAGAGCACGCCGCCCTTCTGACAAAGTCAGAGGGTCTCTAGTGACATTTATGTCACTGGAAAGGCATATAATATGTACACAGTGGTTTAATTTTATTTTAATGAAACAATATACATATAAAACTATCCATTAAATATAAAACAGTGAAGTAATTTGCAAATTTTCCTACGGCATAATAAATTAAGCATGGAAAGCACTAAGGAATGCAATTTGCAGTCATTTATAATGCAGTGTTTTATGTTAATAATTCAAAATCACATGCTATTTGGAGACACTTCTAATTAATGTATTTATGAAATTGTGAACTGTGACTGTTTTGGTTCCATTTAGCTAAACATTTCAACAGAATGCGCTTGCTGTTGTTTTGTGTTTGCTTAATGGCACCAGCAAGCATCAAATGTACAACTGGGGAAAGTTGGGGGTGGTATCTGATGCTGCTTTTTTTATGGGTACGTGTTTTTGTCCGTGTACTGCATGCACGCATGTCATTACACTCCTGATCTCACTGAGGAGAAGAAAGTTCTGCAGTAATTTGAGGAGGAAATAAGGAAAGTTTTATGCATGAATAATTAATTGCAAGGAAAGTTCAGTACCTTCCTAAAGAATTGCTAAAATATTCAATACTTTTTACATAGCAGATCTTTACACGCTGCTGTTTCTCCTGACTGGTTAATTATGACTAATACAGCTTGTAAATTTGTATTCATATTTTTATTTTGATGTCTTTCAGGGTTTTTTTTTTCATCATACTAAGTATTTATCATGCTGCTTCTTTATTGGAGAGCTATGAAAAATGATTCCCCAGTAAGTTTGTCTCCTGAGAGGAGACTTGAAGCAGTATGGAGTATTTTGAGATTTCAAGTACATTTTAAGAAAAACCCTCCATACATATCAGACTTTGTAGGGAATTATCACATGTCAAGGCCCTAATTCTGAAAGTGGCTTGAAATGAATGAGCTTCTAGGCATATGCAGAACCAGATGCTAATAGCACTCTGTTGTAGCTCTGCACAGGAAAGTGAAGGGAAAGCTCTTGAAATAATTTTCTATGAACAATCTGTTTCACACAAGAGAAAGAGAAAAAAAAAAAAAGAAGAAAGAAACCTGAATCTCCTCAAACCCATAGTAAAGATGTCTACGGTACTATATGTGGTCCTTTCCACCTTCCAAAAAGATCATGAAAATTCAGTGGGGTGCTAAATCAAAATCTTCATGTCTCCTGGCAATTTCAAAGCTCACTTGCAGAGCAGTAACTCTATGTTGAATGTTTTATTTCACAATTGTGCTTTCTGTATAGTTTCTACTCTTTTTCTTTCTTGGTTGTTTGCCTTTTTTTTTTAAATGCTTGAGAGAATATGTATATGGCTGGGAAAATATTAAAAAAGTTCTCATGGCCTTTGGCTGTGGTCTTGGAAAGTGACCAATKTAATCATTAGACTGAGAATTAAAGCTGGATTTTGACCCCTTTGTGTGATTTATATTTTAAACTATTCAGAACTGTTATGATTTAGGGGACAATATGGGTGTCTAGGACTGAGCTCCTTATTACTTGTCATCATCCMAGTTGCTTTATTGATTCTTTTTATTTGCTTGGTATCAAATAAAAAATATTGGCAACACATTAGATTAGCTGAATGATAATAAACTGCTTTTTCCTAAAATGAAAAATATTACTATATCCATTTAATGTTTTCCTTTTTGTCCAGTACGAATGCATTGTGTAAAAGCTCATGTATTTCTATATTTGTCGGCTTCTGCTTTTAGTACCAGACTAAATTGGAATTGTCAGGAACTGAGATTTGGGTCATATTTTAGGTGAGTTGCTGTGTTCAACTATCTTGTTGCATTTTTAAGTAGAATTTGACTTTCACTAAAYGAGACGGTTTTGTAGAAGATTCCATAAATGAGGTCCAAATGTTTTGGTGAAAATTTTTATCCAAGCTACATACTTGTTGAAAAAAAAATATACTGTCAGAGGGTTCTAAGGTGTTAGATCTGTGGTGCATCAGTGCAGGATGCAAGATGATGCAGAGTATSAGGAAATGTACTGTGAGATAGGGGACTTTGCTAACTAACAGGTTATTACCTCTTTGCCAGCAACTACGGTGGTCTGGACACATTACCCAGCTCTATTTCAAACCATATGCTCCCAGGTTTATGTCTGAATCTGAGTTTTATGGTTTGTGTCCRTCTCTAAAATTTACAGAAACATAGAAGGAAGGTTCCTTTCCTATTTGGTTTTTTTTTTCTCCTTCCAATTTGAATGGAAAATTTTCACTTTATTTTGAGGCATAATGATTGCTCACAGCTTCTGTTCCAGCCCTGTGGTATTTGAACATTCAAAAGATCATGGAAGACTTGTTTTAAAAATCCTTTCTCCAGTGGTGGGAAAATGACAACATTTGGGAACATGTGCATTTTTCTTTTTTCTTTTAATTATTTTGGCATCGTTTATAAGACTAGATCTACAGCTGCCTGTAGTTAAATGCTGTTCATTAAAGGTATTGTAAAACAGAGCAAGCCCAAGACACAGATTCTGACTGCTCTGCTCGAAGCAATATTGTCATTTTTGGTGGTAGTTTGTCTGAAAGTTATGGTTTTCTGAGACATAAATCAAGAATAACCAAATCAAAATCCATTCAGTAACAWTGTCTGGGTATGATTAGATACCTATACCTTTCACAATTTGAAAATATTGTGATGCTTTCTCTCATGTTTTATTATCAGAAGGCAGAAATTGTTGGARTGCCTGAAGGCACTTCAGGTACTTCAGCTTATCTCAAACAAGAGTTAAATTAACCACCATGTTCTGAAAGGAATAACAAACACTAGCACATTTAACTCAGATGTYTTATGGAACACCACCACGTAGCATGTGAAGATTATCATTCCAATGAACACTGGGGACCTTAAATGTGATTATTAAATTCAGCAGATGAGCTGCCATCCCTTGGCATTCTAATTATCTTACAGGATTTTTATTTTGTGATTTATATAGAATTCATCAATCAGAGTTATTTTTGTAGAAACAGTGTTCTATTTCTGGCRAGCCCTGTTGCTTTACCTCCTTCTCAATTTGACATGGTTTTTCAAAATAAAAGACTGTTTTTTAAAAGTTCTTCAAAGATGTCAAACTAATGAGTTTTAGAGAAGCAAAGAAAGATAGGRAAAAAAAGACTGACAGAGCTCTTTATGAAGGAAGAAATACCATATTTCTATTTCTTTTTAAGCTATGTTGACTAATATGATGTCCTGGGGATAACTGTACCTATTTATCAAACTGTAAATGGATGCTAGCTGGGGTAAATACACAATTTATTTTTTAGATTCCCAACAAAAACCTTACCTGTAAAGTCCTTGTCCCTCCTCTTCCCCCTTGGGCTGTAAGAGGACATGCCTGTTCTTGTTTGTTGTTCTACCCAGAGCTATAGGCAAGATAGTCATAAGGAAGAACAAATACTATGCAGAGAGAGAATGTGAAAAATGAATGAGAAATACCCCAAATCTCCTTGACTGGCACAAGGAACTGTTTGGTGCAGGACAGGTCCCGTGGAGACTGAAGCCTTGGGGCTCTGAAAGGGCTAGAGATGGTAGAAGGAGCAGAAGGTCTAAGTCTCTTCAGTTGCAGAAACGCAGTAAAACCTATACATGGGAAGAAATGTAGGACTCTTTGGTACATGGCAATCCCAAAAGGATAAATTAACCTGTCAGTGAAAGGAAATTCAGCACCTGCTGCTGTGGCAGCATGGTAAGAGGTAAAGGTTTTGCCACAGAATTTAATCTAGCTCCCACTGAGGTCCTTGGGAACTGAATTCAGCCTTTTCAAGTCAAAGCAAGGGAAGTTTTCCAAGCTATTTGGAATATTTTTATTTCCACTAACAAAGCTATGGGGTAAGGTGTAAGCATACAAACAAAAAACCCCAGATAGAGTAATTACCAGCAGTGTATGGAGTTGTCTAGCAGCAGTAAGCAAGAAAAAAATCCACATGTCCTCTGCCAAATAAGTAAGCGTTTGTCTCAGCCATGTTTGTGTCTCTGTTGCATCTGCCTGCCACATACATCGTGTGAAGGCGCTTGACTAGACCAAATGTTTCGGGAAAACGCATTTCAAGTGTCACATTTCTAATATTCTCGGGGAGAGAAGTTGAGAAATCTGCGAAGGAGTTTTATGGGCCAAATTTTCTGAGATGTATGCCCATGACCCACACCAAAACTGCTGATACCTGGCCTGCAGTTACTCCTGCCAAGGAGCACAGGGGGAACTCAGCAAGATCCACTTTATGGAGGCCACATCATTTGAAGAGGAAATATCAAGTTAAGTAACATTTTCCAYATACTATTTAACCTCCAATGTACTTGAGAAAACAGTGGCTTTGAAAACCTTAAGCAAAGTGAAAAATGGGGCAAAATCACTGGATAGATGACCYGCTCTGGGTGACATCTCCAGCTCTTTCCCCTTTGCTTGGTTAAACAGAACTTGGAATGCCTGTTTTTAAAAGCATCTGTCTCCCTCTCTCCCACCTGTGATTTCATGGTGTTTGAGTCTAACTTAGGTGGGCTATGCCAAGAATTACCAGCAGTGCTCCCCAGCACTTCTACAACCTGAATACATGGGAAAAGGTGTTTTTTGTGTTTGCAATTAGGCAATGTAAAAAGGTTAACAGTCACTGGAGTCACAAGTGAGTTAATGGAGTAATCTTGGGCAATCCTGAAGTACTGGGAGAAAACAGGCTGGACAGAAAAGAAAAAACCCAAACAACAAACTTTCCCCTCTCTAGGGCATTTATGTTGCCAAGTCCACCTATGATGCAAGGGTGTTGTGAGACGTAGCTCACTTACTAAACGTTGTTTTGATGTGTTGTTTGGGACACGGGGAAAGAGAAATGGACTGCATTCAATCTCTATTAAAGCAGAGGGATGTCTTCCACAGAATTTATTTTCAGGAGCTTTGCACTAACTTAATTTTCTTATTAGCTCAAATTGCCAGTGAGACTGTTTTAGCCAAGATGCTAAATGCCTTCATGGAAAAGATGCGTCTGTCTGTGTTCCATGAATTGACTCCTGTTGTGTCAGCTTGTAGAGAACAGATCTTTACTATGGGATTTGGGGATCTGRGATTAGGTCCTAGTGATAATTCACGTGGGAAAAATGTTATATTTAATTACAGAAAGGCAATTAGATGGGAAGATAGCAAGAAAATGTTACAGGTAGTTAGAGTTGCAGAAAAAAAAAGGGTAATTTATAAACCCTCCAAAAGGAGTCTGATATTAGTCTTTGTGATAGTTGAAAGCTGAGGACAAAAAAAAAGGGAGAAATTGAGGGTTTTTTTTTTTTTTAAATTAAAAGTAAAAAAAAATTATCTCAGAAAAATGCTTCTGGAACATTTTTTTTATCATCATTAAACAAGCTGAGAGATAAATTAAACAAAACCAAACCACACTGGGTGACCAAAAAAACACGTTTTCTGGTCATGGTATGATGAAGCTGAAGATGGGGAGCATAATGCTTCCACTTTTCCTAAAAAGGACTAGTTTCTTGTTTGGGCTGGAAATCTCACAACGCTGAAGGATATCCCTGGACACACGGGCTTTTGGGAGGCAATGTGCCACTAAAAGGCAGTTTGTGTAAGCTGGAAGTGCTGCAGAATGAATGGTGTAGATCCTGTTTTAGCCTACATGTTACCAACACACCATCTTGATACTCCTCAGCCATAACTTTAAGGAATTTGTCAGATTTAACTCTCCACTCACTCTCAACTGTGTATTATGTATTGCACAGCCTAAGCAAAACGGTATCTTTACAGGAGCACTTATTTGAAAGAYTTGAGGAGTTTGTGTACTGGGAATCACAGAGACTGCACTATTTGTGCTGAAAAAAGTCCAGAGTTAGATCCTGTTGTATTCAGCAGCTTTATTGCTAGCTCCTCCTCCTCAGAGGTGAAGCTTGAACTGTAACTAGCAGAGAGGGGCAAATCATTACTGGCAGAAACTGCACATTTCAGGTCAGCAACACTTCAGATTGCCCTCAACCCAAATGGAGAGTCTGGGATGAGGTTAATTTGGAGGGCAGTGAAGCTGCAGCCTCCTGGAGAAAAACCTGCCATGTCTTAYACTCCTTTTCCTAGGGTGAGCTAGGGAGACAAGAACTTCACAGAATGCTGAGATGCCCCTAAASGAAATGTTGGCATTGATCAAGCTGTCACACTGAAATGTGTGGAAAGCTGGACTTGGGGCTGCCCAGCTGGACTTGTTAAAGCAAGATAATACCTTTCAGCATTTCCACAACAACACTGGCTTTATGTGTGTTTGTACATATATATGCAGAATGTATAGAACCATGTTCCATMTATCGGTTTACCTGTCTGTACATCCCTATCTCCAATAACTTTTGCTCATTTTAAGTGAATTTGACATAGGAATGGGAKTTCCTAGGTATTTTAAGTTTTTGTTTTAGATGCAGATCAAAAATKGAGCTACACAGAACATGACTGCGGGACATATTGTCGTGGTTCATTTGCARGATTGTGCTGTTGCAGTTCATTCAGTGTTATCCTCACTTTTCCATTCCTTACTGCTTTTAAAAGCAGCACAAAGAGCAGGAGCAGCTGCTGCCAGGAAGGGGAGCTGCAGGAGCCGGAGGGACACATGTGAGGGAGTGCAAAGACACAAGCTTTCATTGGTGACGACCTTGGCTTCTAGCACATCCCATGATTAAAGTAACTGTTCCTAGAGCTGGAAGGCAAGGGGGCTGAAACTATGAATCCTGTTTAGGGCTCATGGAAGGGAAAAAAATCTATCCTGATTAACAAACTCAGTGAAAAAAATCAGTCAATTTCCACTGCAGCTTTATGAAGGGAAAATGCTTTCAGGAATTCCTTTATTCCTTAAAAAAAGCTGCTGCTCCATAGCTATTAGAGGGAAACAGATCAGTGTTCTGTCTCCTGTTCTCCTCTCCACTGTTTAATACACCCTTGAAAGCATCATTACTGATGGAGCATTGCTCTTGTTCTATCACTGTGAAAATGCAGGTCTTTATCTTAGGAGTGGTCACAGAATCACCATATTTCGGTCTGGGTTGGAAAGGACCTTAAAGATCCAACCCCCCCCTGCCAAGGGATGCCACCCTTTAGTTCAGTTTGCTCAGGGTGATGTGACAGAATGGTTTACCTTGGTGATTTCCTCTCCAACAACTTCCTAGTCAAGGATAAGATCTCTTTAGGGGCTGTTTCTATTAGCTATTCAGTAGCATTAGTAGCTGTGTGTAAAACTTCAGGGCTTCTTAAGAAACCTCACTCAGGTGGTGAAAAATATTGCCAAAAAAATGGACAATTAAGGTAAATAAAATTAGGTCCTCAAAAAGTCCTGTCTGCCCTTCTGCAGTGATGTCCTTCACAGRGGCTCTGTTCTTTGGTGCAGCTCCATACGAACTACTAAATAAAAATGACATGTATTGAGTTTTGCACTAACCGCATTATCAGGCAACCGTGGTAGCAGAGAGGTGGAGAAGAATTGTACCCCAGGAACATCCTTTGGACTCGTCTCTGAGGCCAGTATGAAAAATTCCACATTCATTTCATTTCCCCTGTCRTCACAATTTTTCCTTCTCTCCCAGTTCTTGTTTTATCTGCTCATGCCACCTTTCCATTTATTTTTTCTGCTTTTCTCCTGCCTGTTTTTTGTTTCCATTTTCACTGCTGGGATGAGAATCTGATACCTTCCTTTTTGAGCACTTTCTCCATGATATTTGAGTGCACTAGGAATTACAAAAAGTAAGTATTTCCATTTCTTGATGCTTTCAATTTGGGCTCTTTCTGCCCATCCCCAAGGACAATGAATGCTGAATGCAGTATAGCTAAACTCAAATATTTAGATTCACTAAGAAACAATCAGAAATTTCCTATAAAGCTTTTTCCAAATGGAAGCATCTCTGAGGGAAGGTTGTTGGGCAGTGATGGTTTTTTAATGTGGTAGATACATAACATGCACAAAATAAAGAATGAAAACATTTGTCCTGTTGATTTCAGAAAAGTACAATTCCTGCATGCTATTCTATAGTGCTGTATGAATATCCATAAATATTGAATTGTTTTTAGAGGAAATATGTAAAAGCATARAAGTGATCATCAGCTCCAAGCTGAACTGTGCAGTTTAGGAAACGATGGGGAAAAGAAAGTTATTTCCAACTAGGATTTGATTGCAAAAAAAAAAAGAGGCTACTTCCTTGCAAGTTGGTGAGCTAAAAGGAAGAAGAAAAACTTAGCATACATCAAGAAACATCTACTTTTAAAACTGTTAATAACCTTTTGACCAAGACTAAAACTCTGCTTCCATTTCCCTGAGCTGTATAGAATCAGAGTGATCACAATTGGCTACACCGGGTGTTTCAGTTTCGGTGAAAAAATTAAGGCAAGGTATTTTCTTTTTCCATCCTGGATTTTTTCCTAATCTCTCTGTACTGACTCATCATTATGAACTTTTATGTGCTGTATTGTTAGGATTTAACCAGCTGGAGAATTTTAGATAGTAACTGTGGTAAAGAGCAGCTGCATCTCTCCTTCAAGTGCACGTGCTCTGCAGTGTTTGCGGGGATGCTCCAAGCAGAAGATGTGTTTTTTTTTTTTGGAAGGAAATTTGGGGCATAAGTAGGGAAAGAACTGCCATAGTCTCCAAAAGGTCAGAGGCCACTTGTGGGGAACATGGTGGGTCATGCCTGTCCCAYAGCACAGACATATTTGAGTGGAATATGTTCAGAGTACGGCTGACACAAGCTGATTCCAGTGAAGGATACTGAAACAGCTACAGCTTTGTGCTGCTAAAAAGCTGGAGGAGCCAGGAACCAGAAGGAGCCAGGAACAAGGCATTCTCCTAGATGGAATTCCTGCCTTCTCATCCATAATTTTCTCTGAGGAAAAAGGTGAAAAAAGCCCACAAAAAAAAATTTAAAAAACAGCCTTTCCACAATGACACACAGCCTGGACTATGAGGAAGGTAACTGAATGAGAGATTGAACTGTGTTCATTATCCCCAGAGTAAAACAAGCCTGGTATCTTTTGCTTTGCCTTGGTGAGGAAAGGTTAGAGCTCATTCACTCAGTCTTGTTGCACACTGTACTCCTTTCAACTGTCTCCAGCTGAGGCAATGTATTTGAGTAATATGAATAGAGGCTCTTATCCTGTGAGCAATTATATGTGGGTTTAAAGTAGCTGTTAGGCTCTAATGGTCTTACAAAAACTTTTTTTCAGTGTTCTATGTTTATAACAGCTATTTTATAATAAGAATATTCTATATGAGTGCAATGTATAACTCCTTTTTGATGCACACACAACTGTTTTCAAGAATTCTTTTAAAAGAACACACAGGCTTTTTTCAGAATAAAAGCTTTGGCTTCTATCTGACTATACTTATTTTTGAAAGGGATAGGGGCTTTTTTTTTTCCCCTACTGTTCTTTTCCTTTGGCTTTAATTTAGTTTGCTTTATTCAGACCTTAGGTCAAAGAATTTTTACGTTTAATGTATGTATCCTGATGGGGGCTCTGTGCACATTTTTGAAATCTGCGACTTTAGAAGGGCACYTCGATTTGATATGTGGAGATGTACGCCTGAAAAGTCTCAGCCTGAATCTTTCAAACCTGTGGGTCTTATGCTTATGTGATCACACACATTTGCTAATTTGTGCAGGTACCCATTGTTCCCTTTGATTTCAGAAGCTGAGGGAATTTAATGTCTGAATACAGAGCTCAGGCTYGAACTGGAGGAACCCAGGCTTTGTGAACGCTGCTCTTGGTTCACACAAAGTTATCAAATAGTGAAACGCAAGTGCCCCATTCTTTTATTCCCTGATGTAGGTGTCACAGTAACATAGTGATATCCTTCCCTTTCCTTGCAGCAGCATCCCTATCATGCCTTTGAAAGAGATGAAATCTTTCAGATCTATGAGTTGTGTCTTTATAAGGCCCCAGGAGCAATTGCTCCTGTTTTTTAACCAAAAGCAAAACAAACTCCCCCAAGTAATTAAGGCTGAACACACAGCCATTGTTTCCACCCCTTCTGTGTTATAATRTTATAATTCAGGATGTCACTGTGTGCCTAATAGTGTTTCCCAAGCACAAACAGTAGGGTGGCCCAGCTCGTCCTCCTCTCAGCACAGAAAGGCGAGGTTGTGGGCACCTCTCGCTGGCTATAACTGTGTTATGCCATGTGGTGTAAAACAGCTTCTGTCAGCAACGCTGCTTTGTCTCACAGGGAAGCAATTTTTTAAGAGGTTTGATAAATTGTCTTGTCACACTTGGATTAAACTATTGATTTACCAACACCCTTTGTATGTTGACCCAGGAAAACACAGTGGATGCTATTTAGAATATTACAAACCCTCTGCCATATGCATGTTGTCTAGCCTACACTTCAACCCTATCACCTTTCAGCAGATTGCTTCAGACAAGAGATCTCATGGGCAGGGAATCTGCAATGCATATAAGCTTACTTGCTCATTTAATACAAGAGAGTCCTAGACACTGACCTTGTCTATAGCTTCCAGCTTGGCAGGGCTGTAACACCACAAAGACCTGCAAATCCCTTTTTAACAAGGCTACCTGAACCAAATGGCCCAGGTCCAAATAGATGAAAACATGAAGATGTCCAGCAGATCTGTTGCCTGCACTGCTCASTAGAAAATTGTCTGAAGCTGCTGTACTGGTGTCTGCTTACATGGTTCAGCACCAGCTCCTGCCATAATTGCATGTCTGTTGTCCATTCCTAAAACATTATGCATTGTTACTTCATTAGTGAACTGTGGAAAGGTGTGTTACATGGTAGATATGGAAGTGCAAATTTTTGTCCGAGACGTCTCACAGTTTGAACCAAAAACATATTCAATCAAAGTGAATTTTGTTTGGAATGGTTTGAAATAGAAAACAGTTTGGCTTTGAGTTGGAGAGCCTAGGAAAAGTCTCCAGGCAAATGAGATTGAGGGTCTTTATTTGTGTAATTCTACCATGACATTAAAGGATGAAAAGGTGTGTGAGTTAAGGTGTTTGGGAAATGCATGGGGAAACAAAGGTGTGTGGCTTCCTGCACTCCCTCATGTTTGTTTCTGCATCACTTTCCATGAGTGTAGCAAAGAATAGAGGGAACCTGGGTATGGAAGCACACATGGTGCTGGCTGTCAGCACCTGGGTGCTGATGTCTTGCAGGAATTTGCTGCTTCACAACAGAGACCTTCACTTAGCTGAGATCRATATTTCCGGTGTAAGCAGGGCTCATCCCGTTGTAGGTGATATTACTGGGCTCTTTCATTGTTTCCATAACAATCGTATGAGCTGTTTCATGGAAGTGCTATTGTATGTCTAGAAGCAGAAAAAAAAATATTAAATTGGAAAAAAAAAAAAGAAAAAAAAGATGTGTGTTGGCCCCTGGAGAAAAAACATAATGATAAGGCTTAAATGGCAATTCAGAAAAGCTGTAACAATTAGGTGTTACCAAAGATCATTCCCACTTCTGGATTACCCAGATCAGAAAATTTCAAGGCAGTGTCAGAAATAATTTCATGAACAAAAAGGCCTTCCCTTTGCCCTGCCTAGGAATAGCTTGTGTGTTACAAATTATACCGAATTKTCTTTCACTTATTGGAAAGGAGGAATGGCAAACTACAGAGGTGGTTTTAAAGCAATAGTTGAGTAGCAATTGGCAAAATCACCAGCCTATTGTCTATTGTCTATCATATACTTACTTTAACACCTATGAGACCAACGACTCCTGTACTGTTCAGAATATCCCACATAATTCTTTTGTGCTGTCTCATGGATAATGCCACTCAGCTTCTATGAGGTTAGGTCAAATGTCATATAGTACGATGTGACATACCCTGGTACACTCTACAATGCAACAACCTCTTCAGCTTCTATATAAAAAGAGATGAGCACTCTTGAACCTGGAGATATTGTTGCATTGTTATTTAAAGACTTGGAGTGTCTGTTGACAGAGCAGTTCGTTGAATATCAGCATTTCACATAAATATAATAAAGTGCAAAAACTCATCACAYGCAATGGCTACAGTTAAAATTATCCCCCATTTGTTTGCTTTACGTTCTAATACTTTAAAAATCAAACAACTGAAGTCCCTGCAGAATCATGGAAATCTAAACCAAATAAACTCCTCCTAAATCACCCTCTGAAGCTCATGGAAGATGTGCATCAATAGGCATATCRAAGGGAGGCTTTCCAGACAAAAGTCCTTGCTAGGGAAGCAGAGTCTCTGAGCCTGATAGCTCCAGGGACTGACAGCGAGAGCTGCTCAGCTGCACTTATCTCGAAGGCTGGAGGGGGAAGGTGGCACATGTACAGACAAAGSTGGTGTCCTTCCTACAGTGGACTGAAAAATTCAGTGTTATCACTGACATCTTGAGCAGTGATCAGCAAGGGACAGAAAGTGAGGGTGAGAGTGGGAAATATGACACCTGTGTTCCCAGGAATGTCCTGGCAGGCAGGAATGGTGCTCTGTGCAGTTGCTGTTATCACTGCTGCCCATAATAAAAAACACCCACTGTGTCCATCCCAACAAAAGCACCCAAACCAAAAGTAGAACAGGGGAGGTTTTATTTGCAAACCCCGTTTYTCAGTTTTGTAATTTAACACATGCCCAGCATTGTGGCCTCTAGGCACAAGAAATAAAACTCAACGGTGACAATCACCAAGCTGTGACCATGTGATATTAGAAACACTGCCCAGAATTTACATCAAACAATACCAAAAGAGAAATAAATCAATCAAACTGTTGCTGAGTAACCAACAGATAACTCTCACCCTATAGAAGGGACTTACACCTCTCCTTTGTCCACAGTTGCCAATATAATGATCTCCAAGCAGGCTCCYCTCTGGCTTCAGCCTTACAAATTTTTTTCCTACACACACATACAGATATCCTGTTCACAAGGACAGATGGGGAGAGTGCCAATAATTAAAAACACTGTCTAAGTTTTCTGGAAACTTATACAGAAAGATATGCAGAAGAAAAGTCTAATTAAAAGAGCTGCTTGCTGGCATGTAGATCTCGGGGTCCTTGCTGATCCCTATTTAGGCAAAAAATAAGATATTTTCCAATGAAGGAAACTATGTCTGCTTTTCTTTTGGATTTCATTCTCTGCTGTTAAGAATAGGGACAGGGTGAATGATTTGATCTTTGTAGGCTGACCGCCAAATAAACAAAACTCCACCAAATTTTGAATAACCAGGCTATAATTCCCAAAATCACTTGTGAAGTTTTTGGTAGTGATAATCTCTGTCTCTGACTGAATAGATTACGTAAATATTCTTTGCAATGGAGAACACTTTCTGGAGAAACAGGATTCCTTATCTCAAAATATTCTTYAGTCAGGCATTGAAGATATTTTCTGAAAGATCATAAATCCTTTCTTCAAGCTCATCTCAAGGGTACTTTTCTGTCAGCCCTGTTCTTTTCTGGTTTAAAAGTTCTTCTAGGTAATTTTGGTTGTTCGTGAACCTTTCCCTCCCTAAACAGTTTCTAGATTCAAATTCTTTCTAGAACTTGGTGGGAAAATAAAGGTATGGTGGTTTTGTAGTATTTTACCTTCTGTAACTCCATGTGAGTTATGGTATCAACATCTACGATCCAAGTGGCACCAACATTATTCTGACAAATACTATTGACTAAGGGACCTTGCCACAAAGTCATTCGGGTCATGCTTGCACTTGAGTTGTGACTGGTTTTGAACTCAAGCCTTTGTTACTTGAAAGATTACTACAACTTTCACTTAAAATGAAAAAAAAAAGGGTGGGGGGACAGAGAGAGCAAGAGAAAGGTGCTGTTTGTTCACAATCAGAAAAAAAAAAATCTAAATTTTGCTGGTTCTCTTAAGGATGATTTGGCTCAGGCACATACAAACRTCCCAAAGAAGGTGAGTGAAGATTCCACACTCCAGGGCTATTGCTGCTGCCTTTTATTCATTTACCACCACAATAATTGGATCTTGAGGTACAGGTTAATGAGATAATCAGGCAAACACAATCCAACTTGTATGCTGCATGGAAATGGATGGCTGGTGTCTTGCAGCCCCTTGTTGTACAGCASCAGGGCAAACTGCCTTTCTTTTCAATGGGCAATAAAGTAGGAAATGAAGTAGACACAGGTTGTTCTGCCTGCTCACGGTGGTGAKGGCAGCCTCGCTGGTACTGAATTTTAAAGAGCAAATAATATCAATTAGCAATTGTGTCTGAAAGAGTGTTGGCAGAGAGGCCTTCCGCTCATCGCTCTCCTGAGGCAGGCCAAGCACTCAAGTCTCAACAGCTTCCATTCGAGGACTTTCCTAGGGAGCAGTGCTGCCAAGAGAAGGACTGCCTGCTAAATTGTCCTCTTACAGAGGACCCTGAAGACTCTTCATTTTCGGTAATTTTAYAAGAGAATTGAAATAGGCAGTTTTGATAGCCCATGGAGCTTACTCATAGACTTCCTCCACAGCTCATGTCTGACATGGATCTGACCCATGACTTGTCTCCTGAGATTGAAGGGGAACAGGCACAGGTTCAGACCTAAACAATTTCAGGCATCTTTTCAGAGGAAAAGATCTTAGCTTTTAATTTGGATTTTTAGGACTGTAACAAATGCTTTTCATTCAGAGAGAATTTTTTAGACCAGGCTTTAATGACACGAATGAACTAATATTCTTAAAAAAGTGTTGGCAGAGACTTGATTAGCCCAACACTGATTGATGAGGAAGCCCACAGAGCAATTTTTGATTAATGCCAGAAACATATTTTGCGGTAGATTTAGGAATGCCATCCCAGTCTTCAGCCTTTTATTATTGACTCAAGAGGCCATCTTCTGCAAAGTCAGTGATTCATGCAGAGTGATTTGAAAGGAATGTGTTTGAATGAGCTTCCTGTGTATTTGTCACAGTTTATAGCATTTTAATAACAAACCATTATTACTCTGATTTTTTAAGCCCAAAATTCTCCATAAATCTTTTCAAACTCATCACTATTTATAATGTAGGGAGGAACCTGTTCACTGTTTTTGTTCATTCCATTGTTGTTGATTCATGGATTATTATTAGATACATTTCAAAAAGTTAAAATGGCATAGGAGAGCGGGTTTTGTTTACAAACTGGTGATTTTTACCTTTCTTATCAGTTGTAGCAGAGRGTTTCTGTTCATTTTACACCGCAGGCTCCATGATTGAGCAGAGAGATCTACTCTGGAGAGTGCAGACTTCCACCCAGAAGAACCAAGTCTGACATGCAGCAGACATTGCAGTGCATTCACCTGTAAATCAGGTGGAAGGGGGTAAACTCACAAATTCTGCACAGTTGCACTCCATTTTCCCCCCATTATCTGCATTTAGAAACAGTAGTTGTCAATTAAGATAGAAATAATGTGAAGAGTATGCAGATAAATGCCCTGAAGTTTAGYGAGTCATTTTGAGCCCACAACATATATTTGAACTTTTCTTACTTGTAAAATTTTCAGACCATTCTTTTTCAAGCTCAGTAATAACATGAATATGTGGGGGCATATAGAAAGAACGGATGAAGTGRACTCTTATTTAAATTGCTGGAAAACTTACAAAAAATTTAAAAATAATGATCATGTTTACATCTAGTAATAGACTGATTTCTGTTCAGTGGGCACATTGGAGAATTGGGGCTGAAAGCTGGTTTTTTCTTAACTAGTTCAGCTTTTCCTATGTGTACCCAGCATGGATCCTGAATGTGCAACATACTGATAAATCTTTAGGAGGCAAAGACATTTATCATCTCATAGAAAGTGYTCATTGTCTAGTAGCACGAGGCCACAATGTTTGTACAGTCCTCTAAATTGGTGAARGCATTAATTACACTGAATAATGGTAACCCTGGTATCTTGGTAGACATCTGAAACCTTGGATAATTATAGCTCCTGCTAGACAAATTTTAGYTCTCTGAATTCTGATTTTAGGGGACAGAAATAATTTTTAGATATCCAGTGCCTTAGAAATCAGGATGTGAAGAACTAGAGTTTTAGCTGTATGGAAATGACTGAAAGACAAGTACAAGACTGTTTCTAACCACTTCTGATGAGATCATAAATTTCTCCTAACTCAGGGGAGATGAAAATCATTGAAAAATCACCACAAAAGCAAACCAAACAGAACTTTGGTTCTTTACTTTTAGCAAAGGAACACAAAATAATGGAACATGAAATTAAAAGAAAAAATAGAATCACTCTTGACAAAGGTTGGAAAACCTACATRTCAGCAAAAATAAACTTGTTACTTAATAAGGTTAATAATAAATAAAGTCCCCTAAAGATAAATTGTTATCACATTTGACAACCATTTTATTAAAATGTTAATGGCCTCAGGCAAAAGCAAACTGTTCCCTTAATCTGCCAGAAGAACTGCTTTCTCAGGAATTATACACACCAGAGAACTTGGGATCTGAGCTAGCTGTAACAAGCATGTTTGAAAATTGGAGCATCCACAGCTTGTGAAATTGTGGCTAAAAAGGAATGGATCTCRCATGTCTCAAAATGGCTGTGCCCTTTTCTGCCAAACACAACTTTCACTCACATTTTCAAATGCAAAACCCATTGGATTCAATTGCTGCAGTCAAAAAAGCTGAGGTGTCAGTGATTGAAGGGAGGACTTTTTCTTTGCTTTCTCTCATACTAACTGTGAAGAAGGTGTAGCTTAAGAAGTGCAATTGATGTAATAGCAAACAGACAGAAAATATGTTTTCATCAACACCTTTAAGCATGGCAAAACTGTGAAGCAGCCTGGCAAGTACATTAAGCATTCAGTGAATTGTGATAGATGGTTTGGCAGTATGGTTTGTCTGGGATGAGAATACCAACAAAAAATCCTCCACAAGATTTGATGAAAACTCAGCCTGTACAGAGAAGCTTCTTGCTGCAAGCACAGTATCAGCTCACAACAAAACGGAGCTGATGAAATTGAGTTCACATCCTGTTGTTCCTTCTGACATATGAAGCACATTTCCCTCAAAGCCTTTGTACACCTGAGCAATGAGAAAGAAAAGGTAAAACAGAAAAYATCTGTGATGCTGAATGCTGCATTTCTTTTCAATTTATCCCAATGGCAAAGGTGCAAAGAAATTTATAAAAGCTACACTAGCCATACATGCCTCACACCCAAATCTCCTCTGCCAAAGTTTGTGTGAAATAAAAGGCAATGAGTAAGACTAAGCCAATTTAGCACAGTCAAAGCTGTTTCCACCTTGGAGGAGAGAGGTATATCCAGATTCCAGCAGAGGGGATCCAGGAATGGGAGTTAGTTTGATGCAGCTCCACTACTGAAGCTGGATTGCGTGTGTGCAGCAGGCACTCAGACTCCACAGCCTCTGGTTTGGGGAGGAATATTGCCAAACCTTATTTCCTTCTTCTTTTCACCTAAGGTCCACAGCAATGATGGCTTAAGTTTTGAAGAAGGCTTTTGGGTCTGGGGGCAAATGTGCTGAGGGCAGCCCTGCGTTGGGTCACAGCCAAGAAGAACTCTRTGAAGAGGAATGAAAGGCTTCACGCTGACCCAGATGGGATGGCCCGTGGCTGAAGTGTTTATACACACTCTGGGTCCYCTAGCAGGACTAGACAAGGGATTATATCATCAGCTTTTCAGGCTTTTAACCAGAGCTCACATATATAACCTGTAGGCAGTTTTTAACATGGCCTCTCCATTTCTCCTTGGGGTTCAACTCTTTAAGGTGAAGCTTTCTCCTGTCCCTTGCTTTTASAATACCAAAGGCAAGAGATTCATGGGTGTGTGTCTGATTATTGGTCTTTTGGGGAGGTACTTACTGTGCTTTTTACTGTATTCCAAATACTGTGGAATTTTGTCCTCCAGCTGGGTCAGAGCAGGGCCACAGATATTTTCATGCAGAGATAGAAGAAGATTTTCAAGAGAGTCTCTTTTTTTCTCTTTTTCTCATGTATGCACACAATTACTTTCCTTAGTGCCTGTTTTCCAAGSCAGCTATTAACCTTCCTTTAGAGAAACTGCAATTTTCTGGGCCCAGTTTATTTAACTACCTTGCTACACCTGCAGTTCATTTAGTAATTTCCTTCCACAATAGACACCAGCCTACCTCAAAAACTAGGAAATTATTGAGTATTAATCATTAATTACACTCCCACATTCTGTCATTCAGCCTTGGTATAACACAAATGTGAGTAGCATTCTCACCTGTGAAACAACTTTTCTTTGATATAAAAATTRCCACCTCATTAGTGTAGTTAAGAACCCAACGGGGAACAAAAAGGTGGTGACTGCAGGTATTTATTCACAGTGAAATGAGGCATATGCTCAGAACATGTTTCCACCTGAGTGATGGCTCTTAATCCACCTGATGTTTGTGCTATGCTTGGGAGAGGTGAAGTTCAGGGTGTCTGTTCATGGACTARCCTGYGGTAYGCTCATCTGTGCCTGGTTTGTCYATAGWGCACCAARGATTTTGGTTTGTGCAAAAGACCTKCTTATGCTCTCTCCCCTCTGGAGAGGCATCTGAGATGAGTCCATCTCTGCTTTTCAGAAACCACCCAGCTTTTGCAACGGGCCCTCTGTGCACTGAGGTGATAGGGTCAACATCTGCGAATCTGCCTTCATTCATTGTTTACTCTTTTTTCCCCCGTTCACCCATGAATGCATGTGTCCTGTTGAGTATGTTCCCCTTGCAGCAGTGCGTGTGCGTGGAAGGTCAGGAGTCAGCAGGTGAGTGTGTTGTGGGTTAAGGTTTCTCCTTTTGTTTCCGTTCTGGGGGAATTCTTCTTTCCCATTTTGTTGCTGGGATACACTGATTGCCAGGTCATTCTTTTGATGGCTGGGTGATTGGTGAGGATGAAAGAACATATGCCCCACCCCAAGGGTCTCCCTGGGCACTGCTCCTGCTGGGCAGTTTTTTTTTTTATTTCTCTCTTTGGAGAGAGGGAAGTTCTCGTGGGAGTTTTGGGCTCAGGGAGGGCGTGTGTGTGTATGGCGGTGGGCAGGGGGTAGCTTCACTTCCTGCTGTGCTTGGCTTGGGGGAGGACGGTGGTCTTGCTGCTCAGAGCCCAGCGTCTCTGCTCGTTGGTTCCTGTTTGCTGCACTGTGATCTTCTGCCCCTGTGCCTTGCTGGGGACCCCTGGGATTCCAGCTGCAGTAGTTGAGTTCTCCTGCATCCCATCTACAGCCATGGGATTCTGCTCATCTTTTTTGCCCATCTGGCTGTTCTGAGGTTTCTTGATATCCAGAAGAGCACCGAGATGGGCGCTTTCCCCTGAGAGTTTGCAGAGGAACTTTTCTCCATNTTTGCCCATCTGGCTGTTCTGAGGTTTCTTGATATCCAGAAGAGCACCGAGATGGGCGCTTTCCCCTGAGAGTTTGCAGAGGAACTTTTCTCCATCCACCTCTGCYRGTTTGTGTCCACCATTGGCCACTGGGAGATCTGACCCAGCCGGGACCCGCGCCACAGCGCCCCCTGCAGCYGCCGGGGAATCATCGCACCCGCCCTGCCCGGCCGGGAGCCAACAGCGCCCCTGCYGGCTGGGACTGTAACTGCACCAAAGGGGAGGCTGTGTCTCTGTAAGGCTGTCACTKRGTTTGRGACTGSGCTGGTTGTTGCTRTTGTTGTTACTTGTTTCACCTTGTTATACATATTAGTAAAAACTGTTATTCCCTTTTTTCCATATTCTTGCCTAAAAGCCCATGATTTTACAAAGCTATAATAATTCAGAGGGAAGGGGGATCATATCCACCCTCCAAGGGGGGTTCCTGCCTTCATTTGCAAGCACCTGTCTTTCAAAGCCAAGAYAGAGTGGTAGCATTATCCTTGAACAGAAACCACATAAGTTGCCACTTTTTTTGACCCCTGTAGACAGCGCCATTGCTCTGAAGCAAGAAACAAAGGCTGTGACACCAAAGTAAACAATCAATGCACAAATTTTAACAAACAACTCCACATTTATTTTGGGAGAGAAGTATTTTTTCACTTTTTCCTTTTTTCAACCTGATATGAAAWCTTGAAAGAAATTCAGATGTGGCACAGTTTGGTGCTAAGCGGAGAGGAGGAAAGAGCTAAACTGCTTCCTGATTTTATCAGACTGGAGCGCTTTGGCATTGTAGTTTTAAGGAACACAATGCAGCAACACAGTCCCCAGGCTGGTGCTACTTTGCAGACAGCTGGGCAGACAGAGCTGACCCCACCCACATAAAATGGGCACACTGGGTCCTTTTGCTTTTGCAAGAGTTGTAATCATTCAAATGAAGGATCAGTAAAGGTTGTGGGCTGGCAGATGTCTGAGGGCTTCCCCAGGGGCTCTGTAACCAGGCTGGTGTGTGTTGGGTTTGTCTGCGYGGGGAGCAGGGATGCAGTGGGGCAGGTGTGCTCTCCAGGCTGCAGTCAGCAGCCCCTWATCGCTGTCCGAGGGGTGGCAGAGAGTCTGTGCAGCAGGGCTGGCCCGCCAGCTCTGCCCGAAGGTGACACTGGGAGTGCCAAGTTGGGGCTGGAACAGCCGATCCCCGGCTGAGCTTGGGAAGAGCGTGGCACCCTCAGCCACACATCTGTGAGARCAGAGCGCTCAAGCACGGCCAGCTGAAGCTCCAGTGAGAGACCGTCTGCGCTCGGCCCACGCTGTCCAAAGGCTTCGTGATGGAAATTAACAGCTTCCATTATAGCACTCTAACGACCCCATGTAGACAAGCCCTCAGAAGCCACATTAACCCGAGTTTAGGCCATAAATTGAACTCTCTGGCAAAGGTACTCCCTAACTAAATGCAGAAAATCTCTGTGATGAGCAGTAACAGTCCATATAAAATAAAATAACAGCAGGACTGGGGAATAGCAATGGCACATCTTTCCTTCCAAATTGAATTGTTCACTTCACTGTGAGAAGGAATAATTATCATGTTTATTGCGTTTGGCTCAATTAGGCTGGAATCTTAGGCCAGGAACCTTTCTTTTTACATTTCTGTAAATGTTGTCCATGTATGGCTGTGTCAGCATCGATTTTGCTGTCATGAAGGTACCACAGCTGCCTGCCTGAATTGGAACAAGCAAACCTGAGCTAATTCTTACAGTGTCTAATTTTTCTAGCATTAATAAACCAAAATTTCTAGTAAGCTGAAAGAGGACCAAGCATGCCTCTTGTATTATTTCTGTAGAGTTTTGCTCTTGAATGTGCTAGGGACAGAAGGATGGTTTAAAACTGTTTCTTTTGTATGTGGCTTACATTTAAGTCATGGAACCTATTAAAGCAAGATGGATTAAGACCACATGCACTGAGAAGTTACAAAATGTGCATGACTTTCAACGAGTGACACATACCTGTATAAGACTGGAATACAGTATAAGAAGACTGGAGGAGAAGACAGTGAAGCTTATGGTAGACTCCAGCATGATGAGCAGAAGGTAAATATCTGACATGGAGAGCACAGGTACAAACAGTTTAGTCAGCAGTGAGGTTCTCTGGACTGTGTGCAGCAGTCTCYGACTACTTTGCATGGCATAGATGAATGTAAGAGCTGTATATTAAAACCCTGAAAGAGAGGCACTCTCAAAGATCCCCATCTTCAACCTTCACTTGTAGAAAGTGGTCACTGCCAGTGATCAGTAAGGGTGAGTAGAAGAAGATAAATCTACATTTCTAGAAAATGATTTAAATCCACTTSCTTTGATTATTTGAAATTTCCCTTTTCTATATAAAGAGACAGAGAAGAACAGAGAGCTACTGATTATAAATGTGTTAATAATGCAAGATGTAAAATGACGGACAATACGTATCTTTAGCACTAGAAAAAAATCCGGTAAAAAGCAAACTCTACCTGAATTAGGGACATCAGCTCTTTGGTAGAGAAGTCTGTCATGGGATAAAATGATAGGTGCTGCCTTTCAAAATTTTCATCAAGATGCTTGATATCAGGAAATGCTTCTGTATCTCATCAAGGATTGGATAAAAATCACAGCTGAAATGTATGYAGTACAGGTTTTGGAATGGAAAAACAGTCCAGAGAGAGATAGACTTCTCTGACTATTGAATGCAATAAGAAAAGACACTTAAATAAAAATTTGATATGTCACTCTGAAAAGCTGAGGTAAGCCAGAATGCCTGACAGAGGAAGGGCATGTAAGGCAAACTGTTTTGTTTCAAATTCATTAGAGCTGTGGAATAAGATGACCATGATATCTGCCTGTTAGCTCAGTTAGTCTCAGTATSCAAATGTGTAGGAGGGAGAGAAATGGAGCACAGAGAAGAGCTGTATTAGAGAGTGGAGTTTCTTCCTCACTTCATGCCCAAACCCACAAAATGCTTTAGGAAATCACAGCATGCAGATTTCAAGTTTAGCCTGAACCATACAGGAAAAGGCCAGCCCAGGTGTACTGCAGTGTGTACAGCACACAGGATGAGTTGATACAACATGCATAGTCTGAGCTCTTCCATCTGACTGGTTTGCTTAAACAGCACCTTCAAGAAATTTAAAGTCTTTTGAATCTGCTGTTAACATAAAATAAAGCAAAAAAAATTAAAAAGTAAAATAAAATAAAGTAAAATAAAATAAAATAAAATAAAATAAAATAAAATAAAATAAAATAAAATAAAATAAAATAAAATAAAGTAAAATAAAGTAAAATGGCAATGGCAGATCCCACTTTGTCCTGCCTATGCACTAATTTCCGTGTCCAACTTTCCTTTCAATGGCTCCAGGACCCAATGGTTTTCCCTGCATTGTCATGCAGGATTGCACATTGAGCGCAACTTCAGCCACTTCTCATATTGGGAGAATTGCTGCACCTTAGAAAGCTGTGCTGCTTGTCTTTGTGCTGGTATAGAGGCATGTGCTAAGCAGGGACTGACTGCCTCAAGAAGTTAGCAGAAGACTTTCCATGGCACTGGCTTGTTGTGTAGCACAGAGTTGGGTAAAGTTTTAGAGGCAGAGCACTTCCATGCCATCCTCAGTGTCGGCATCTAGAGAGCTCAGATGGTGGTCATAAATTCTTCCTCACTAGTTTGGGGGCTTGATTATTCTTTTGTGCGTTGCTGGAAACATTACTTATGAGAATTGGGGCATTTTAATTTGGCTCTGCTACCACTTTATTAATATTTGAACATCTCACTGTTTTCTGTCTTGGCACATTGGGATCCACAAACAGAAGCTAAAAGAGAAAATGCTCCCCTCYCTGGCACCAGATTCCTGCCCTTTTATTTTTAATTACTTTGAATTATTTCTGGAACTTTTTATACCATTCTGAGAATACAAATTAAGTTTTGACTGTAAGAAAGAATACTATGGAAAGCAAGCAAATGTGGCCTTACACACTCATCCAGAGATTGCATCAAACAAACAAGGGACAGACACTTGCCAATCTATCCATTATATCTTGGCATAACAAYGATCCATTAGCCTGAGCAAGGCCTATGTGAACTGTATGCACATTTGGCTTAACCCACTCAGTTTATTTAGCCTCTGGTGTGCTCTGGATTAAAGCAGGCAGTCATTAGAGAATAGTATTTCTTCCACAAATGCTGTTTTCCATCATCTGAGAGAAGGGACAGAGCTTTTCAAAAGCCTTTGGTATTTGAGGACAAGTGCTTGCTTCTTGTAAATGTTCATCCTAGACTCAAAAGGATTTAACTGTTAGTGTTTCTAAAAGCAGAAGTTGATCCTAAGGCGGAAAGAAAACCAGAAGCACGGAAGATTGTGCGTGCACCTTTAGCTGGGATTTAGCACTTGTTTGCAATGTGTTTCTCTTCCTCTGCTTGCTATAAAAGGCTGAACCCACAAATTCAACCCCCAGACATTTCTGAAGCATACCTTGAGAAGTAAAAGTTATCACATGCAGCAGGGTAATTCTGTACAGTGGCTTTCCAGGGGGATTCAATCAACAAGTCAGAAGTTAGAAGGAAAATGCACCCCAGAGTATTGAAAAATTATCTGATTGTCAAATGGGGGAGACCTGATTCTTAGTAGCACTGCASCATTTTTACACCAATTGTATAAAGAGCTTTAAAGCAGCCTTTTTAGGCCCCTTCAGGCATTCAGACCACTTTCCAGGAGAAGAGGTAACCTACTTTCAGGGCAACATAGCATTTGTTTTCTTAAAATCACATTGGTGATTTTAGCATTGGTATTTTTAGCAGATTCACTGGGAAAACTATTACTCATTACTGTAAAGTCATTTAAATACAACAGGTATCTTTCAGTCAACAAAAAAACCCTTGTGGATTAACCCCTGATTCTAATTAAAATCCATGCAAGTCCTCTCATTTTTTTCACACTACTTCACGATCCTACACTGGAGATGATGATTTGTTCAAAAAGACTTTGCTGCCCTAGATAGTTGAATAATGATTTTATAATGTGTCGAATTCAGTCCAGATAAGTTCTGTTATCCTGAACTGCTAATTCTGTTGCTATCTAACATGGATAAATGTTCATAGATTAACATAGAGGACTTCAATTTGCTTTTCTATTTAATCTGTTTCAGTCGCTTGCCATGGACCAAACCCACACACTTTTGAAATTATATAATTTGGCGATTCAGACATATAAATGATAACACCTAATAAAATCAGGAATTMATTTAAAACAACTGTATCCCAGCAAATAGCTGATTTTGTACTTTTTTTTATCCTTCCATTTTTGGAGTACAAAGTCTATAGACTGTGTACAATAGAGTTAACTTTGGGAGGGYAAAGGCAAAGAAAGTGTTCCTGAAACCCATGGCTTGCCTGTACACAGCATTGTCACAGCTCAGTATTATTCTTTTCCCCTTTTAGCCAGATCCTAGGGCTGTGCTTCCTGATAGTGAAGAACAGCTAGGACCAGGCTCTGTCTCCATCCCTGAGGAATTATGTATTATGCATGATTGTATTTAAACAGGCTGTTTAAAACTCATTGGTTCTTAGTATCAGAACTTAAATGGAAAAGGCCAAGTGGATCTTATTAAGATATTATTTCATATTGATTTGGTGAAAGGTATTCATTCAATATTCTTGGCTCAAATGAGGAAGATATTTATTGATATAAAAAAGAGAAAGATAWAAGAAAGAATATATATAAACATCAAAAAAGAGATTTAACAAAAGGAGCAATTTTCGGAGATTAAAGTTTTCCCTATTTCTCCAAAATACAGAAATTGATACATCCTAAATTCTACAGGGCATAGGATGAATCTTTTTCATAGGCTTTCAGAAGTACCAGACTTAGAGCAAATGACAGCACTTGCTGGAAAAGCAGGAAACATGTAACCTGGATGAACCTCCATAAAGAGACATGGTCTCTTTAACAGAGATACTCCAAGAAGGTTTGGGTTTTTGTTTGTTTTACAAAACAAAGTGACGGTGTGCAGATGGGTCTGTGAGTAAAAACAGGTAGGAGATTAAGTGACCTGCACCAGCAGCAGCCTCCCACAAATCATGAGAGAGGTGGGGCAGAGAAGGGAATGCTGCCATTAGCACCTTGGCTAGTCTCAGCTACTGCCCTCAGTAAAGTCTGTGCCAGACCTCACGTGATAAATCACAACTTATAACTGAATTTGGGAGCAAAGAAGCTGGGGCAGAGGACAAAATGCATGCCTATGGTCTCAGGAATGTCCTGAGCAAATAGAAGAGGTAATGGCAGAGGACACCTCTTCCTGCCCTGTGTTTGCACAGCTCATATGGTCTGTCTGTCTTTCTGTCTCTGTTCCTCCCAAGTCAGTGAAAGGGTTCAGTTCTCATGTGGGTGGGATGAATTCAGGCTGCCATTTCCTGTAGGGCTGAAAGGCATCTTGAGATGCTCTGTCTGGTGTGGTGTATTTAAGATAAATACAGAGAATGGCAAATGTATCTCCTGGCTGCTCCTGCTATTTCCTATCCCTCAATATTCAGAAATGGATGGTAGTCTGTCTAGCTAACAGATCTGATGAGCTAACAGGTTGGTTTTGTGCACACTCTCTGAGCTGAGAGACTTTTTGCTCCTTCTTCCCCGGGTTGATTCCACCTATCTGCTTAACCTCACCTCTGTGTGCTCCCAGCGAGATCAGCCTTACAGGATTCAAGCCTGGAGCCAGCAGTCAGTCCCAGCTAAGTAGGATTTGCAGGCGGTGCTGTTGTGCTTTATTTCCTCTTCTGGGCACTGAACAGAAAGGGAACCAGACCCCTGTTACCATCAGGACAGACAACCTATCAGTCTTCTCAACCTGCTCAGTGCCCTCAGAGGGAAGGGGATGGGGCAGCTGAAAGGCAATGTCATCATTCCTGCCATGTCAGCAGCACTTCATCTATCAGAGGCACTGACAGATCGCCAAGGAGAGTAGTAACTTCATTAACCACTTCTCTCGTGTTGAGCAGCTTTGGTAGAAATCTGAATAACCGTCCGTCCCCTGGGTTTATTGGACGTGGTTTGTTTTGCAAGTGGGAAAACAATTGTGAGTTTCATGCCTGGATGAGCTAACATGTTTACACAACACTGCTGACGCAGCAGAAACGGGATACAATATGTGTCAAATATTKCTTGGGCTGCAGGCAAAATAACTGTGAAGCTGAAAGGCAGTGCTTAGCACAGGGCTCCTGGTGCCAGAGGCAGCTGCTGGGCACATGTGAGGGAGAGGGAAAGGAAGCAGGTCTCAGTGTCCCAAGCCCTCGTTGCCAAGCACTTCCCAGAATAAGGAAAAGTTTTCCAAAGTTAACATTACTCTTCTGATAATGAGTAATACCTATTGTCATCAATCAATTTGTTTAAAGAGGARCTTGAATAGTGCAGAGACCTCAGCTTCACCCTCACTATCTGACTCAAAGCCATTTGAAGCCCGTGGGAGACTTTTCACTGACTTTGATGTGAGGCTCATTTCTTATTTTGGATTGCAAGGAGATAGATTTTCACAGCCTAATTTCTGCATCAGGATGTCTGCACAGCAAGGAGAGAGGGAGATTTGCTTTTTCTGACACAAAATATCGCYGAACACAGAAAGATGGGCATTTAAGATGATTGGCTTAAAAGACCTATCCTATAATGGCAGCACAATTATAAGCCTGCAGGGAAAAATACTGGGCTTTTGTATGAAAAAGAGCAAAGAAGAACAAAAAAAGGTTTTACTGAGTTATAGTGCCAGGGTTTCAGCCACCAGTGCTTCTGGAAAGCCAATAAGAGGGTTTAACTAAAGATATTTCCAGCACATACACAAAATGGGTGGTTGTGCAAGAGCAGGGCAGGAGGCAGAATGGGAAAGAAGAGGGTGTGATACCAGGGCAACCTGCTGCAAACACGAATTGCCACAGAAAGTCGCTAGACCAATGAGGAGCAGAGACTTTCTGGACAGAGAAGGGTGGTCTGATGCTCTCTAAATAAATGAGGATTTAAAAAAATTAAAAGAAAGGGAAAGAGAGATAGTGAAATCAGCTGCCAAGTGCTGGGGCCAGAAAAAGCAACAAAGCCCTATTTTTAATGTAACTTTTTTATTCTGCCAGTAAAAAATCGAACGATAAAATAGGCTAGAGAAAGGAAGCAATTGGGAATGGCTGAAGAGGATTCCCAGCTGTGCTTGCAATCAGTGCAATTCATGACTCACAACATGCTGGCCACATCACTTCCCAGGAGCAACATATTCTCATGAACAAGCAAAACAAGTGGGAGACAATCTTTAAAGGCTTTTTGGATCATTCATGGCTCAGTTATGAAGTCGCCCATGAAGCAGCTCACTGGCATTGAGGGTCAGGATAATTTGAGGATTGGTCAGCTTTCCTTTTCTTTCYGCTTCAGCTGCTGCCTTGTCCACCAGCCCTTGGCAGCACAGCTGAGGACATCCATTCTTTCTCTTCTTTTGACCAAAATGAAGAGCTGGAAATGGAACGGCTTTACTGGCTTTTAAGCAGTCCTTGTCCTTCCATTTTCCCACAAGAACCTTCTGCTACCCTACAAAGAGTGAAAAAAGCATCTGAAAATAATACTTATAAGTTTATGTGAAACCAAATGTCTCCRAATTGACTGCCTACTTACAGACCTTTCTAGTTCCCACCTGGCTGGTACATGAATTATCCGATTCAAGTGATAACACCGCAGGTTCCTCCAAATCTCAGCTTCAATTCAAATGAGTCAGACTGCTGCTTTTACTAATATTTTTCTAAAATAAAATCGTTCACTTGCTCTACCACACAGTGAAATGTTTAGCAATATGTATCATTAACACATAGCTATACTGCTAAAATTAAAAAAAAAAGACATTTAGCACTACAGTGAACTTGAGGGGTTTTTTCATGGTTGGTGTTTATTYACTTATTTTCACAGTTGAGTAATATTTTTCTTCATTTCACGAGTCACATCACTGATTAAAGGTTATAGGTGAGTTGTGGGTATCACACATCGACTGTTAGTGTTGGAGTCCAGCTAAAGYTCCAAACTTCTGGGCCATGCTGTTCTTGTCATCAGCTTTCTTACCCAGCTGTGACATCTCTCTTGTGTTGGAGTTTTCTGTGCAGAGGTTACAGCTACAYCCACATGCAGCAGACAATCCCTTTTCCTCAGGGAATGTCAACCTTTTCAAACAGATCAGTCCTCTGAATCTGAATTCCAAATCAAAATTTTGAAATTTTCAGGGGACCGGTGCTGTGAAAATAGCAAATAGAAAACATCAAAATGTTWTGTTTCTACTTGAGTAAGATGCTGAATCTTATTTTATAAGTATTGATTATATAAATGATATATTGCTTTTACAAGCAGAAATATTTGTATATTTTAATATCAAGATGTTAGAAGTGAGTAGATACTTGATATATGGATATTTTTAATGAATAAGGAAAATAACACATGCTATTCAGAAACACAGAGTGAAAAATAATCTCAAAATGAAAGATTTTTATATTCTTGGAATAATGGGTTCTATGATAATTGAAAAAAACTACACAAAAAAGCCAAAATGTTAATGTAATTGGATTTTGTGGGGATTTTTTAAAACCAAAATATATTTTATGATGGAAGAACATGTCTGATGTCCTTCTAACCAGCTCTCCCTTTAGTGCATCTTAGAAAAATTCAACTTATGGAGAGAGAGAGAGACAACTTCCATTAGGAAAATTTCTGCTGTAAGGACATAAGGCCCACAGGAAAGCTGCTTCTCAGTAGTATCATAGTAAACCAAGTGATGAAATGTGCTGATTATTTAATGCACTACAGCTGAATCTCATCTTTTAAATAGATGTCACAAAAAATTTAACCCAATGGGCCTGTTCAGTCCAGGGGTTTCTACTCCAAAATGAATTTGATGAGATGTGTGTGAAAGAGATTGCAAAGCCTTATATTTGCCTTATATTGCAGTAATTAATAAACCCTCTGGAAGCAACTATAAAGCCATTTTAATTTGCTCAGAATCACTGTTAACTTCTGCTTACAGCTGGGGTCAAGAGGTCTCCTGTAGTTCTGCCCTCTTTTGTGRCATTGTCTTTGGGGCTGTCTTGGACTTCCTCTCAGATTTCTAATGAGCGATGTCTTACAGTGGAATTTTAGATGAAAACAAGTGTGTGAAACCTGTGTGGTTTTTAATCATTTCAGTTARTGTCTACTTTTTAAGGAGGCAGATAATTTCCAAGTCACTGGGAAATTTAGAGTTTAASACATCAGTCAACAGACCATTAACTTTAGCACTTGATTTAAAGTGGGGTCCTAAAAAGTGGGAATCGGGCATACAGTAGTTTAGCCCTGCAAAGGCCAATTTCACTATAAAAAAGTCACATCTTCAAGAYGTTGACCTTCTCTTGACAGAATCGCTCCATCCCTTCCAGCAAGTAAAAGGCCAAAGTCTGATSAWAATAACAACAAAAAAAAACCCAATAGTTTTTTGTTGCCAAGAGATTTCATTAAAAAATCCATGAAGTATTGACATATCTATTGCTTCTTCTCTTTGAAATTCTTGCTAGACAAGATTTGACTGATTTTGTTTAGTCCAGCTGGCAGACTCTTCGGGATTGGCTACCTGAAATAACTCTCACAGCAGCATTTATCCCTGCACAGTTTGGAAATCTAGGGMAACTGCAAATTACAGTATTAAAATGCTGAGCCAGAAGAGAAACAAGGAAATAAAGTTTCAATTTTCATCATGAGAAAGGGTATGTTTCAACCTAGCAATATTTATGAGCTGGTAAAAAGCTGTTCATGCCACAGTGGTCGTATGTTCCTTAAATGTCAAGTCCCAATCAATAACCTCACTGAAATTTGACCCTGTTGGGCACAGTGTAGGAGAATTGGATGCTCTCCAGGCTATTGGTTGAAAGGCAAGAAACAGCAAGCWACTGATGAGAAGCTATCAATAAAAGCTCAGCATTGTTTTGAGTTCAATTTCAAGTAATTGCCAGACATCTGAGATTGAGCCTGACAGACATGAAGAGGGCTAATGCTGGTTCTTGGTAATGAAAAGTAGGTTTCTTGTTCAAAATAGCACAATGGGGCCTACTAGACAAAWGGCTTGCCCCTCGAAAAACAAGTTGCTGTATGAGTGTAGGAATCAGTGAAGCCTGTGTTTTTATGGATTTGTGCCCTGTGCCCTTACAACTTTCTCCTGTGGAAAATCCTTTGTCCTTCCCTCTTYCCGTCTGCTACCCCAACAGTTTCTCTCTCATATCTTCTGTTCCCTGCTTGAAGCTACGTGTGTCCCCTATTTGTTACTCTAGCATTCACCAACAATTCCAGGTCAGGGATGGGTTTTCCTTTTCTTTTAACTTTTTTGCCCTTTCTTTCTTCATAATAAAAATTATGCTGGCACAAAATATGCAGTGCCAAGTGTTTTTCAAGTGAATCCTCTGTAAAAGTGCCAGGTCTCTTCAAAAGGGGCCTTACTTGACACCCTAAGTTAGAGCAAAGGTCTAAACGGTACATTTTGCCTCTCTACTCTAGACAGGTTAAATGCACATGGAATTGCAGTAGCAAGATTGAGAAAGGGTTGCTTGTTAAGCTGCTCTTAACATAATTATCTGTGATCATGTGTTGGAACCCCTTTTTAATAYTATTTAACACACTCTGCAAAATAATTTGTCACAAGGTTCTTCAGTAGTGCATAATTCAGGAAAAAAATCCTTAAAAGAAATGTCTTCGTCCCTTCCCATGCTGCTAGCTAGGAGCTTGCCAGAACACAAATTCTGGYAGAAATTGAGCATATAATAGCATCAAAATCATTGAAGGAAATTGCAGTCTTCAGGAGGCTTTCACTTCCCACATATCGCTTCGTAACAGTTTTTGAGCTGAGTTCTCTTGTACTTTGACCCTGTAGTACTTTGGGAGGAGAACTCAGAGGCAATGGTGCTGGCAGGCACATGAGGTTCAGTGTAAGGTTCAGTCCTCAGGCTGATTCAGGACTTGGTGTTCAGACTGCATAAAACAGGAGCCAAAACTTCTGGGGCAGCATCCTTACCACAGGTACATCCTGACCACCATGTAGAAACTCAGTGACGTTTTCAAAAATTTCCTTGGCCAAATCCTCATGGAGACAGATGAAAATGTAAAATTAAAGATGCATTAGGAATCTATCAAGGTGGATTTTTTTTCACAATTTTGCCCTCTTTGGGAAGTTTCTTCTTAGCTTTATTCCACTGCTTGCCCTCTGTCCTGGCTATAAGCTAGAGCTAGATGCCTGGAGAGTGCACACATTGACTGTAGCGAGGGCCTGTGGTGTAAACAGTGCACATTTAGTGTCTGGCAAGAAATGGTTCATTTGCAGGTGAATTTTCCTGCCTTTTAGTGAGTATTCAGGAAATGTTTTTAGGAAGCTTCACTATGGCACAGGGAACCAAGCCTAAGTGGACCTACCTGATGATCAATCTCATCAATAGGGCTAATGCTACAGCCAGGTGATACTGCAGTAATGTGACTGSTGTTTCCAAATCATCTCTCTGACTTTCTGCAGGTCTCTGCATATGCCTTTTCTCCCACTGACAGAATTCCTGATCTAGTTTCTCTCCCTCAACACTACACAGGCCTGATTTTAGTTTTTTGGAAAAAAAATGATTCCTTTGTTTCCACATCTGCTATGAGACATTTCTACTGTTGGATTTTTTTTTTTCTTGTTATGACAAAACATTCTATTGTGTCAAAAGACGGAGGGCAGGAATCATACAATGGGTGAAAATGCAATCTGTACCTTCTCTCTGGCAAACCAAACTTTACTACTTGAATAGCTAAGCTTTCTTCTTCATCTCTCTGCTGAGGGCTTGTGTGTACTGAAGTCAAGCCCAGGTCTGAGTGTGAAGATGTGCAAATCTCAATATAAGTACTGCACAAAATTTCCTTTGAGCTTTCAGCTCAGAAGTCCTGTTAGATGTGAGTTCTTAATGAGGTATCCTAGTGATAACCTAGTGATAACCTTGCAACTCAAGCTGCATAACTACTTCATTGGCACTGTCATTATATTTCCTTTTGCCTGTTGGAGTTCACCTCTTCTGATGGGGTCGGGAGAGGGAGATTCTGCTATTGCTCTTGAAGTGCTTTTTTTTTTCCCTTTTTTACTACTTTCATGAGCTTGACATTTGGAGATTCTAGTTCTGATCTTTCTCTTGACATGAATGTGGATAGATGTGGTTATTTGCCTGTGGAAATCACTGTGCTAAAATTCATGGTTACTTTTAAGGTCAACTGACATATCCTGAAATCACACCTGCTTCAAGTTGCTTCCTTCATGAACATGCTGTGCTAAAACATATAAAATTTTACAGCCTGAAGCCTTTAAAAATTTTTTTAATAGCAAAGAGTACCTTGATCAAGGGAAGATTTGTGATGTGAAAATAGCTCCAAACGTATCAGAAAAACAGATTTTCTTGTGAAYGCTGCTCAGTGCCTGTGATTTGCAGAGGAGAACTGGATAGAAAAGGGTCCACTCAGTGCCTCTCTCGTAACAACCCAGCAAGCTGCACCCATTGTCTTTGGGTTCAGGTTGCTCTCTGTGCCCAGTGTAAAATCAGGAGGCTGCTCATCATTACAATGAGAATTAGGATAACAGAAATAGAGAGCCCTATCCAGACAGGAAGTGCCAGTTCCAGGCTGGGATATAGCATGTTTCAAAGAGGGTGGAGACCACCCTTGCCTCTTGGTGCTGGATTCTGCCTCTACTCTGTACCAGCACCACTGACCTCAGTGGAGGAACAAGCCATGTGRATATCATTCTCAAGTATTTCTTATAAGGATAATCTAAGTTGGAGCCATTTGAGTGGTGTGAGCAGAGAGTGAATTTTGCTTTTTTAAATGCATATTTGAAAGAAATTTGAGTAATTTTGAACAACATGGGTCTGAGAAAAAGGTTTTGGTGTCACTCGTCTATACTCCCAGTATTCCCTATGTTGGTCACTTCAAGAAGTATGCTGACTTTTTAAAAAATATTTATTTTTGGGTGGAAATCAAGAGGACAAAAATGAGAACCTATTGGTAGTAAGAGCTGGCCTCCACTTTTGACCTTCACTAATGGTTTGATTTGCATTCAGTTAAGTTTCAGGCTGAGATCTCTAGATATTCATTCTCAGCTCCACAAGGTGTGAGGAAGCCATGATAAAATAAGTGTCTCTATGGTCTATTGTTGACTGAGGGCTGCCACTCTTCCTGTGTTTTATATGGCCTGTATAAATGTGATGAGAAAGACTGTCATTAGTTTGCTTTCCTTCTTCGTGAAAAATATTTGCAGAGGAGTTCTGGATACATCTGCCCCAAAAGCATTTTTTGTTTCTTCAGAATAGGGGAATTTTGATGCTGAAAGTAGAACAGATATTGACCTTTGAGCTACAGGGAATGTGATTGTGGCAAGGGCAGTTCATCCACTTGAGGCTCTGCTTCATGGGGTGCTTTCTCATGGGGTCCTGCAAGCCCCTTACCACCGTCACACCGTGAACATTTTCAGTACTTAAAAGGGTCTGCTCCCATGCATGTGTTGGTGAGGAATCTCATCAGCTAAGTCTAAGTGAGTGTAAAACAATCACCTAGACAGCAGAGAAGCTTTTGTTCAAACTATGTTTCTTCTCTATTACTTTTTTTTTCACAGAGGGATCTCAAAGTGGAAGGGCATAAATAGGACTGAAGGAAAACATCCCTGCTTTTCTCTCTTCTAGAAGCACAGTCTGTGTAATATGCCAGCCTCAATTTCTATAGGAAGAAAATGAAAAAAAGAAAGCTGTATTCATTTTTCTGCTTCAGGAATGCTTATCCCAAACCTTAGAGCCTCTGTTTCCATGAAGCTAATCTATTGAGCTAATAGCCATGTGGAGCAACAAATTGCCTTCTTGCCCAAGTGGATAGAGTGCATTCAATCTAATCATCATCCAGCTAAAGGGGTTCAAATTAATCTTGCCTGGCTGCTTTGTTTACTGTTTATTTCCCCCCAACTCCCTGTCCTCAAGAACACCCATTCCAYCTTGATCCTCTGCTTTTCCTTACACTTGAATGAAATGCTGGCATTTGATGTGAAAACGGTGGGAAGATTTTCATGTTTCCTTTCCAATAGAGATGCCCAAACTGGTGTGGGGAAACTCCATGAACCAGCCTTTCCTGAGGATGCTCTGGAAACATCCTGTGGCATGTTTGACAGAAACCCTGACAAAGACAATTTCCTT
Organism: Malurus melanocephalus; assembly: GCF_030028575.1. Classification (NCBI taxonomy): domain Eukaryota; kingdom Metazoa; phylum Chordata; class Aves; order Passeriformes; family Maluridae; genus Malurus; species Malurus melanocephalus. The sequence continues at coordinate 2,824,983 of NW_026623283.1, forward strand.
TAATTCCTCCATATTCAGAGAACTTCCCAGCAGGCTCAAAGACCTTCCCAGAGCTTCTGGAACAATAAGGGACACTGGGACGAGTCTGGTTATGAAGGGAAGTTCATTTCCTGTGTTTATTACATTTTCTAGTATCCCTGAAAAGAGAGATGAAGAAACCTTTGAACTTCCACTGAGGGTTGTCTCTCATAGGCAGGGCTCTCTGTTGTTTTAGGAACAATCCTTCCCAWGTGCAGCTGTCTGTGGTGGCCAGCATGAAACACCCATCAGTCCAGACAGATCTCTAACAATGCATTTCACCAACAAAAGCAGAGCCTTGCATCCACGGCAATTTTCTTTGATCAACAGTTTTTAATCTCATTACTTTAAAGACTTGCCTTCTTGGGATTGGTGAGTCAGTAATTTGAGTACACTTCATAATCCAATCTAATAGAAGTCAATTATGAAACATAAGAAATGAGAAAGGAAACAAGCTTGCTAGGTTCATTTCTCTTTGGATTTGTCATGAGCTGATCTTCTAAAGAAGGAGAGAAATAGTCCTTACGGCAGCTTTGAACACAGTTGTGAATTCAACTCAGGTTTCAGAAATTCAATCGCTGTCAGCTTCCTACCATGTCAGTTTGCATGCAAATCCTGATGAGGTGTCTTTTGGTCTAATTGTTTGTTTCCCTGCTTTAGATATTACTTTGCTTCAAGGATTTAAAAGTTTAGCTTATAATAAGAGCTTAATTGGTCAGATGTACAAAAAGAATAAATTYAAATACTGCCTTTGCTCTTTGTAAATTTTAAAAGATCCATAGGATTTCCAGCGAATAAAGTTGCATTTTGACAATACATAAATATCCAGCTGCATGGGAAGTTGAGTATATGAAAGCATTGATAACTGTCCTTGGAGCATTTGGTTTGTGGTAAGTCTCCATTTTACTTGTCTCCATGAGGCACTTGCATGTAGAAATGGGAGGAAGGGTATGTATCATCCCTTCCTATTACTTGCAACATGGAATTAAGTGAATCTCACAAATGGATATTTTCTCCAGGTCAGACCCTGGATATTCCATTACTTCTGTAAGATATTTTGCTGGCCTTTTCCTCCTTGAGGAGTTGCTGAGCACAGTGCTCTGATATAAAGGTTTATGTTTAACACTGGGGCTATTTGCAAGGCTATTTGCAGAAAGACACATAGTGTGGGATCAGTGATCATATATCATAGCTTCAGAATGTCATTAACGCTCAACCTTTTTGTAGTGCACTGTTGTGAACATTTATGATCAGGCTGTAACAACAGAGGGGAGATAATGTTAATGGAGCTGAAGATATTTAGGATGGTGCCATCTACTTAGACATCATGCAGAACAGAATTTATTTCCAAAAAGAGACTGAAAACAGAGCAGATTCAATACCTGACCTTCAGTTAAGGTGCAGTTTTGGGGTAGAGAGAAGCTGAAAAAGGAGAAAGCAAATTGTGGAAGCAGATAAGCCCTAACCTGGTCTCAGAGTAGCTGTCATTTTTTAGTATAAATTTAATATCACAGTGTCCCAAGGATCTTACTATATTATCACAGCAGTATTCACATTTTCAACTTCACAACTCTCATATATATGACTTGGATATTAGTATAGTATTGTAAACACTGTGCATTGTTAAACTGCTGCCCTCAACACCACAAAATATCCAGTCTTCAGTTGCAAGTGAAATCACATCAAGACACATTATCTTGGGAGAAAACTCCTACCCTTGATGCTTGAATGATATGGGTATACTCTCACTTGCTCTGAAATCCTGTCAGATTTTKATGTTACTTATTTTCCTAGAAGTTGTCAAGCTGCAACTGAATGTACCTCCTGAGAAACTGTTTGAGAAACACCCCCTTTGTTAAACCACAACAGTTTTTTCCATGGGTATCATTGATAGTTGGATTTTTTTTTAAATAGCAAAGACTACCTGAACCTGAGCTCCACCACTTTAGTTTTACCTGAACTGTAGTTTGATGTGATAGTATGAACAAGTGTGAACATAAGAAATTTGARCACACAGCTGCAAGGAATAATTCAAATTAGATTCAGTCAGAACTTTGAATTCTTACTAAAACAGCAAATGATTTTATATTTGTTGCAAAAATTTTAGTTGAACTGTAATGACTTTTAAGTGAAGAGAGACAATTTTTTTTTGTCTTCRCAAGAATGTAGTTGCAATGTCATTTAATTTACCTACTGGCAGCTTAAAAGAAAATCAGCATTCATTGGGAGGAAAGATGGACTCTTAGCATGCTTCTAGCACRCAAACATTAGTAACTTCCCTCTCCTGGCCTTCAGCTTCCATATCCTGGTGCGCTGCTGAGGAACTATTAGGAATGATGGTGTACATCATCAATGAGATGTGCTCATTGGTTTAATTCAGTAAATGAATGTGTTTTCATTCAGATGAAGAGGAGGCATAGAAAGGTTAAGGACTTTTTAAAAAATGATTTTATTAAATCCCATTGGTTGTTCTGACTTCTGCCCTGTAAACTGCAGCTCATCAGCCTGTCAGTTGCCTCTGATCTAGGCTCATTTGAACTGAATTACAGAACTCTAATTCCCACCACTGTTTATGTCATATGGGCATACCGGTCACATTTTACCCTTTCTAGGAAATGCTAAGTTTTGCAAACCAAGACATAATGGATGCTTTCTTTACAAGGATATCTGCTTTTCTTATGCCTTCTTCAGTGAAAAATAAATACACAGGTAATTGGTCTATATTTCCCTTATAATCAAATGTAGAGGTTGTGTCAGTCTGGCATTTATTTTGCTTCACTATTTGGAGATTTTTTAATTTTTTTTTTAATTTTTTTTTTAATTTATTTTTTAAAATGGGGTTGGGGCAGAGTTTGTTGCATTGACCTGTGCCTGCAGAGAAAAGAGAAAATTATGGTAGTGTAGGGACTAAAACTCAATGTCATTAACTTGCCTTTTCTGAAATTAAGGCAGATTCCCAGTGGTTTGTCAACATCCATTGAGGTTTGCTCTTGGTATTGAGTGCTGCCAGTGAGAGTGTCACCTACGCAAACCCAGTTCAAATTCTGTCAAGTGCAAACACTCTAAAGTGAATATGGYGAATTCCCACTCTGGCTGCTCAGTCCCTATCTCTCCTCACCTTACCAGCTCTGGAAAGCAGACACATTCCTGTGCAATATATGCATATAGTAGCTTGCATGGGCCAACATTTTGAATGCAAAGATACACAAGCATTTTGCTTCCAGGGCCTTATGGGTCTAGCATAATGGATGTTGARAACTTCATTCTGTGGCCATGGCAGCATGTAATCTCACGAATATGGCGCCATCACATATGACTTCTTGATGGTGTCTAGAAAGATTTATTTGAAAAGAAGATGAAACAGTTCAAGCTCTTGCTTAAAAATAAGGGAAAACAAATTACATTGTCTTTAGGTTCAATGAGCCATATTTTTGACTTACAAGCAATGAATTAACTGCTAAATAAATKGGTTGACACAATCAGAATGTAAATTGTAGGGAGGGAAAAGGARAAGAAGGGAAATAATTTGGAGAACTTTAATTGTTCACAGTAGGTTAAACTCTTACCCTGTAGCACACCGACAATAACCCCTTACAAAAACATGTTGTAGTAGTCAGTGGGGGTACCRCATTAGCATTTGAGTTTGGATCAGGCATGCATTTCTGCAATAAATCTCCTGACTGCCCCCACACCGTGCTTTGGTTCTTACTGTGGAGTGATCTTGGAGTGTGCAAACTGGATTCCATTTAGATGAAAATCAGCTGTAGTATGCRCTCCAGCAGTGCACTTAGTGTAATCCAACTGTCCACAGCATTCACATMCTTGAGATCAAACTGAAGCTGGTTTAAATTGCACCCCACACAAAGACATACAGATACAGATAGTGAATGCTCAGCACCATTAATTCCACTCTATAGATGCTCTTCTGGCTACAAAACTTGCTACTGAACAGCCAAGGTCCTTGTTACSGTCATTTCTTTGTTATCACCTTTGCTTTGTTTTCACTCTTCTCAGACTGCTCCTCAGGCTCAGGAAGTTCAACTGAACTGAGGTATCTGAAAGGTGTTCCAGCCAAGGTGAATACAGCCTGAGCTATCCCTACGAAAGTGCACATAGGATCTGTTGCAAAATGTATCAGTGATAATGAYAGAGAGCTTAAAATCAGGTGCCAAAATGGAGAGCTCAACTGCCATCAAAAGACCATAAATGTGTGAGGGGTTGAATCTGATGACATTTTTGTGTCTAAACTTTGCAGGCTGGGCTGTCTAGGCTCACTGCAAACCTGAGGTACAGTTTCCTGAGAAGAAAATAAGGCCAGAACACATATCATGTCTCTGACTGTGGTTAGTGGAAGAAAAAGAACAAGGAAGACACACAGTAGTTGTGGCTTCAGAAAATCGGAGACTCTTCCTGATCTGTAAATTGCATCTACATTATCAGGTTTAACCCATCAAGGGCCTTTCTTCCATTAATTCGTATAATTTCTTTTTGAACTCATTTATGGTTTTGGCCTTGAAAGCATCCTGGGTAATGTGTTCTACAATTTCATTATGCAGTGTGTAAAAAAGTACTTCCTTTTTCTTTAAGCCTGTTGCCTGATAATTTCATTAGGTATCTACTTTTTATAATAGAARAAAGAGGGAATTGTTGTTCCTTGTTTACCTTTCCTAAGTAATCTTTAATTTTATAGACCTCAATTATAGGCTTTTCCAACCACCTTTTCTTCTGGTTTGAACAAGAAAATCCTATGCAATTAAAAAAAAACCCAAACCCCCAAATAAACAACAGCCCAACCACTCTGCATCTGTATTAGCATTTTTACTGAAAGTGAGATTTGAAGCAACTCCTTTCATGTACTGTACATTACTTGGTTACTTCTGGCTGTGTCAGACTAGAAGCTCTGCTCCAGGGTTGTTGTAAACATGCTCCAATGCTACCAGAAACAGAGGGGCTCAATCCATGACTGATTCTGCATTCAGCTTTGGCTCCCATGTGTGGGAAGGACATTCAACCCAGGTGACTGAACTAAATCTGGCCTGAAATTATTTCCCTTCAGGAGCAGAGCWCTCAACAGAAATTGCTTTGATCTGTCAGTCCACCCTTCAGCACCCAATTACCTTCTAATGTAGGTATGACCTTATTCTTCCTGTATGGAAACTTTATCTAAACCCAGTCATCCCAGCTGCCTGCCCCRCACTTTGTCTCAGTCTAATAATTCCACCTCATGGTGGTGGGTGCAATACAAAATATTTATACAATTTATACTATACAYGTATTAATGCTTTCTCTTTTTTTGCCCTTGATTTCTTTCCTAYTAATTACTAAGAGTTGATATGCTGTTTTAGCAGATGATAGACACATGATGCAATGTGTCTTTTCTCAGAGTTAGAGTTCACCCAGAACTGCGTATGTGTGCACACATAGATGCTGTTTTCTTTGTGCATGGTACATCACGACTGTCAGAATCAAATTTACTCTGCTCTCTTATTTTCCAGTCACTCAATATCATGAGATATTTCTGAACTCTTTGCAGACAAACTGCATTTTTGCTGCCTTGAATTATTTAGCAACTCAACATACTTCATATTTACTAAGACTTTCTTCCTATTTGATGAATATAGTTTCAGTACACATCACTGTGTGATTCCAGTAGACTTCCCTCCACAGTGAAAACTGGACATATATTTCTCTGCTTCCTATCTTTTACCAAGTTACCACTCCTCATGAGAATCTTATCTTTTGATRTAAGACTTCATAAAAAACTTGTTGGATATGCAAGTAAACATTATCAATAACATCATCCTTTTCTGTCTGTTCACCCTTTGAWGACCTTAATAAATTTTGATGGTGTGACTTCCTTCCTGAACAGGTTTGTTGACCATAGCATTATATCAAATTTATCTATATATAAATTTATTACTTTCTTATTCACAGTTGGTGTGGGACTCATAGAAATTGCCTCTATTTTTCTGGACCAGCTCCCCTGAAGAACCTTCTTTTTTAAATAGTGGCATCACTTCTGTCCCTTTTTGTACCTCTGATATGGAGACCTCAGATATGTATGTTTGACATCCTTCAGACTTTTGGGTAACTCCAAATGACTGTAGGAATTTACTATTAATTTCAATTATGTATTTTAAAACCTCTTCTACTGACATTTTGGTATTAAACAGTTGCTCAGACTCATTCTTTCAGTTTTCATTGTGAAAATTCCCTAAGCTTTCCTGTAATRAAATCTGATACAGAAATTAATTTGGGTTCTTGTGATTTTGGCTAAAGTCCCCTAGGTTTTGATTAAAAAAACTGACTTGTATTTCCATTAATAAAAAAACCTTATATGCCCACTGAAGCGTTATGGATAATCAGGAGTTAAAGAAGTTGCAAAGGGAAAAGCCCTGTTAGTTCAATTGTTTATTCTCCTTGTCTGCTCTGAGATCACTGTGGGGACTATACCAGATAAATTTATCTGTGGAAACTGGGCATTCTCTTATCTCTCCTACGCCCATCAGTGAAATACCAAGATATCTAGGAGACATTTAAAAGTAGAGATAAGYTAATATTCTCTTCTGCCTCTTACTTCTTTTGCCATTTTCTTTATAGCAATCTTCTTGGAATTTTCTTACTGACAGTATATGTGAATAATTAAAAAAAATCAGYATCTATACATCCAGTCAAGAAGGATTAATTGACTTTTCTGGTTCCTTTGCATAAGACCATGGCTATCTACTCATAGGACTCTCAAGCCTTTCATTTTCAACTTCCTTCAATGATTCTTGGCTCCAGCTTCTCATGTCGTAGATCTTTAATCATGAATTACCAGCCAGCTGGAACAGCAGGAGAAGGAAAGTTCATACATACCCTGTGCTCCAGTTAGTCACCGTCAAAAGTGCACAGGAGCTCYGCTGTTTCTGTCTAATGCTGGCAGAGAAATTACTAGCAGCTTATCACCCCAGCAAGTTTTAAGGTAAGCTTAGCAGCTAAGTGTTGATACTGGAATATTTGTCATCAGCACTCAGGGGAACCATTCACACCTCGGATTTGTATAAACTTTACATCTTAATGTGAAAAACCATATGCATCCAACACATGTAAAGCTGCATTTGAATTCAAATGAGATTAAGAAGTTAAGATTAATGCCTTGCTGATGATTTTTTTTTTGCTGGTCCCTAGTGATACTGAATGCCATTTACTGTGAACTGCTGAACCTGCAATGACAAAAGCAAGAGCAAGCCTTGGKTGCAATGGCAGCGGCCACTTCTGGCCATTGTGAATTGCTATTCCCATACATTTTTGCCATTGCTGTTTCTTAGGGCTAAGTCCAACAAATGGCCCTTCRTGGTAATGATATGAATCAATAGAGATACATGTAAGTGGGAGATGACAATAACTGCAGAACCTTGATGACTAAGGAGCTGCTAGTTCAGGGACTCCCAAATAACAACCCAGCCATCTGGCCAACCATTCAGCTGCCTGCTGTGAAGGCTCTGCATTTAAAAATTGTGTTATCAACTTTACAATAAAGAAACAACCACTTGAGCATCAGCTTGCAGAGCAGACAGGACAAAGGGATCCATTATTTAAATATAACCCTTTCAGTCAGTTAGGAGTAGGAGGAGGAAAAATAGGAACTCTCCCTTATCACTCAAGCTCCCCAGCACCAAGAAATGAACAGAGAGAGACAGTTGGACTAGTTAATTCTAGCGCTTGATGTTGCTGGAGGAAAGTCAAATTGGTGGTGGTGCGTCCTTTCCATCTGTTCCCCACTACCTTCTCCTCCTTCCAAAGGAATTTCAGAAAGTRTTGTTTCATACAAAATCCATACAAAATGAAAGGCACTCCCATAACCTATACCTTTAAAAAAATAGAGTGTTGTTTGCTTAGGTGATGAAATAAAAACAAAATGATGGGAATAAAACAGCCTCTAGAAGTAGCTAGAAAAACAAAGGTCTGTCTTGGCCTAAAGAGCAACCATGTATGGTTTTTGCTAAAATGGGTGCTTTCCTCCTCAGCAAGCTAATAGAGCAATTTAAGACAGCTTTTTTTCTCTTGATAGATTGGAACAGTTGACATGCAATTGCCAGAGAGAATAAATTCCTCCCAGCACCATCCTTACAAGGAAAAACTTTATTTATTGTGTAGAAAATTCACTGGACATTTGGTGAAGCTGCTGTAAGAAAGCAGCCCCCTTCTGCTGTTGTGAAYGCATGATCTGCTCAATGCAGATAATCCAAACTCCCTTCTTTCTGGCATTTAGCTTTACTAATGCTTTAGATTTTCCTGGGCACACACTATAAATGTTGTCGTACTGAAGCAGCCTATCAGAATAACTTTCCTTGCTATTCTGGGAGCGAGGTACAGTCTTCACTCACACAAAGTAATCATTAGCTATAAGCAGTGTACTTGTAATGAAAGAATAACTAATATACAAGTATTGTAGGACTAGGCAAGCTTCTGGGAACTGTGTGATAACATGCTGTGGGGAAAAGCTCAGTGGTAGGAGACACGTCCATGTGATTTCAGTGATCCAGAACCTGTCATTACACACAGAAACATCCATGTGTGCATGCACATGCCTATCATCAGATGTCATTTATAATGGCAAACAAAACCTTAATGATGAATGTGCTCTTCTCATTCTTGAGGAAAAAAAACCTACATTTTTTTTAGTCTCATAAGTAATTTGTATGATTTATGATTAGAACATATATGCATTTACTGTGTATATATTATGCTCAAGTGGGAAAGACGGGTCTCACTTCAAGTGTGAAGGTGAATCTCACTTCTAATTTCATCCTCATGACCTATCAGTCAGCAGCAATTGTCAGTTTTGAGAAGGAGACACACAGTTTCAAGTTTGAAAAATCCACAGGGGCTGTCAGGATGGCTGCTTTTTGAGCCTTACAGCTGTGACTGCTCCCTCACTTTCTTTTTTTTGAACCTTGTGGATGTTCTTCATCAGTCCTTCCTAAAAGATAAGGATCCCATTTTTGGTGGTATGATAGGCATTTCTGTGACAAGAAATCAATAAATCTGGTTATCTTCCCTTTTCTCCAGGTGAGCTCTCTGCTGTTCTTCTTCCTTTGGAGACCTGTTTCTCATCCAGAGAGAAGTGAAGAGAGAGTGGGTGAACAGACATAAGGAAGTGCAGAGGCTTCACAGACATATTCTTTTCTCAGCAAGGTATCATCTGTTCCTCAAAGTACTTTATTTTCTCTTCAGCTTGCTTGGAAACATGGTCCAGACAAGGATCAGATGGTTTTTGTCAGCTCCAGGATGGATTATTGAGTTGTGTCACGTCTGAAGCTGAATGTGATCATAACATGCAAGTTTTGGCTGTTATAGAAGTTGGCTGTGCACTTACTGAAGAGTTCAAGCTTGTGCTCGCATCTCTCCCTTGCTGATTCCCAGAGAGCTTCCAGAAGAWCAAAAGGTTCAAGCCTTTGCTTGCCACTTTGTTTTAGGAGCCCTTCTCCTGGTCAGCAGATTTCTAAGSCCAAGGTGAGGTATGAGAGGCCTGGGAGTCCCTTGCTTCTTGCTATTGGGCCCCAACCGTGTAGCGGGACACCTTCCAGACAGATCAAGGGAATCACGAGTCTGCTTGGCTGCATGAAACACTGAAAAAACAGCTTTGATGAACATATTTCTTTTATGCTTGCAGATCAGAAAGTTCCTTTTATTCTCATGAATTCCTCAACCCCAAACAGAATTTTGACTCTCTAAATGCCAAAGTGCTAGGTGCCACAGAGACTACTGCTGTTGTGATTTTATGCTCATGGGGGTCTGTTGATGATGGGAAGCAAATAGAAGACTCAAYGTTGAACATTGATACCAAGTCTCCTTATGTAATCTTGTGCTTAATTTGATCTGCTGTGGAAACAAGCATTGTAGAGGCTCAGAAAARGGATAGGGAATTGATATGCTTAAGSATGGGAAACCCTCCTTAAGGGCTCCTTTTACTCCTCGCTTCAAAGCTTGAAGGAAAAACACAGAATAAAACAGAGTCTATCTTCTGGCCTAAGGCAATGGAACAACCCTGTAATAGGCTCTTTTTTTTTTTTTTTTTCTCAGGCACCCTGGTAACATAAATTACTTCTGTTCTGTCACAAGACCACATTAGGGATGTGTCCTATAGGATACCACAATCTGAAGGCATGGCACCAAATGGCAACAGAWTACACATCAAGCCTCACAGAGTTATTAATTCAGCTCGTGTCACACCCAGAAACAGCCACATATAGAATGTGTCATCGCAAATATCAGCCATGAGGAGCTTTGGCAAAAATGCTACTTGACAACTGAGCTCTTTGTCCCAACAATTTCCCTAAAACTATCCACTGAAGATGAACAGACTYGCTTTTTTTCATATTGCTACTAGGAGGATATCTGCAAATCTCACTGGCTGAGTGCTTCTTGGTCTTGTGAGTCGGTAGTAGTTACTAAGGGCTGGGGCACACAGCCAAAAGAGTCAAACTACTGTGGTTTACTCTGTATTTTACCAGGTGTAACAGAYTGGTGTATGACCTGGTGCAAACACACCCCTGCTTGAGATGCACACATAGGAACTGCTTTAGAGCTGCCCTTGATGGGCTCATGTTGTCWTGCTGACAATTCAGGTCACCAGCTCCTCTCCCTGACGTGTCATGCACAAGATTTCAGATGTCTGCTTCTCTTCCAGTGCTCACTTTTCCTTCACAGATGCATACGCCCTTGAAACAAGCAGTATATGGACGATTGTGTGGGAGGGGGCGGGGAGGCATTTGGGATGAGTGGGACACCTTCATGGAGTACTGTATGTTAAATAACAGACTGAGAGAGGGAGTGATGAGTCTCTCAAGGAAGCATAAACACTATGTACTCATTAGAAGACTCATTATAAATAAAGTACAGGGAAGGTGCTCTGAGACAAAGCTTTTTCGTTGGTATTTATTAGGACAAAGAGCTCCTTTAATAGGGCAACTGAAAAACACTCTGCTGCAATCATTAATAGGCATCACCACTTTTACTGACTTCTTGGGAACAGTTTTGCCCTTCTCACTSCATCTGCTTTAAAGGGACAGGCTCTTTATTCTATATTTATTCCAAAAAGTACAAACCAGGCCAAGACTAGRGGGAAGGAGTGAAAAACCCCAAGAACTTTTACATCTCAGCCCAGTGGCAAAGTTTGGCTGATGGAGKGAAACACAGCAGGCTGCTGGTAGACTTGTATAGGCTCTTCTGCCTGGATTTCCTCTATTTTGGGAGCTCCAACTGGGTACCTCAACCCACCAGAGGAAAAATATAGCAAAAAAGGGGAGTAGGAGAGAAAGAGCGGATCTCACGCTCTCAAGTTTCACTATGCATTTTATCACTTCTGCCAGACTGAAGCAGAGTCTGCTGTAACTAAGCACAGTGCTTCTAGCTTTCAAACCTCAAGGATGGTTGTAATTTGGCACCTGAAAATGGTAGCCATTTTCTCTGTCAGGTTCAGATACCCTTCTTAAAGCTTTAGAACCCATCARCCTGCTGTAATACAGCCTGTAGTGAAGGTTAATGAGAGAACAGTCCAAATCAGTATTGAGTTGTAAGTTTTGCCTTCGAGAGAAACCTGAAGCCTTTTGGTCAAAGGTTTTTCTTTTAAATTCATGAACTTYAAAAGTGCATAACACTCCACAGACAGGCTTAGTTCATTTGAAATCAAGCTTATAACAACTTAGATTAGACAGACAAGAATCAATGCAAAGTGTCATCAGTGCCAACCAATGTTAAATTGAGCTGAGAGTCAACACACTGTGCTTTACACCGGCTTAATCAGTGGTTTAAAAATGAACCTTTGTTGAACTTCTGTGACCACCTTGGAAAGGAAAGACTTTGCTTTATCCTTGTGGGCTTTAACTGAAACAACAGGATCACCAATGAGCATTTCTTAGCTTTCGCCTGCATGCATATCTCTCCAGACCTTTTTATTTTATAGGGTAGAGACCTCAGGATGTTTTAAGGGCACACAGGTGGTACAACACCGCCTCGTGTAGCAGTGCTTGCTTCAGGCAAAGTAACTCAGGGGGTGCATGACATGTGATGCCTCCTGCAGAGATCTGTCCAACCTAGGGAAGACAGGCTATACCTGACTCAAAAGACACAGCTAGGCAGGACTGTGGGCTGTGTGGCATCCTAGAGGTACATGACATGAGGAAATGTGGATGAGCATTTAACCTYGTTCTTGCTCACCTCCCATTTTCTGCTGCTGACTGCTGGGGTCTGAGGGGTRGGAACTGCAGAATACTTGCTGCTATTCCCTGTAGCACAGGCTAAACTCAGAGCCTCCTGGAGCAAGTGAAAAATCCTCTCAGAACTTCTCCCTAATTCAGAGASATTTCTGGAAGAGGTCTCTTTCTCTTCTGGATGGTGTAGAGGGGGCTGAGTGTTTGGTTATTTTACAAAATGTCTTTGAATTTTAATTTTTAAGAGCAAATTTTAAAAGAAAAATGCAGAGAAGTTTGCCTCTCTCCTTAAAAGATGCCAAAAAATTTGCAGTCATGGAAGAATTGGGGGAGCTTGATTTGTCTCTAATGTTCCAACTGCCCACCACACTGTTACAATCAACATCACCCTCCCCCTAAAGAAATCAAGGGGAAAAACTCCCCACAAAACCCACACAACCTTCCATCTAGCAGGCCTGTATTGAGCATCTAACTCCCTTGGAAATTAATCTGGACAACTTCCCAGATAACGTATCTACCCCTCTAATTCCTATCTCAAGGATGAGGTTGATCAGAGAAGAACTGCAGAGGATTGGTGAGTTATTCTCAGTGTTTATCAGAGTAGCACCTGGAGGTGATCTGATCTTCCCACCTCCTCAAAAAAATAAATCTGTCTTCCCTTGGCTAGCTTACAAATCTGCACTCAAACCCTTCTGTGCCAAACATGTGCAGGTGTACAGTATGTGTATTACTACTGAGCCATCTGCAGCCTCCCCTGCACGGCAGTTGTTTTACTTTGGAGCTCCTTTCCCAACCAAATGGAAGTCCGCAGAACAGTTTCAATAGCACAAATTAAGAAGCTAATATTTTCTCACAGTGAGATCAGYTTTGTCTGAGCTCACGTTGCAGGCACAGATTTTTCTCTCATCCTGCTTGTCTCACTAAAGAAAATATATGACAGGCAAAGGAAGTGATAGTGTAGGCTCCACCTTTATCACCCACACAGGGCATTTGTTGTACAGGCAGTCCCAGTGAAAGGAAACAAATGCTAAAGTAATGTTTACATGGGGGTTTTTGGTCAGCTGGTCAAAGCATCATTGTCTAACARCACTGAGATCTGGCCCCCTCAGCAGAACCACACCTGATCTCAAGATCACACTGAGCATCCACTGTCAGATGAATGAGGCGTTACTGCTTACCACCCCTCTGCCAAAAAGCACTGGCTTCTCCCCTGTCCCTAGCCCCTATCTCTAGCACCCTCAGATCATGGCATGCACGGCATTACTCTGAGCAAACAATGCAGTCCCTGTGTTTGTAAGGGAAGGAAGGTGGCAATGTGTCCATGAAACTGGAAACATTCACCCTTTCCAGTTCTTGTTCCAGTTGGTGCAGAAAACATCAGCGTGCCCTCCTGTTTTCTGCAAACCTCAAGGAGCTGCCAGCCAACACGCTGAGCTGGTGTAATTGATGACTTACTAGGTGAACAAAAGTGCACTTTGGGGACCTCCCCATAGTCTGTCATTCACTAATGTTGTCCTCCCCTTGACTTCTGTGGGCTTCCTGGGGAGCCAGCTGTTCCCCACACGTAGGTCAGCAGATATGTTGTGTTTATGAGCATAGGCACAGCTGTGAGTGGTGAACCAGAARCAGGTGAAGAACTTGTCCTCATGCCAGCCCGAGGTACTATGGATGACATGTAATCTGGAGGCTTTCTGAAGCATCTAGGCATTTCTGCCTAATGTGCCTTTGGGCCTGGAAAGCTATGCCCAGCTGACCACAAATAACACATTATTTTTTAAAAAAAACCCCAACAATGGTGGCCAATTTTTAGCCCCACTGGGCCCTACTCTAACAGAAATGTCTTCCCAAGAAAAGGCATGTAGAAAATTCCCTTGTTTATGGTTCCTTCTGTTTCTCTAGCACTRCTATTTATGACAACCTCACTGCAGAAGCATACTCTGCCTGTGCACAGACTTGTCCATGCCCACAAAGAGAGATGGAAATAACTACAGGATGAACAAATCAGGGCCTAACTGCTTCAAAAGAAGGGTTAGCTGAACACAGTGCATTTCTGCTCCTCATAATTTCAAGAACTTTTTTTTATTAGCATGTTTTCCATGCACCTGTTAGTTCTGTATTTTATAAGGAGAGATGCAAGAATTGGTTAGACCATGTCATTTGATGGCAAGGAAGAAGTTYGGGATGTGGAACACTGTGTATCAGTGAGAGAAACATGTCAGCTCATATTTTCCAGGACTGAAGGACGAATGTTTACAATTTTCAATGAGCTGCACAGGAAAGGTGTACTTTCCCAGAGAGTCTAAAACTTACATGCTCTATGTGTGTTGCATAAACAATCTGGAAAGCATAATATTTAATGTAAGGGGTCCAGCTGTTTACATAAGGCTGAGTTRCATTGAAGCATATACTGCACTGGTAGAAATACTATCTGCATTTGTGAAACAATGGAGAGCCTCTGCTGAATGTTAAGGAATTAGGTCTTTGCTTCTCCCAGTGCCYACCAAGTAGTGAGCGTCTGTATCTCTTAAAAAGTCACTGATGTCTCCAATCCTAAGAAAGTACGTCAAAGTCTCTTCGGTTCTAGTTTGTATTCTCTTTGGTTTTTGTTTTCCCTCCCACACTTCCCCTACCAAGCTTCCTTTTGCAYGTTGGTGCCAAAATAGAACAAGAAAAGGGAGAAAAGTGGCTCCAAACTGGCATTCAGTTATTTTAGAAAGTTTTTGTAAACACATTTTGTAGGTTTTGGTGTGTGTTCCTTCTGYTAAAAAGATTTGCTAATCCCTCTGGAATGAAAATTATTCAAAAAATTTCAGTTCAGAGATATTCAGAGGAGTAATTAGCAACCTTAGCCAGCTCTTAGAAATATCTGCTTAGGCCAAAACCTTCTGCACAAAACTTTCTAACTTATTGTGTCTGCAGTTCTGACCTTGGATAGATACGCTATTCACCGGTGGTCTCTACGGGCAAGCAGCCATTAATCTAGTGTAAACATCAATATTTTTGTAAAATATAATCTCCCCTCAACAAAATGYTATGATTCTGTGATTTACAAAGGCTTAAACTTAGTTAAAATTACCACAACATTGTTTATGGCTTAATTACATAGCTATTTCCCTGCGACAATCAGGTGTYATTCACATAGAATTTCTTGGCTGTCCTTGGCTCTGCCTCAAAAGAGAACACACCCTCCACGAGGCAGGGATACAGGAGTAAACATTTGGCAAGGGTATGTTTCTTTTCGACCTGCTCCCTCTGTGYGCAGTCAAGGATTTTATTTTATCAAAGGTATTGTATTCCTTGCAATGAACCTGAACACTCTGCTGTCTTACTGACATCAATCTGGCAGTTTCCGTGTGAATGATATCGGTGTCATTCCCACCTAGAGAAACTGTCCGTAAAAGTGATCAGTGGCATCAGTTTCCAAACAGACTGAMGACAAAGGCTTGTCTCACTTATAAAGCATTTTCCAACATGACAGTTGTTAAAGTGCCTATCTCCGAGTGTCTAGTGCGTGTTTTATTTTCATTTTTAAGTGAATTCCAGTCAAAGCATTGATAAGCATGCATGCTCCGTATACAAAACTGCCTATGAAAAGGAAACCTTTGTTTCCAGCCTCCCCCAATTTCATGGAAGACGATCTCAGTTGCATGTACAGAGGAAACCAGGCTGGGATCAAACAATTTCATCCTTAACCCAGAAATTTCCACTTTTTAAATGCTGAGGGTAGAAGATGACCATTGTTTTTTTGTTGTTTGTTTTTTTTTCAGGACTGCATTGTAGTATTCCTGCAAAAGGCAGGAACTGAGTGCTTAGCTACATTTGGGAGGCCAAAGCATTACTTTAATGGGAGAAGTGATCAAATTAGCGGAAGAAACCTAACTATGACAGATGCCATCTCGACTGAGCAGTTTACAATTTACTRCCACAGAAGGAGCGCAGAGGAAGGTGATACTGACAAAAGAGCATTCTTTTCCAAGCTAACTGCTTTTGAGATGAATGTCAGCTCCTTACTTTATAATGAGACATATCTATAAATCCTTTATGCGAGAGGTTAATAGGAGCTGGCAGTCTCTTGACTCGTGCAGCTCGTTCAGTGCTACAAGGGAAAAACTACAGTCGGCACATAGACAGAAATGAGCCTAAGTGCCAGGAGTCAAAACTGGTATCCCCCACAGTGATTAGATGGCACATTTGATATATGCTARAGCAGGACAACTGACAGATAGCTGTGTGGAGGTGGCAAGCTCTTATAAATAGTAACCACTTCAACTCCTTAGAACTGAGCTATCCCAATAGCTGTGTATGTTTTTTTAAGAAGCCCTAAAAACCTGCAGCCAACCACTGTAATGAATTCAGGGGGTAGTTTAATGGAAATCTCAAGAAGGAATGTAATTAGATGAAGTCAATTAGGCTGCTTGGGGATTTCTAGCTGCTGTTGTTGCTATCTGGGAACCCTAATAGGACGATTAGGATTAACTGAAATCAGCCTGATTGATTAGGGCATATAAACCTACATATGCCAAATTCCAGGGGGACAGTGTGCTTGAGCCTGAATCCATCTGGAGCTATGAGTCAGGAGCATGAGTTTACTTTGAAAAAAGTCTTGAAAAAAGACTGCATACACACAACAAGCAAAGCCAGGCAGTGACACAAAAAGATTGCAAGGGAAAGGACTGATTTTATCTGTTACGGTGCTGTATGTGAAGGCCATCCAGTCAATCCTAGAGAAGTGAGACTAATACTAAGCAAAYCTTTTCCTTTAAAAAATATATGTGCATATAAGAAAATAAATCTGTGTATCCTTTGTACAGCTTTTCAGGCTTAAGTCCTTACGTGGTATGGCTGTGAAACTTCCCAGGAAGTCATAATCATATTATTACTGCAGTTCTGTTAATTTCAGAGCCAAATTTGCAAGCATGAATGTAAAAATGCAAGAAAAAAACTGTCAATTAATCAATCCTGATGCTTCTGTGTCATYGGGGTGAGCACACAAATGCTTATTTGCATACATTTAAAATCCAATCTATGCTGTGCAGGGGAAACCACACCTGCAACCTGCTTGGAGGACAACTGAGTTATCTTGGTTATAGTTATACTTGTTACAAAGAAAGATACTTATGGCCACTAAAGAGTTTCGGGAATAAAGGCTGGAGGAAGGAGGGGAGCTGAGGGGGAAGAGCAGAGAAGAGGAGAGGGGACAGACCAGAACTCTGTYATTCAAAAAAGCTGCTCTAAAGCAAGGTAAAACAGCGAAGGCAGGAGCCTAAGGGATCTGATCCCAGTCATTACCACTCAAGCGAGGGAGAGGGTATGTCAAGGGTAGGGAACGTCTTGGGGGACCTGCAATATGGTAACTCACTTTCAGCTAAGTGGAGAACAACRGCTTTAGCTGTACAGCTTAATAACAGGCTAGGCCACTTTGTGCACCGGCAGGGCTGTTAATGCACAGTAGTCTGCCTTTCATTGTTAGGAGAGGAACCCTGCAGCTCCCATTTGACAGCCAGGAGTAAAATTATTTTGCAGCAAACATTTCTCTTTGGCACGAGGCAGTGGGGTTGTGCATAGCACTCATCCTGCCTGCAGCTCCCCGCACCTGCAGCTCCCTCCTCACAACACAGGAAGGTTCCCATGGGCTTGGAAGCAAGGGATTTTTGCTTTCCTCCTGTGGCTCTCCTGCTATTCAGCTCTATTTGGGTGGCATACCCGCCTGTGTACCATGGCTGCCAGCTGTGGAGTGCTGTGCAGCATCCTGGAGTGCCTCCAATGCTATTTGGAACAATTAGTAACCAGCCCGGCATGATCATATCCTAATGAATTACTGAACTGCTTTCTTCTGGTTGAATACTGGGCTAAATGCTGAAAGAAAGTGGACACCTGCAGATTGTATTGACCAAGACCTGTCAGCGAGAATTTGTCTGAGTTAGGACCACAGGACTTGCCTCAGCCCTTCCCAAATATGTCCCATATTGACCTTAGTACTGTTAATTTCTCTTGCTGTTTTAGGAAATRTGCTTCACACAAGCATCCCACAGCAATTCAAAGAAACAGAGGCCCCTATCATAACAYCAAATGCCACAATCACTAAATGGCACTTTCCTTAGTTACCTGTTGACCCGTGAAAACATTTCTCTTCCATTAACTGGGCTTTATTAGGAAATGACAGGGAGAAGGGGATTTTTTCCAGTACCACCATCTTGGCCATATTATTAATAATCCAGCTCATGTATTCACAAAGAGAGTGTAAATCTTCCAAGAGGGAAGTCATTACAAAAAATAGATTACTTGGAGGAAAATGTCTGAATTTATCCAATATTTTTTGTGTCCCTCGCTCTATTTTTCAACATCTTTATCAATGCAATAATTTCAATGGTTCTAAAAATGCTACTAGACACTCTTAAAGTAATTTTATTCAAAGTACTTGCTTCACTGAAAACTATTTTATAATATTTCCAGTAAAAACCTTAACATAAAATTTGGGGAAAATTATGAAAAGAARTGTCCTTTGAATTCTGCTCAGTAGAACTATTTTTCTATTTCCCTCCAACAAGTGAAGAATCTGTTTCCTTTTCATAAATKTTTCATATCGATGAGTCTGACTTGGCAATACGTGTAATCATACATCTAATTCTTTTGGTGAAACAGATCACCTCTGACAGAAGATACTAGGGTGTTTCCTCTTCTGTAGCAAACCAGTTATAATTGACTGGGGCATCTGCTAACAGAGATCTTCTTTGTGCTGCTTTTTTGGAGTGCTATAATACTTTTCATAATAATTTTTTTTTAAAAAAATACTGTACCTGGTTTTCAGGAAGATTTAATCTGTATCAGAAATGGTTTGACTCTTCATTTTCATTCTAGTTTAAAAAAACTAAAATCACCATATTTCATGTAGTTAATGTAATTTTYCTTCACAATGAAACCCAGTATCTGAAAATCCTGGATAAGGAAGAGAGACTGCAGCCAGCACTTGCTTCTGTCGCTAGATCATTTCACAGYTTCTTTCATATGCTGTAAGTTTTCACAAGATTCGACAGAAAGTCTGTGAGACTTGAGGGGAAAAATACAGGATTGTTTTTAACATGGTGGCACTTGACCAAACAGGAAGGAAGAGGAGGGGGAATGTGAAAGTCAAAAGTGTAATAGGGGCTGGAAATTCTTGAACAGATGTAGCAGGTGTAAACATGTTTCCTTATTTTGGTTCCTGGATTTAACATCCTCCTACAAGACTTCAATGTGCTCAGAAAAAAGGTTATATGTGCAGATGGTAAACTGCTAAAATGCCCAGAAGGTTCAAACTCATCTGTGCTTGTGAAGACAGGGAGAATTTCCCATCGTCTGACTCACAGGTGTTTGGAGCACTCCGAGTCAGAGGCGGGTTCGGCAATGCCGGAGCACGGCAGCGCTTTGCTTGAGCAAATGCCTCAGGTCGTGTGCTGGAAACATGCAGGCTCTTTTTCTTGTGATGTCCAAGTGGCTTAGAACATTGGGAGAGCTCTCTGRAGCAAGGAGGTGGGGAGAGACTTTTTGGCATGTGGTCCACACAGTCATTACAAATTGAGGCTCTGGGCTGTTGCTGTCCCTGGGCTGCTGCTCTCTCTTCCTGACACATTGCACTGCCTCGGGTCACTGCCTCGCTGCTTGCCTGCCCATTGTAGTTTTGATCATACATTCCCTTTTGGCACAGRACGATTATTTTCTGCATTCTGCTAGGTCCTCTTCCCATTTTTCCCTATTAGTCCATGGCCAGCGCAGGAGCGAAAAGAAGCAGGTGCCTTAAATGCTTGGCTGACACGCCGGAATGGGGACGCACTGGGGACAGCTCTGGCTGTGCGAGCAGCGCTCACAGCACGCTCTGACCGGCCATGCTCAGCACTGACAAGCAGCGAGGAAGCAGCAGCCTGACTCTGAAAGTGTGGCATGTTATTAATAATAAACATACCTGTCAGGTTGTGTGGAGGGAGCTATGATGACACCATCACAAGGTGAGCAAAGAATGGGCACTGCCTCCGCAGGTTAACCCTCAACCCAGCACTGCCCCGTGGACTCTGCTCAGGTCACTCCACCTTTCTCCACCACCATGTCCAGCTGAGGCCACCCCACCTCCATGTCAGCTGTCCCCCTGCCCGTGATGGTTGGCTCCCTGTCTCCACCCCAATCCTCGGCTAGCGTAAATCGGTTGTGTCAGCTGAACAGCTGGCCTTGTGCACAATGGACAGMCTGCACCACCGTGCTTCCAAATGTGCTGCAGGGTCAAAAAGAGCCTGCCAGCACCTCCCTGAGGAGCAGCTGGCTCAACCTGAATCTAGGTGAGATGCAAGCTGYGCTGATGGAAAGAAGAGAAATAGTTG
The DNA here is from genome assembly GCF_030028575.1 of Malurus melanocephalus. Classification (NCBI taxonomy): domain Eukaryota; kingdom Metazoa; phylum Chordata; class Aves; order Passeriformes; family Maluridae; genus Malurus; species Malurus melanocephalus. Next base: position 2,845,546 of record NW_026623283.1, read on the forward strand.
CCCACTACTTCCTCCTCCGGCACCCCTCTAATTTCGCCAGGATCTTAAGTAGGTATCAAACTCATCTGCCAGAGACTCATACAGTAGAAAAGGGTTGAACAGCAAGGAGGCAAACTTGTGGGTGACACAACGTTATTTATGGTAGTAAAAACATGGCACATGATAAAAACATYATCTCATGACACTGAGTAATCGGGTGATAAAATAGAGGAAAGGCAACACAGATACATATATTGTAATGCCAGTGGGCAAAGCAGACTTTACATACTGAGCTGAGGGTGCTGGACTCACTGTTAGTGCTCAGAGAAGAAATCCTTGAAGAGCTGTGAAATCTAGACATATTTATGAAAATGCCAGATACATTCTCAGCAGTGTTCAAAAAAGTAAATCAAATTTTAGAATTTAGTACGGAAGAAACAAAGCTAAAAACACTGCTGCATCCTGATAGAAATACATCCGATGTGCCCACACTCTGAAAATAACGTTGTTCAAGCCTGCTAGATCAAAAACAGTAACACTGGGGCCAGAGGAAGGTCCAGGCTGGGACACAGCTTTTGTACTAGGATTTCAAAACAGACTAAGAATACATAGCTGAAAAATCAAAATGTGACGGATGACACATAGGAGAAATCTGCAAAATCATGAATGGCACCCAGAAGGCAAATAGGGAATGATTGTAATTGACTCTCATACCACAAGAACTGGAGCATCAGATGAAATTATTAGGTGGCCTGTTCAAAACAAACAAAATAAGGGCTCTTCTTTAAACCCTGCTTTGTTGGAGTGTGTCACTAATTGTCACAGGATGCTGCAATGTCAAAAATTGATATGGGTTCAAAAAGCAATTACAYAAATTCATGGAAGCAAAAATCCATCAAGGGCTATTAAATTTAAAGATACCACATCTGTCTCAGGGAAGTCCCTGAGCCACAGCTTGCTGGAGTTTGGGACAGCATGCCAGGGAACTATCATTGTGTGCTTACCCCTCTCTTATGCTGGTCCCCAGGCATCAGCTGTTGTTTATGTTTGAGACAGGCTATTGGGCTGGATGGACTTGTCTCAACCAGCATTGCTGTTCTTATGTTTGGATGCCAGGAAATTAATTTTTCCACATCCAGTCTGTCGGAAATGATGCCCTTTCTTTCATACAAGGACTTGGGTAGGGTGATTTGGGAATTTGTTAACTCTAGATTATTTTAATCACCTGTAATGGGATTTGAAGACTGAGGTGACACAGACATTGCTCTSAGCAGGATTTGGTAGCACATCCCCAAAGCATGAGAAAAAGCAGGGCATACATGTTTCACCGGCTCTTAGACTCCCTCCACATGTTAATTCCACACCTAGTGCCCACWCTTCAAAGCCTGAGTAGACAGAGCTTCACGAATAACCAGAAATCCATCAATCAGAAATCGCTGAGATTCACTTTCAGCTCCCACTTCTGTGAAACCGGAGCAAACTGCAGAGGCTCATGACAGCCTAAACCCTCACCATCAACATGTGCCAGACAATGGACGTTTTCCTCCTTATTTATTTATAATGTGGGTATATTCTAAGATGTAGCCTAGACCTTTTTTAGCTTTTCACCACCCACCAATGCGTTTAGCTGTGATTCATTCCTACGGTCAGCCACTCCATGATGTTGTATAACACACGAACAAGGGATGGCAGGTGTCCTTTTCCGTCTCCTTTGCAGGGTGATGGCTGTGGTGAGCCTGGAGGGCAGCGAGTCACCGCGGCACGCACACCATAAAGCCGACCTTTCCCGTCCATTACCTTCGACAGCAGCGCGGCCGCAGAGCCCCGATCCTGCAATCCTGCACTCACAGGGTTGTGAGGGTTGCGCAAAGCTCACCAAGATCCCATTTTTTCTGCAGGAGAACGGTATTCATCAGGTTTCCGGGGGGAAAGTCGTGTTGGGAGACAATGGGCCCCGTCTGGCTGGCAGCTACCGCCACGCCAGCCTTCTAACTTTTAAAGGGGGATGTCCGTACAGTGATTACTGGTGAATTCCGTAACARCACTAATAATGGCTTTATTATTATCATTATTATTATTATTATTATTGCTAGCACTGCAGCTGCCGAGGCAGGGAGGGCCGCAGCCCGGCCGCCCCACCGCGGGCGCTCTCCCGGCGCCGCCGCCCCCCGCCGCCTCCAGGGGGAGCCCGGCGGCCGCGCCTTCGCCGCCTGAGGGGCCGGGGGGTGGCGGGGGCCGCGCCGAGCAGCCCGGGCAGGATCCCTGCCTGTCCTTGAGAAAAAAAAATACCTCCCTCCCTCTTAAAAAAATCTCCTTCCTTTCCTCAAGATCTGAGGAGAAATCTCCGCTTCAGCCTCGTTGCCCCAAGCASTCGTGCTCGCCCCAAGCGCCCCTCACTGCCCTGAAACCCCTSTTGCACACAACACCCCCTCGTTGCCAGAGATTCCAAGTACGCGCCAGAGCACTTCTCACTCGGAAGGGTTTTGTGGGAATCTTGACGTGGTGAGGAGGTGTCTGTTGTCACCGGAGGAAGGGGTGAGGCTGGGGAATGGGTGGAACATCTCTCCAGCTCTCTGAGGTGGTGTGGGCTATGCTCCCCYGCACCCTATCACCGAAAAGAGGTTACAGGCTCAAACACTGGATGTCTTATTTTAGAGATTTTTGGGGTTTGGTTTTTTTTTTTTTTTTTTGGTTACAGGCTCAAACACTGGATGTCTTATTTTAGAGATTTTTGGGGTTTGGTTTTTTTTTTTTTTTT
>NW_026623283.1:2848887-2852732 GCF_030028575.1 Malurus melanocephalus
GAACTAGGTGATCTTTAAGATCCCTTCCAACCCAAACCATTTTATGATTCTGTGAACTAAGAAATAAAACTACAGAATTAGTATTATGAGATGATTAGGTTTGCTTAGGTGTCTGATACAGGGTATTGGACCTGTTTTACCACTGGAGAARCTGGGGTGGTCTTTTCCAGCCTTTACAGTTCTATGATTCTGTGATTTGCTCAAGATCATGGAGGGAGCCCTTGCAGGTCCTTGCCTGGAGCCAGCAGTTGTCTGATCCCTTTTCTCAATGTTTGAGGGCTGAGCTTTACTCATAAAGGTATTGCCTGGGGAGTTTGTTGTGGGTAGAGCCTGGGTGGGCAAGGGAACATGCCAGCAGCTCAGAGGTTATATAGCCAGGACAACAGCCCCCRCAAATGACAAGTGATTTGAAAGACAGAGTGCATTTTATTCTTACATGATTGCACACCRGTGCTKGGCTCTGGGGAGAATGGAATAAGYTGGGCTTCAAAAAAAAAWGTAACYTGTGCATTTATGCTTTGGCAGAAGTAAGGTCTTAGTGCCAAATTGTGTGTTTGACATATTCAAGGWCAAGGAGGTATTCTGGAAATGGGGATGGGAGGTGCAGTTGCAGGATACCTATATATAAATGTTCTGGTTCCCTGTAGCACAAGTGTTTCAGTACTGTTGCTTGACTGTGGTGCCTCTGCTTATAGTCAGTATTGGGAAAGGGTTTTTTTCCCCCATGGACGATAGACATTCCAAAGGGACTCAAAGGGAAAAGCACGCAGACAGAGCAGCTCTGGAGTGGCATTATGGAAATTAGAGGCAAAGARTTCCATCCTCCAGCTWTTTCACTTCCCTGYAAGAAACTTTAGTATGCAGATGTGATGGCTTTGTTGACGTTTTGATCTGCCTGTACTGAATCAGCCTGTTCCTGCATCTCACCATTGCTGTCTGGATCTGGCAGTGCTGCCTCCCTTGTCATGGAGCACATCCCACTGGCTGGGAGATGMTCAGGTCCTGGCAGGGTGTGCAACAAGGTGTGCATGCTATCCACAAAGTTGTGCCCCTGCAAGGAAGCATCCTCCACTAAACATGGGAGTGCCTCAAACACGTGCAACTACTGATGAAACAACAAACCAAAACCAAATTATCTGGGACTGCCAGATAATTTCTTGATTCAGCAGGCTGGATTATGTAATCTGGAGAGCATTACTCAGCTGAGGAGGAGCGGTGTCTTCTACCTGAAAGAAGGTGTTTTCCTAAAGGAGCTGATTTGATTAAGTGCACCCTTGCTTTAACCCTGAGGAAAAGCAGTCCCTCCTGCAGTGCTGCATTCTTTCTGGCATACCTTCACTCATCTGTCCCACAGCTGCAGATATAGTGACAGTGAAGAGATATGAATGTTCCCTACCTTTGGCAAAGGGAGCCAAGGATGATTGCATTAATGTTCTTTCATAACAAACACCAATCATTGGCAGACAACTTACAATCAAGGTTTTCTTTCCATCCTCAGCYCCACTGCTGGTTTGAGTAGTGTATCATTAGGATGATTGGATAACAGTTYCATGCACGGTGCTGAAATTAAACTTGACCTGTGTAATCATATCRTAAATAGCATTTGGAGGTTGGGGGGTTTTCCAGCCATCAACCAACAGATCTTATCAAAAATGTGTTGGCAGTGGGGAAGCAGTTGTAGCTGGTGAGAGGAGGAAATATTAGCAGAAAAGGTGTGCAAAATATCAAGGTACACAAGTGAGTTAGTGTGCACCTGATTGGTGTGCTTGCTTAGGAAAATGCTGTGGGGAAAAAGTTCCGGTGTATTTGGCAACTGGGAGGCTGAACATGAATGCTTCGTATGGGACTTCTGCAATTGGTTTGGCACAACTTTGAAAAAGATTAGCAGACCAGGGCTGCCCTTGTCACTTTTTGTCAACAATCACAACAGAGTTGAAACAGAATTCCCCTTTCTATATGCAGAATAAGATACAACTTGTCCCCTCTAACACCACTCTTGAGTGGGTGAGTGCCATACAAGGTCAAATGGCCAAGAAAAGGCATGAAAGTGCAATGATTAAATAAAACATGAGAATAAATAATATAAATAATCTGTACACTGCATAAAAGTGTAATAGAAATCAAAACAGGAAACAACTCCTCAGCTTCTTCTAAAACTTACCCAAACTGTTTGGCACAGTGTGATAGAATTGATACATATTGGTGCTTTGGGAAGGAGCTTACCAGAGGTCTGTTGTTAAAGCCCTTATCCAGTAATTTACGTGTGAAAAAAAAGTGAAAAAAACAAGTGAGAGTTCACCATATTGTGGTGTTTCTAAAGTGATACTTTCAATTTAAATCATTAAAAAGACAAGGTAGAATGAAATAGGAGACTGCAAAATCTCTTTCAATTTTATGATGGATAGTATCCCAAAAATTCCTGTGAGCTAGCATAAGTGCATAATGCATAATAAACACAGAATTTGACCTGGCTTGTAATTAAAAAAGGAATTATTAAGAATGTAAGCTATTATTTGTGGTACCACAAAAAAACTCCAGACAGAAAAAAAAAATTTTGGTAACAAGATCAGCAGCATGCTACTGAAAGTCTTTGTTAGCTTTATAGCTGGGGGAAGTTCAGATTTTATATTTCACTGGAAATACTTAAGGTGGGTTTTGCTTTATTTCAGTTTTTAATTTCAGAAAAAGCAGAAATTATAATAATTTTGAAGGTCTAATTCAGTGATGAGAATAATTATTTTTTCATTTCACTTTTTTTATTGACAGTTCTAAGTGTTCTTTAAAAAAATATTAAGAGTAATTAATAACTGATAAATTAGTGTCAGATAAAGATAATGATATCCATTTAGTATAACAGTCTTCCTTCTTAGTACAGAGTGCTCCTGTTTGTGTTGTAATGCTCAGGCTGTCAATATTATTTAATTACAAAACAAATAAAAGATTTATGAGTATTACAATTGTTTTGGTCCTAGATAGCAGGAGTACTCTGTGATGTGACAGTAAAATTAAACCATTTTTGACAGTAAAATTAAACCATTTTTCAACTGCCCTCTTACCACATAAGCAATAATAATGTGCACAGCACAAACTGGTTATGAATATGTGAATACACAGTGTGAAAAGATCTGTATAAAACTTAGCCATTAATACAAAATTTTAAACTAGCCTTTAAAATAACATTCATATTTTTAAAATCTGTCTGGTATTTGCAATTAGCTATAGGAAATTTTGTGGAAAAATTAATTATTTCCTCCATCCCTGTCCTGAACTGTATCACCAGCAATCTTTGATAAGAGATCCCACTAGTTCTTGTCATGCCTGGTTTTTAAGAGGATTGGGTGTTCTGCCTGACTTTTCAGGCTCCCCCGCTAAGCCACCCCCAAGTGAAATGCAGCTGAATCGTTGCTGTGTCTCATCAGTTGTCCCAGCAAACAGGTTTCCATTTCCATTCTTGCAGGTGCACCTGTGGAAGAAGGCTGAGGAAAAGACATATGCCTAGCACAGATTTTAGACTTCTGGACTTCAGGTAAGTCTCAGCGAGCCCTAGGAAAGAATCAATGGCTTGTTCTTAATTGATTATGTCCTCTGTATGCCCAAATTCAAGCACTGATGAGACAGYCTTGCAGAACCAAAACATTAGACCTTACCATTTTCATTTGATGTTTTTGCTCTGAGCCCTTGTTCAGTGCTCTCAATCACCTGCTTTCTTTGGTTATTTCGCAGGGAAAACAAAAAATATTTCAGAGTTTAAAACAATGACTTCCACAAAGACAGTGTGTCCAGTCTTTAAATTTGTGGTTTTCTACCTTAGGGGTTTTTTTTTTTGTGGTTTTCTACCTTAGGGG
>NW_026623283.1:2852755-2875096 GCF_030028575.1 Malurus melanocephalus
ATTTGTGACTGATGCAAATATTAATCCTTGTGTGGCCAGTTAACATTCACATGCTTGTATCAGGCTTTCTTTTCTGGTTACCTTTTACAGACCTCCCTTGGAAGTAAGCCACAGAGCAGGAATCTGCCAACCAAAGTCAAGGAAGAAAACCTCACTCTAATGACACKTTACTGGAGACAGAAGATATGCAGGGGTCCACATCTTAAAACAAGAAAAACTATGTTACTGGTAAGCTACATTTAKCAAAGAATTATTTCATCTGCCATTAATTATTTACAGAATATGCTCACTTTTCATATATATATTCACAGGTCCAACCTAAACAGAGCTTCCTTCACCAGGGCCTTCAAATAGTGCCATGATGCAAACATTAAGGAGTAGTAACAAGGTTGATTTCCCATTTGCTAGATACAGATATTCAAACAATCTATTCCCACTGAATACACTGGGCACAACACAGAGCAAATGATGAGCCTAGATTTGTTAGGTGTGTGATGAAAAAGGCCAACACACTGAAGAGGATGAATTTCAAGTACAACCAATAAGAACAATCTCCTTATGAAAGTGTTTTAAATAGATTTGGTGCTAGCAAGATGAGAAATCACAGCAATCAAAAGCTAGCCATTGCAGAATGAAATCTTCTGCAGACAGAGGAATTGCAATTTTATAGGCAGCACTGAATTCAGTTCCAGGAAAAAGGTACATGAAACATAGCTGTCCTGACAACCCTGTTCAACGAGCTATTCAAGATGGAAGSTGTATGAACAAAAAGCCTTCTGAAACCATAAAAGCAGCACTCAGAAGCTAAGGTGGAAAAGCTCTAAAATTATAAGAAGGTGTCACAACCTGTCAATGTATTAGCAGATGCTTCTAAATCAGTATTAGGAACAAAATATCAAACCCTTCAAAARTGGCATAATGGAACTGTTCTGAAAGAGGAGAGAAATCGTGTGCCACAAGACTGGGGTTTCCAGGGCTTTTGCTGTCTTTGTAAGATTGTAGACCACAAAGCAGGGCACAAGGAGCTGATGTCAGTTTTTCAAAACAGTAATAATTTTAAGCATATGGGACTGAAAAAAGACTTTGCAGKGACTTTTTCAGCCAACATTTTTAGTCAGGAATAATTGCTAAGCAAAAGAACAAGGAGCTGATTTTGCTCTACCTCACTTTTTGTTTAGAAAGTGTGAAATGCTATCATCAAGTCAGAATTTTCTTTTGCCACAGGGGTGTGTTAATATTTTACTTCCAGAGGTAGGCATGGCTATAGCTAGTGGCAACAGGCAGTCTACGCAGTCTAACCTAATGTTCAGGGGTCACAGCCTTTGACTGAGAAGGCTTTTAGCCTATGTGGTTAAACAAGAGGTGGCTTTAACTAAGTGTCAAGAGTACTGATTTTCATCAAAAAGCTGCTTAKGATCAGCAAGAGTGAAACTGAATATGTCACTGAATAAAAACCTGGAACTAGATCACTCCTAGCAAGGCTGAGGGTAGGATTGTTTCCATGGGATGATAGCAAGTCCCAGCCAGTTTGCTGATAATAATTGCTGCAAACATGAGTTCAGCAGCAAATGGTGTTCCTGACAGATAGGGAGGAAGCTGTAAGGATGTAGGAAGGAATAAACCACCTATCTGGCCTCTTTAAACACAATCGAGCTTTAAACTAATCCTGACAGCTTGTTTGCTGATGGCACAAAGGAGATCCTGGCCTGATACATGAATTTTGTCTGTCAAGTGCTGCCAGTCAGGTTAGGATTGGGGGAAACTGCCTGCCAAGGTACCTGACAGCCCTAAACCAGTGCCATAAAGAGAAGAAAACAATTATGGAGGAAGGATGCAGGCAGGAGGGTGCAGGAAGCTGTTTGGAGCCTTACTGTGGGGTTGCTGCACCAGCCCAGAGACACAGAGCTCTTACAGCTTGCACTGGAAAAGAGCTGGATGCACACATGGTGGCTGGGTAGGAAAGGATGAGTGAGCCCTTCTCCCTCATGGCCAGTGGTCTTAGCTAGAGCGAAGGGATGGGGATATCAATTACCTCAAGTGCTCTGTCTGTCCTCCTCCAAAAGTGTGTGCCTAAGCAGGTCAGTGAGTACTGTGGGGCGTGAGGTGGCTTGTTGCTGCTGCTGATGCTCTTCTGCTTTACTGAAGTGCTTCAGTCYGTGCTGGTCTCCATGTGTTTCCCCTCTCCAGCAAATGTCCTAAACCCTTCACTGAAGAGTTAGTCTCATGCTCTCTGACTCACTGAATGTGAAAGCATTGTGAGTAAAGTGGAACACATCCAAAAGGAGAAATTGAGACAAAATGGCCTCATAAGGTAATCTCCTTACATTTAGAGCACACTTCTGAGGCTGTGGCTCTGTGTTAAGTCCAGTTCCAGTGCTGTCCCTATGCCATCAAATGTATCTCAGTTAGACTTGAATTGCAAGTGCTGACACTATGTTCTCACTGCTTCCAAAAATGTTGATGGGTTGTGTTCAACACCCAGCTTTGTGCTGGCTGAGACTGTATGTTGTCTTGTAGCCAGCAAAAGGTCAGTGTAAGGATACAGACAGCATAAAGACCAGTCACATGGCAGGTTCAGGAGAAATAAGCTTGAGTGCTCCCTTCTAGCCTGGATCAGACTGGGACATTTACCAACTTGTATAAATCTAGGATTGATCCATAGATTCAGGGCTGAGTGATAAGTTCTCAAATCCTTGTTCTGAGAGTAGGGCAGAGAATAATTATTGCAGAGTGCACTGTTTAAGATACTTACTTGAGAGGGGAGGTCTTTTCCTAAGACTCTGACCTAGTAACTATACATTTATTGAAAATGTAAGAAATTAATAACCTATAAATCTGAGAATGCCTAATGCCTCTTTTGGCAATCTTWTTGTGACAATCTTACTAGAGCCTTTTGAACCGTTTCCTTCAAAGTTTCAAAGTGAAAATTAATTACTCCCCCTCCCCCCTGCTCTCCAAATCCATTTTCCAATGGATTCTACTGTTCAGAATACCTTGTGTTCAGAAGATATGACCATTCTCCAGAAACTCTATCTTCTGCTGAGAAATCAGCAGAATCAATCACTTGCATTCACATACAATATATCCATAATTGGATTTTTCATGCAAAGAGATGCTTACCCTCTACAATGCTTGGAGAAAACTCACCCCCTTTCTCAAAGGCTAAACCAAATATATTTTTCAAAGGTTAAACCAAATATATACTGTTCACTGTCTATTAATTAAGAAGTAATGGTCTCAGCAAAGGGCATTTCCTGGGTATTAAGGACTGGCAGCATGAGTGGATGGCCTGAGATTTTAAATTAAAGGTGCAAGCTCCCTCTGTTCTGGCATATGAAATTCCATTTGAATGAGGTTCTATTTAATTCAGAGGTTTTTCATTACATTAAGTTCACCAGTGCTGACAGGTCCATGCGCCTCAGTTTAATGGGTGGCAACACACTCTAGAAAGACAGCTTTTGACAGTCTCATCAGTGCCAAAGTATTACTGCTGTAAATGAGACCAAAGTCATCCATTTGTGACACTGGGGTCTTCAAAAAGTTATAGCTGGTTCATCTGTGGTAGTGAAGGAGTTGTTTCCAAGATCTGTGAGGTCATCCCAGAGGATCTTTTCCATCAGAGTCTACACTGAACCCCATCACAGACCATCACCTAAATAAATATGAATGTGGAAAGTTGGTAGGACATGAGTTTATTGAAGAAATTATAAAAAGAAAGTATATGAAAACCAGAGATGTGTCATGCCTGAGAACAGCAGGCATGGAACTTCCTTCTGTGTCAAATGGGCCATGTTAAAAGCTGTGGCATAAACATGAGGTAAATTAAAACTTAAGAGTTTTTGCTGTTCAAAATCAAAGCCCTTTCCCTGCCTGAGTGAAAAAAATTATGCTATATGCAACCTTTGTTCCAACCAAAGAGCCCCAAGGACCAGCAGCAGAGCTATTGMCAGAAGTGTCTGTGTAGCTCAGTTGGGCCTGGACAGGAGACCTGTTGGTCACAGCTGAGATGGGTCTAACCCAGAGCAGAAATGCTGAAATCCCCTTTGTTGGCCATAAAAATGTCCCAACAGCTCAATCCCACACCTGTCTTTCATTGCTGAGCTGGGYAAGTATTTCTGTTTTTAGTTTGTCTGAAAAAAGATTATGCATTATCTCCCTCTACTACTCATTAGCAAGAGGAAACAGGATCAGGCCCTAAATTTATGGAAATTAAATGCTGTCAAATCTGTTTAACTCCTCTAGGACTTTTTCACAACTTTATTATAGTTGCATCAGAGGCTGTTTTGTTAGGAAATAGTAACATATTTTCTGCTCCCCCACCTTATAGCACTGCTGTAGAGAAACTGATTTGACAGGGAGAAAAAAAAAACTGTTGGAAATAAATTCGGTGTTATACTGAAAGTCAGCCATGAAACCTTGCTGAAGATGGTGAGTGAGAAATCTTTCTTTCCCTAAGAAGAGAACTGCCTTCTTTTTGGGACATCCTCACTGAGACTCCAGGAGCCTCACCATAACATTCCTCACCCTACATACCGCAGCACACATGCCTACAGTGCTGAACTGTGGGAGCTGAGGCACTTCTCCAGGATCCAACTGCAAAGGCTGGGGACAAGGTGGCATATGATAAAATGGAGCAACTCAGAAAGTGACAGCAGAAACATCAGAGAAGCAGGCATAGCAAGTAGCAAGGACATGCCAGAGCCATCAAGGAAAACCCTTGTAGCCTGACCTTGAAAGAAACCTAAGAGAGAGATAACTTGAGTTGTGTCTCAAAAGAAGCTTGAAAGTGTGAAAAGAGAAAACACTGACTATTGTTTTGACTTCCGTTGTGCCCAGAGTAACGGGACATTGTGTACAGTCTTTCTAAACAAACATAAGTACATTTAAAAGCTCAATTCACTCCCTCATCTGTTTGTTCTCTGAACAGAAACAACCTGTAGTAACCCTGATGATTGGTCAACTACCTGGGTCAAAGAGAGTAACAAGAAGTATATTAATAAGGGGAACTTTCTCCTGAGAACTGATTTTGTCTTTTCTTGTCTCTAGTAAAAGATTTTAGTCCTTGTCTATGGTGGTATTGTCATTAGCATTGTCATAGCAACTGATAAACAAGGAGAAAGTGATGTGCAACAACTTTTTTTTTTAAGGCAGTACAAATGTCTTAACTAACAAGTAATTTGGTGACAGAATTTAGTGAAGTGGTTGCCCAGTAAATGGGTTTATCTTTGACTATAATGCTCTTTTCCATTTTAACTGAGCATAAAATCATATCTTTAAAGGATCAGCAAAAAAAGTGGGGCTCTATGCCTCTTGAGTAGTTCAATATGACATATGGTCTTTCCAAGCAATCGTTTTATCGGCTGCACGCAGTAGCAGCAGATTTGAGCTAATGTTCCTGTGAAAACAAGTAAGGGTTTATCCAAAAGCTGAAGAAGGGGAGTAGAAAGGCACCTTTGCCCTGTTGTACAGAAAAAAAGAAATCGCATCTTACGTCAAACTTACGACATCCCGCTATAAATATGGCAGCTACTGGTAGTGACTAACTTCAGCACATGCACTGGGTTGAAGAGAGCTCCATGGCCTGTTTGATTCCACCAGTGACGCTCACAGAAGAGTTTCAGTCCTGTGCCTCCCTGAAGCCTTGCATAGAGCAGAGTGATTCTTGGGAACAGATGGGGCATCCATGCCCAGAAGGGCTTAGCTACAACTTTTCCTATGTAGCCATGTCTCTGGTTCCCAACATAGATGTTTATAATCAGCATCAGGCACTGGCAAACAGCACAGGTTGCCTGTTGTCAAATGCTTCTCATGGGGTGCTGAAGAACACCCTGTCTCCATGATCCCCAGCATCCTTCTGCTCTCTGCAATAAGGACTGGGGACTGTTTACTTAGCAGCTGAGCAGTGGTGCAGGGCAGGATGAGCCTCATACACAAATACGCACACCCTGTGTTTGTTTTAGCACGCAAATATTGGTCTAAAATTATTTTTGAGCTTGCTCCTGCCTCATTTGAGGACTACTGCACTAGAAATAGTCCCTGTCAGTTAATTGGTGCTGGCATAACACGTGCAGGAAGAAGGCAAAAATTAATGGATTGCAAAACATTTCTGCATCTGAATAATTCTGCTATGGTAGTTGCACACACACACASAGAGGATGCAAATAAATAAACATATGCTCATATGGTTATATTCTTGCATATACACATGCACATATTTATACTTACATTCATCTGTGTATATGTAGAATGTCCTTAAATAACAGGTAAAACAGTAGGGAAAATTGAAATGTAAAATTAACAAAAAAAATCCTGTAGCTCAAAAACTTCATGGAAGGCAAATTTTTCAGAATGGCTTTCAATATGCTTGAATGACCTGTGATGATTTTGTAGTAATGAGTGATTTTTCTGTCATTCTTACAACAATGCAATAATTTTGAGGTTGAGTTCATCAAGGCCTTCTCAACAGCAAGAATGAATTCCATCCATTCTGAAGTCTTTCACGAGCACTTCTCTCTMCCCTGCTGTCTGTGCCGCTCTCTTATCCCCAAGCATAAGTGTCAATTTTTCTTCTATCCGAAGTTCAGTGAGATTTCTTTTTCTGGGGAGTAGCTGAGATCTCCTTGTAGCAGCCATGTAAGTTTTTCAGAATTGACATGAGGTGCAACAGTTGTGGCAGCATTGCATCTGCCCTGAGAGACATGGAAAAAGATACTGGTTCAGGGGAACATCTGAATCAGGACTGAGGCATTAAGAGTCTAGCCTGTGGATTGTCCCAAGTCCTAAAACTGTAGGGGAAGCATACATCTTTGTTTTGAAACATACCCCTGCACTTAAGAGATAGCATCTGCCTGTAGTAACACAGCACTGTGGAGAGTGTTTTGCATTATATATAGGTACAGAAGGAGCAGGCCGAGGCACAAAAGAAATATCCAACATTGGTGATAGCCAGAGATGGGGGGTGTTACCAAACAGGAGGAAAATGCAGCTCCTGAAAAGTGTTTTTCCATGGCTGAGTTTCTCTTGGGACAGTGGCACCATGCAGAGTTGCTAACYTTGGGATAGGAATACCCAATAACTCTCTGGTGATTCTGCTAGTTTAACAATCCACCTGTATATTGACAGTCCACTGTCTATTTATTTACTATGCAATTCATCAGTTTGTTGAATRTTATGCAAATACTGTTATGGGACACTGCGCCGAAGTTGAGAGAAATCACATCCACTCTTCTCCCCTAATATGCCAAGCCTGACATCTCATCACTGAAGTTGATCAGTTTGACCAAACATGCARTAACTGCAGCGTAGATCTTGATGGCTTGATAGGAGAGAACAGAAAAACTTCTAATGAATCACTTATTTAATGATGTCTGACTTCCTGATCACAAAATGTCCCTGAGCAGGCTACATGGATTTTCCCCATGGCCCTCTGTGTGTCCACCCGGTATTACACATCCTGAGATTGGAATCACTCTTGGTCTGTCATTCCCCTGGTTTATTATATTCTTGATCTGATGTTCAAAACCTAGCCAATCTGAGTGGCCATTTATCCATGTAACATGCTTTGGTTCCCTTGTTAATTCTTAAAATGAGGTTTCAAGTGCATCTTGAAAGTCAAAATTGTCTTTCAGCAAGTACTGATATGCAGTGAAAAACCACTGTAGTTCACATGCATCACTATTTTTTTTTTTTTTTAAACAGGAAAATTCAGGGAAGCTTAGACATAGACTGAAGACATTAAGTTAAAGTGAGAGCTAATGTCACCCAAAAATGGAGGATAATGGAGGATAATTACTTAAGAAAAAATACTTGTTTTGCTGTTCTTRGAGTCAAATTTGTCAAGATATCGTGTAAATCCTGGGGAACTGACAGCCTTTTGTGTTTATTTCTTTATTAGGTTTTCAGCTCCTGGATTCCTGGTGGAAGTAGACCCCTGGAAACTGAAAATAACTAATGGACACTGATCTCTTCAGCTGCCCTGCCTTGTTCCAGTCTAGTGGGCCTTGCTGGAGTGGACAGAAAACCTGGACTTAAGGCCAGGATTTAAGCTACTGCTGTTCTTGCTTTTCCAACCTTTTATTGAACAGAATATCAAATTCCTTAGGCTGAATTAGACAGGGAGGAGTAGAAACATCTTCTGCATCTCCTCTAATTCTTGATATGTTCGCAGCAGCTGTCAGCTTTAGTTTGTTCATCGATCATTCAGTTGAGCAAGAGCAAGAAGATGAAGGACCATTCACCCCTTGATGCTGTTAACAAGCCTGTCAGACTTTGACAACTTAAATGAGAGACATTTCATAAAAGTATGAGTGAAATTTTAAATGTCTCATTGAGGCATACCACAAAATCCTTTGCTGTCAAATGAGCACTTGCAGTGAGTTGTTTTTTTTTTCCCTGACTCAGCACTCTGCTCAYGTCAGACCCATCAGGTTTTTGAAAACATCTCCTTTTTATAGGGGGAATGCTCARAAACATTAACACAAGCATTAATACTCAATTTACCTGCTGATGTTACTGTTGCACATCAGTGCTGTCATTTATGTGCATGCAGCAGAAGGGCAAGATAGTTTAATGAAGACTCTTTAAAATGGACTAAGCTTCTCTGTTTCCCTATCAAATACCACTACCTGATTTAAACTGACAGTATTTCAYAACCAATTCAATGTACTTTTTCTCCCCTGCCACTGCCTGAGTGGTCCACATGGTTTTAAGCTGATGCTTTAGTCCCACAACAAGAAATTTGTGTGGTTTTTAATAACTTTTTACTGCAGCCATGTCCTGACTAAGCACATATTGGAAAGGGTATATCCCTTGACCCAAATAAAAGGCCTGTGCATTGGCCAGTGCCACTGGGGCTCTTAAGAGGCCCAGTGCTGTGGCACAGTAGGTGCAGAAACCTTAAAATCTGCCATATTTGAGGAAACCCATCACCCAGAGCACAGGGCCTGAAGTTTGTCTGTCTGACTTTCACTGGGGCAAACATGTCCCAGCAGCCTCTATGAGAGCATCTCAAATTTTGCTCTTCAAGRTACACCAAAGTGGGGTCTTTTTTTTTCTGTACAGGTTTCAGCTAAGGAGAGCATAAGCAGCCTTTGCYCAGTTGACTGAACACCCCATCTGAACAGAAAATTTTGTTTCACAATGTCCACATGTGTGGTGCCAGAAGAATCTATTAAATTACATGAATAACAGTCATTGTAAGCTTGCTTCAAACAGAATAGGTGTCTGGGTTTGAGCCAGTAGCCAAAATCAGAAGCAACCATGCAATTTATAGCTAACTAGGTAATCTATCAGCACTTAGGCTTCAGCTTGGAAAAATAAGTTGAGTACCAGCTTAACTTTATGGTTATATACATTGATTTCAGGAGGGCAAACATATGCTTAGAGCTATGTGKGACTGGAGACAGGTAAGATTAAATGCATCACTGAAATAGTGTCATTAGAAAAAACCCTAAATTTTAGCTGTATGAATTTGTCTAGAGATAAATTTAAGACCAACTCCACTGGGGCTCTGTTTATCTTTTGTTGTAAGATCCTATTACTCTGCACTATTTATGACATACCTGCATGCATAGGTGATTAACATATTCCCAGCATTTTATAAAATTTAAAACTGATCTTTTCTACTGCTGGGATGTTTGGTTTTTTTTTTTTTTTTTTTTTTTTTTTTTTTTTTTTTTTTTTTTTTTTTTTTTTTACTCAGTTCTACTCCCCAGAATCTTCTATAAACAATAATACTGATCCTGTGTGTTCAGACTATAAAAGGAAGAGGAACTTACACAACTGCCTAATTTCTTTGTCTGTTTTTCTCTGCTGCCCTTTGTTGCCTGTGCTTTTTTCCATGCTCAGGAGTGAATATACTTTCTGTCAGAGTTTCAGTATATTTTCCTGTCACACATTCTCCCACTTTGAGCTCTTTTGTTCTAATACTCTTGACATTTAAGTTGGGCACTTTAAAGGTTCTTTCTCTTTACTTTATTCTATGATTTATTGATTACTTCCAGATTCTGTTTCCCTAAGCCTATTTCCTTTCAAGTTTTCTCACCCTTCCAACTTGTTATTTCATCCCTTGATACAAATAATGCTTCACAGTCCCAGTTTTAAAGCCACAACCACRGCACAATGTTTTCTCCCGTTGGCTTGGCATAGCAGCTTTTTTTTTTACACATGGAGGCCCAAAGACATTGTAAATGATTACAGGGGTCATTGTTACTGATGAATGTGTCATGGCCACACATTTACAAAGGGCCTGCTGAGCTGCACTGTCCTTTGCAAGTGGTCCCTGAAGAAGTCATAGGCACTACTCACAGATCAAGGGACTGCTCAGTGTGGGAAAGTGACACTCCACGCTGGGACACAAGTTGGCATTGTGCGGGGAGAAACCCTCTTCCCAAAGGCTGGGCAGTGCTAGCGGTGTGAGTCTGATTTGAAAGCAGAACAGTATGAGATGCTGGATGAGGGAGCTTGCCAGCAGTTTAGGATTATTGCACCTACATATTGTGGTGCACATTCTGCGCTAATTGCTACCTGGTGGGAGCCACATAGTCAGTGACAGAGTGTGGCTGTGTGTGCTCCCATCTGCATTTCTGCAAAGCATTGTTTTGTTCTGGTGTTGTTCCTGTAAAAGGAGGCTCCAATTCACCAGAAAGACCAGTTCTAGCATGAGAAACGCAGCAGGAGCTGTATTAGGTGCGGGTCTCAGTGTGAGTCTTGGACTGAAGTTACCTAACTTGGCTGCATCCCCAATTCCCTGCCATGATGTTGGCATAATATTTGTGTCCGCCTTGGCATCTTCCAGTGACTCAAACTATACAAATAGTTTTGGAATCATCAGATGGGAGAGCCTAGACTAAAGCAAAGTATTACTACTTATGCAAGGCTTTAAATAGCCTTCCTGCTCTGTCTCCTGCTCTGTTATCACAAAGGACTGGAAAAAACCCTTTCTTATGTCTGTGTTCCCATCTTGAACTGAGTGACGTGCTGGGCCCTTTAATTTCCCCTTGTGCCCAAAGTAGTGCAATGATTTGCTGCTGTATATATGCAACAAGAAAGCGCAGCAATTCAGCTGGATTCCCCTAGGAATTTGTACCTTAGGCATTAAGGGGCAGATTGCCCAAGGTGACAGCCAGATTGTGTGCAGTAGAGTTCTGTGCCCCTCTCAGTTCACAGGGTGCCTCAGAGGGGCACTTTTGCCCACTTCCAACTCAGATACAAAGGGGTTACGGAGCAGACTGTAACCAACACTCGCATATAAAGCATGCTGTAGTCAATTAGCTAGTGATTTTTCTGTCAGCSAGCATTCTGTGCAAATGAAGAGATATCAAAGGTGTAGAAAATTATTGAACTCAGCTGAAAATGTACCTCCTGCTTGGGTTCTAAAGTAAATAAAGATTTTTCACTAGAAAAAAAAGGAGCATTGTTCTCTAAATTTTATTGTTTCAATAGAGATGAAAAATTAAATTGCCAATAAAATTTTATGAGAAAGGAAATTCTTCTTAGAAGTTTTATCTCATAGTATTGATTTTGCTACTGTGAAGAAAATTGCCCTCTAAAAGTTATTAAATAAAAGCAAGACTTTTAATTGATTTAATTTAAAATCTTCTGACATATACAATATTGGTAAGTTTATGTATTAAAAGGAAGATGTTACTTGCTGGTTTTCCTACATTACCATGTCAGTTAGAAAACTTTAAATGGTGAGAAGTTGGTCTTAGGTATATGTAAATCTATGAACACAACTTCTTATTAATCTGTGGATATAGATGACTAAATATTCTGGTTTGTCTGTCAGAATATCTGATGCACATACCTGCAGGATGTTGCTCTGGTTCATTTTACATGCAGCACACCAAAGGAGTGTGTTGTCCTAGAGGCTTAAATTACTTTTTACTTTATACTAAAAATTCAGCCTGACTGAGAGATGAATAAATTGCAATAGCAGTGCTTTTATTAAGACCAGAAAATTCGAAGTTACACTTCTGATAAGAAAATGGGTTTYACCAAAGCCAACTATTAGTACGAAGTACTTTTTTTTATGGTTCTGTACCTATGTATGTGTGTATTCACATATGCAAGTGTATATTATACACATGTACTTGCCTTTCCTTTAGGCAACCACACAGTGACATTTTCTGAGGAATAAGAACCTGAATGARTGAGACAAAACTGTGGGTTTTTTTCTTTTTCARCAGTGGAAATAACATTAATCAATTRCGTGGCTAGAAATTCTTTGAGACAGCCTTCAGCAAGTTCCCATTGATTTTCTTATTTCAGAATCTCCACAAAAGGCAACAAAAAGAATAGTCAAGATTTTTAAAAATAACATATTCTTCTTGGATAGGAGGAATTTTAGCATTTTTGTATAGAAGCTGTTGGTTTGTTTCTTCTGGGTTGCCTGGAGAATTGCCTCAAAGGAACGGGAGGCATGTTCCTCTTCCTTGGGGCTTTAATATGATCCATGGGACCCCAGTGCTCTGCCAAGTCCAGTGGCATGGCACAAGTGAGAGTTCTGTGTTGAACCCCCATGTGTCAGAGTGATGCTTCTAATCCTCAGATGAATTGGAGTGAGGCAAGCTCAGGAGCTGACAATCACAAATAAACCTCCAAGTGAATGGCCTGGTAGTTTGTGTGTCTCCTTTCCTATTTCATTTTATTTTGGGAGTGGCTACTGTCTTGTGCTGTTGTTGCTTTGTTTTCTAATCTCACAGATGTCAGCCAGCTGCTGAATACTCAGAAGAAGACAGTCACTTGGGCTCTTTCCCATAAGCCATGTCCCCGAGTAAGTTCTCACACACAGAAAAGAAATTCAGGGCAACAAAGAGATATCAGTGAAAAGGTTCTTTTAGAGTAAAAATTTGGTGGAGATTAAAATAGGGCAAAAGTTCAAATGAGAATGAGCCACTGCCAAGCAAGCAATAATCTTGGCAAAAAAGAAGGAAAAGAAACATTGGTTTAAAAGGCAAGTAACCATGGCGAGGCAACAGATCARTGCTAGAATCTGGTTAAGAACTAATATCACACAGAGCTGTGATTGTTTATTCAAGGCTAGCCCATGGGAGAACAGTTGTCTCCAATGAGTGTTCTCACAGCTTGGATCCAAAATTATAACTGCAATTTTTAAGAATCAAGCACTTCAACACTACCCATTTACTGTTAGACAAAAGAAAAAGAAACTACGAAGTTTTTTTTCTTCATATCCCCTGTGTGTTTAAGGCAGAACTTTACATATGGAAAGGCATTTCATGTCAGCTGTTGAATGGGTAACATGCTATTCTGCAGCAGTTGCCAATGGAAACTGTTGATACATTTTCAGTGCCTCTCCCAAGTTTCAGAAGAAACTGGAAGGAGTGCATGGTTTAGAGATGTTTTGTTTGTGTGGGTTTCTGGAGTGTGAGAGAAGAGGTCTTGCACCCCCGAGCTGCATTACAGCAGTTGTGACACAAAACAGCTAATGGAGTGTGGGAGATAACAGCTGTGGAATTAAGTTTAGGCATGAAATAAAAATAATGGCAGCTTTGATGCAAGTAATAATTTACTAAAGATGTTTTGTGGCTATCAGCAAACTCACARCATATGCACATATCCATACACCTGCTTAAGTTGTGCACCTGTTGTCCTACAAATAAATCAAATGGGAAAAATGGAAGCTTCCAATATTCTGCTATAAATAAAAGATGATTAATACCATTATAGTGACAAACAGGTATTGGCAGCACAAGAAAGAATGGAAGATTGTCATCTAATTTGTGCTTTTGTTTCAAATCTAGATGAGCTTGGATTACATATACAGTGCTAGAGGGCACAGCTGCAGCCCAGCAGATGAGGAGGAGAGAGCAGGTCAAATTCATCTCTCACTGTRAGTCAAAAGTAGCTCAAGCAAAGCAGGAATTTTCATGGAAATTAACACCATCTGATTTTTCTACRATCTGGAGGATTTTGTTGCTTACACAAATTCATTGCTCACAGCTTCATGGCTTAAGCTACGACACAGTGTTCTGTACCGGGTCTGCAGGTCTCAGCGCTTCTGGGAAATGGACTTGGCAGCTATTCTTTGGAGACTTATAGGTCTGGGCAGAATTGTTCTCTTTTTGGAATAASCATGCACATCCTTGGAAAGATCTTTCAGGCTAAGGCCTAAATCCCCACATTTGCACTTCGTGCAATTGTTGACACATCTGCAGAGGGCAGCTTTGAATATTGCTGGAGTCTTTGGTCTCTTCAAGTCAACAGGACACATGAAAATTGCTGTGTAGACTACTTCAAAGCTSCATTTTACCCACAGACTAATTAAAATTTAGGCAATAGAAGCACAATATCTTTGAACTTTTCTACTTCAGAGCTGGCTACACTGGCTGCCAAGGTGATTTAATKTTTTTTTCCTCAAAGGAGAGGGTTGGATTTTAGAGGGTAAAGTTAAACTCTGTCCCTTGCCTCTGTCCTGTCCTTCTCCACCTCCCCACCYCACACCTTTGGATGCAAGGCATTTCCCTCCACCAAGGCAGCTAGCTGCCTGTGGAATTGACTTTCCTGGATTCAGACTCTCAGGTAAGCTGAGAATGGCAGTTAGGCAAATCCCTATATTTGAGCGCCATTCCTTGTTTTTTTAAAGCAAGTCACCTACTCTAAGATACAAATTTTTTCAGTGTGTYAATGGCATCTGAAGTGTGAGTAAATGTAGCATATATTAGGGGCAGATAGATAGGGAGCTCTGTGTCTGMTATGGCTGCATTTTCTCTATGCCTTCATTGTTCCAAGGAGCCTCTCCCAAAACTCACAGCTGCTGTTGTACCAAGCCAAACTGCTACAGCACGTTAGAGAGATATGCAAAATCTTCCATTCAATTTGTTTCTTTACCTGTCATCTAAAGTGAAATCACTCAGAGCAGGAGCCCCTCCTCAGTCTTTCTGTATGGAAAAATCATAACCTTGTCCTTTTGTGGTGTTCTGCATCCCACCTGCACTGTGCTAATCTCCTAATGTCAGACTCTGTATCTCTGGCACATCAGTGAAGCAGCACAGGAAGAGCAGAATTTGGCACCTTGGTTTTATCTATTTAATAGCTCAGAGGTCTTCAGGAGCACAGAGGTTTTACATTTATTTTTATTATTATGTATACTTTGCTGGGGGCTGAACAGAAATGCCCGCATTTGATGTCRTGCTCTTGTGCAGGGCAAAATCCGCTCTTGGATTCTTTCTGCATATTTCTGATCTGTGATGGAGATCTCTGTAGTGTCTTTCATATTCACARCCTGATCTATGGGCACTGAGTCCCTCTTTGCACTGATACATCCCTGCTATAAACAGGCACTTGCATGGAAATCAAGAGGCAATCCAAAGCAAACTCAGCCCACTTTTTGTGCATATCTTAAGTCTGCTAAGAGGAATATATGTTCCACTTCTGTGTTATTATTTTTTCCTTGGTTGACAGCGAGAGCCTTTGTATCCTGCAGTATGGAGTGAGGACACATTGTCTCTTTTCCTTGATGATTTTCGCCTTCCTCACCATTGTCAGGAATTCACAATCCAAATGACTCACATTATGTGAGCAAATATTGCCTTAGTTTGAATTATTTTATTTTTGTTGCAATCACCTTTGAATGTTGCTATAGTAATATCTCTGGTTTTCCCTGTCACGGAACTGTCATGGATAATTTTATAAATGTTTTATGCAGCTACAGTGCAAAGAAAATGATGCATATATTTTACTATTATGCTTGCCTGTAAATAATAAGTATACTTTAAACGCATATAATTGCATCATAAGGAAAGAATACAAAGATGCCAGAATAAAACAGGTTAAAAATGAGAAAATAATGAAATTAAGGTTAATATTACCTCCCTTGCTCAACTTTTGYCCAAAATTCTACCACATCTCATTCATGCCTTTTTCTCTGGGCATGAACAGTTCTAGAAATTGGAACTGACACAGAAAATTCTCTTTATTTGTGCTCCATTGACAGTAGCCCACTATCCTTCAGCCCCTGTAAGGAACAACTGGGTTGTATTACTGTCTGGAACATACCAAGTCATCTGATAGCAAGACCATAGAATTTGGTCTCTAGGCATGAGAGGATGAAGTGTTCTCATCGGAAGGGTCTGTRAGCAGAATTCTTCAGATACTTCAGTTGCTAAGCTCCAAAAAGTCTTCTCCAGACACAGACATATGATGATTTTCATTTTATATATGTATGTGTGTATATATATGTATGAATGCACACACACACACACATAACACAGATGCCACACACACACACACACACACACACACATATATATACACACACAATTTGCCACATTTAGGAAAAATGTCCACTGAAATGGCAAACAAGCATATGCATAGTAACGTTCTGAAAGCAGCTACTCAGTTTCAATCAGCACAGTTAGGGCATCTTAATGAASGCTGTATATTTTTCTCTTCTTTTCCCATACAAATAATTTTCCTTGATTTCAATCTCAACTTCTTTAAAAAAAMCCCAAAAAACCATAATATTTCGATCGAATTTCTCACAAATCCTTAGCTTTGGATGAACAACAAGGAAAGATAAATATTCAGTTTAATGATTTAGTAATTAAATGTTTAAACAACCTGGCAACGTTCTGAATTCATAAGAGCAGAGTGTTGCAGATATTCAGAGGAGAAACTGGGACCTGTGTGGTCTCTAAAGCACAGAGGAAACTGGGACCTGTGTGTCCACTAATGTATATGTACAATTGTCACCCACAACATTCCATACTGAACAGTTTGCCTGTCACTCCCATGTGTGTGGCTTGGTGCATCATCTTACATTGTTTGTCCAAGTGTAGCTTTTTTAATGTAAGAGTTGGCTCAAAGCACCTGAGAAGGGGTTGATTTGTGAGATCTTCTGCACAATTGAAATGTGTGCAGTGAGCAGACGTAGACCCAAAGAGACAATTCAACATTCCTGCCATCTCTGGCAGGAATTCCTCTTTCTTCTCATCTCTGCCTGCCTTGAGCTTACTGCTGCAGGTTCTTCCCTGTGGAAGAATGGAAGTGCCAATACTCAAGATGTCAGAGGGTGCAGGAGAAGCTGCTGGCTGCTGCTGTATGAGCAAAACCAGACAAGTGTCCGAGTTTGTGTTTAAGCAACAGAATCTGACCAAAAAAAAAAAAAAACCAAAGTGAACACAGGTTTTCTGTGAGCCTGAGATGAACTAGAGAASCATCCACACTCCTGGAAGAGCGGAGCCTTAGCAGAGCCTCAGTAGGCATAATGAAATCCAGTCCTGCCCTGGGAAAGTGACCTCTTTTTCCAATGAGTAGGATTTGGCCACTGAAACAATACCTGAGAAAATTATTGTCTCTGTAAATGGGTTAAAAACACAGACCAAGTAAAAGAAGATACAGTATTCCCCATGTTGGGTGAGGTTACCATGGCAGAGTCCCACTGCTAGAGCCACGATTTTCTGCTGCRGTACCATATGCTTCCTAGATAGGCCTGTTATTTAAGTTTCCTTATATATCTCCCAGAAAAGGGTGCTGTTAGGTAACAAAAATCTGTCAATTTCTTTGTGTCTAGATCAGTCTTCAGACCGAAGACAAGGATTATTGCATGRATGGATGTTTTTTTCAGGGTCACGAACCATCCCACACAGATTAATTTTAGACTTCTTATGGTTACCATTTTATCAGTCACTGTAAGCAGGCTGTAGGCTCTCACTTCAGCTGTGAAGAATGAAACATCTTAGATGATGAAATGGTGTTGGGAACTTGACATAGCTATGGGATAAGACCTTTAAAAAAGTATGTGCCTGTGCAAACAAGCAAATGTCCATACTTGGCTTGGGGCAAAGGGTAAAGGAAAGGCTGGTATGGAAACACTGCAGCAGGACAGCTGTCAGGAGAGTTTACAGGTACTAGCTGGAGTCTATAAATTAGATGGTGGATAAAATATTGATGGTGTGTGATGAGATATTGCACAAAAGGAAAGGAAATGATAGGCAATAGTGAAGAAGCTGAAAGGAAAGAGAGCCATTGGAGAAGGGAGAAGGGAACAGCAGGCAGCAGAAGCATGTAGTTTGGTAAAAAATATAGAGACTAACAAGTACAGGAAGMAAATATTTTAGCACTGTAGGAGGATAAATTTGCAAGCAAATTGTGTTTATTTCCTTGGCCAAAAGTAGTCCCTTATGCTTTATAGAACAAGCAAAGCCCTCTCTGGTAGCATCTCTTAWGTCAGCTCACTGAACTTTCTCCTCCAGATGGAACCATTATTTATTTGTGTAGGCATGGCTGCCCTCACTGCGCTACAGGAGGAAGGTGATTGGAAACATTTTGTCAAAGTCCCTTTCAATGGGACAAAATTCCAACACCTAGGTCCAAGAGTCCAATCTGCAGTACTTTGTACACTTGAACAGTTTAACCTAAACTTTTTTTTTTAAGAAAAATGTGTTTACAAAGAGGAATCCACTGTTCATTGTTTCACTTGGAGCCCTGAACTGAAGCCACTTTCAAGCTATTTGCAGGAATGCATTTGCMGAGGCTTCATCACTACCAAACTACACTTGGTAGGTTCACAACATAAAATAAAGACTTATTATTTCCCATCTGTTTTGCCTTTTAGCATTTGTCCATCATACACTGATGCTTCAAGCTGGCTTGTCATGATTAGCTTAGTGTGTCAGAGAGATTGCTCACATCATTAGTCAGAGCTSAGGCTCACAGTCCTGGGCTGAAGCTACAGGTCAAATCCACACTGAACTCTTGAACTTCTGTAACAGCCTGATGGCCACTGGAAAATTCTTTCCTTTTTTCTTTCTTTTGCTTTGGTGGACAAGRTCTAGGAACAAGAGTGAGGCAAGGGGGTGAGGAAGCAGCTGTAGCAGGGGGAAGGGCAGAAGAGGAAAGTTATTCATATACAAACGTGCTGTGCATATGTCATGACTCACCAGGACATGAATCTGCAGTGAAAATTAGAGAGCAAAGGGAAAAGCCAGAGTAGTTTTTTCATTTGGAGTCACATTGACTTATAAAGKCTTTGTGGTCTTGGCTTCCCACATTGATGGCACTGGTCAAGGCATTATAATTTAGTAGTGGTTCCACCTGAAGCTGTTTAGCAATGGGAGAGCTGTTTGGCTGATGCCAGCAGTGGTCAGTCGGTCAAACCACCAGCTGAAATGTACTCAGCTTTGTGTAGTAGCACTTCTGACTGGATGTTGTTTTCCATGCTGACTGTATGAGCTGGATATCGTAGCTCAGTTCTCCTTGGCCACAGGTCCATATCATAGAAAGGAAGGAAGAACAAGCTCTCATGTAAGAATTTCCATGGAAGTTTCTGCAGAGACCATGAAAACACAGACATGAGGAAGAAARTGCTGCAAAATGGACAACATGCCATTCAGAAGAAAGCAAGCCCAGCACAAACCTGTCACAGATAGGAGAGAAGTTCCTGTGCAGTAGCATTGGACACCTTCTGGTAGAGGGATAGAAAATGCCTGATATTAATTTTGTATTACTGCCTGACTGCCACAGCAGTTCCTTTGAACTGTAAGAAATCATGATAACAAAGCACAGTGATCATATCACTTTAATTTATGCAACCAGCAAGGATGTAGAATTRTGAGGCAAATATGTGGAAAAAACACCCATCTCCCCAGGGAAAAGTTGCACATAGAGACCTATAGCAAAATGAGGTTTTCAGAATGACAGCAGCTCACCTTTATATGAAAAATACAATATTTAGGTGTCTGGCTCCTCCCTCCTCCTCCCCCCAATCACTAAATACTGCTTGTATTTAGYCTAAAGCTCCTTTAATCAGGGGCTGGTCTGGATTCCACAGACAAATATTCCCATTCAGTAG
The DNA here is from genome assembly GCF_030028575.1 of Malurus melanocephalus. NCBI lineage: Eukaryota > Metazoa > Chordata > Aves > Passeriformes > Maluridae > Malurus > Malurus melanocephalus. The sequence continues at coordinate 2,872,569 of NW_026623283.1, forward strand.
ATAGATGCAGAATCAAGCCCTGAATTTCTCTGACTCTGCMTAATTTAAGGATTTTTAATTTTGTAGTTTCTACTGAATTAAGAACTGATGACATTTTTTCCTCTGCAGTAGATGGAAGGTGCTGTTGCCAAAATACCTGCTGCTGTGTGAGCATGGAAAACCTGAAGGTTTCTTAAGGTGCATTAAAGAGCCACAGACCTTTGAAAAGCAGGTTGCAAGAAAATGAGTTTATACTTAAGGCACATGCCATGCAAAAAAACAAGGAAAGAGTTATGAGATGGATAAGAAACTTACTTTCTTGGGCTGTGGGGCCTCCATAGGCAATCAAGGCCACTGCAGGCACTGTCATAGCTCAGAGAGCGCTGCCTCTACCCCTATTTTGAGGCACAAGTGCCAGCAAAAGGCTACATGTCCATCTCTGGCTGCTTGTTTAAGGGAGCAAGGCTGCACATTAAGTTGTCCTGTTGGTGCTTTTCAGCAGACCAGACCACTGCATACCTCAGCACATTACTCTGTGCCTCAGTTCCCTGTTTCAACAGCACACTTTTTGATAAAACAGGGCATCAGTGGCTTCCTTTATTCACCTTTTGTAACTGCTTTGAGGTCACAGAATCACAGAAAGATGGAGGTTGKCAAAGACCTCTGGAGATCATCTTGCTCCAAGAGGGCCACAGCTCAGATGCTTAGATGCCAGACACTATGCAGTAAGCTAAATTGCCTCTAGCTGATCACTGTTTTCAAATAGGAAATAATTTCAGGTTTGAGGCTCATTGTTCTTGAAATGCAGATGAACACATGCCATTCCCTCCCCCTCCCACCTCCTCTCAGGCCCCCAAATGGTATCAAAACTGGCAACTGGCTTTACTTTTCTTTTTCATTCTTCATTCATGAAGAACACAGCTAACAGTGACTTTGAGAGAGAAAAGATGTTAAGACAGTAAATATTACATTTAATCAGATGAATCCTCTCTACCTTCACATTTTAAAGGACTCTGGACCAGTTTTATTAGAAGGCACTAATCCCTGAGCCAAGAGACCAGAGGGTAACTCACTCTATCCCTGGAGGAGTGGCACTGCAGATGCCAAGGTGCAGGGTTCCCAGGAGGTGCTCCAAGCTCTGTCCCATCCCAAATGGTGCCCACCCTCCATGGCAACCAGTTCTTCTGGGCCTGCTCAGCTCCACCCAGCTGGGGATGAAGCTGGCATTGCAGGAGCTTGGGCAGAAGCGCTCATGCTCGTGGTACCATCAAGGATACACAAATGCCACAAACCCATGACACTAAGCTTTCCATGGAATCTTAGTGAGGTGGGGAGCCACATCAACTCTTGAAGAGACCTGCTCCAGGCTCTGACAGACTCTCTCTTCCCATGAGCTGCATGGTGGAGGCCAGGCTGCTGGGACCATCCTGGCCCTGTGCCTTGTCCTCATGCTGGCAGCAGGAGTGTCTTGGCCAAGTTGGGCTCTGCACAGGGTGACAGAGCATCTGAGATCACCCACATCCTAAACCATTCAAGGCTGGTTCTCCTCCTTTCACACAGTAACTAGCCTGATGGATTGAGATGATCAAAAAATGATCAGTTACTGCAAGGACAGGCTTTTCTTTTTTTTTTTTTTTTTAAGGACAGGCTTTTCTTTTTTTTTTTTTTTTTTTTTTTTTTTTTTTCTTTCCCCAGGCACTTGGTTTGCATGTTTACTGTGCTAAAAACAGTTACGAGCAATCTGGATAGCCCTCTGTTAGCTGTGATGAAAACATTCTCCAGTTTATCTGCTGGTGCCTGCCACTGAAGGGGCCCAAGAAACACTCCAGCTCGATGGGGAATGATCCTAGCTTCCTACAAATGACACTGAAGTCCTGATGCTGCCTGTCACCTGGGGTCAGTGCTTGGCATCATCCCTGGTGGGGACTCGGGTTTATTCATGGYTCTGGCAGCCAGGACACAGGTACTGATGCCTGTGGGCTGCAGTGGGATACACCCTGTGTCCATCTTCCTGCCACCACACTACGCTGCCCACGCTGTGATGGACATGGATGTGGGTGGCAAGGAGCTCGCTGCTTTTGGGTGGCTGCTGCATTCAGCAGGGAGAATAACATAACCCTTTACAATCCCTGGCCTCTGGTGAGCTCAGGAACCAAAAAWCAAGCTTATACCCAAAATCTTTGCAGAACTATTAGCCTGACAGCAGACTGGAGTAGGACACAGGAACTTTTCAGAATTCCCAAAGCAAATATACCCTCTACCTTGGAAATGACTGACCACTGCATCCCTTCACAGGACATAGTTGAGGACCACTGCCCCTTCAGCAGCAATGTGGTGCTGTAGCCATAGTCAGCTCTTATCATCTCACTTCAGTCTACTTGGTGGTAGCTCTTTCCAGAAGCAGTTATACAAGCCCTTTCTCTGGCTGCAAAGCTGTTTCCTGCTCCTGCCTGCCACCGTTCATTCCAACGCTCATCCTGCAGTTCTTCGCTCTTTTGCCGGTCTGGGGCCCTCTGTATGCTGGGGCAGTCTTAAAAAATCCTCAGTAG
>NW_026623283.1:2875151-2889662 GCF_030028575.1 Malurus melanocephalus
AAAAGAGGAAGTTGATCTCTCCCCTTTAGTGATAAGGCATCTATTCATTACCAATTCAGTGCCACCAAAAGTCCTTCTGGTTTGCTTACACACCTCTACTGAAAATGCAAAAAATTGTGCTTCCTTCCCACTGCACACACAAATACAAACATTTGGTTAATCTCTTGGTTAGAATTATTATTTTTGCAGGTGCTAGTAAGCTGTAGCGAGTCASAGTATTCCCAAAGTAAAGCCATTTCATTACCAATTTTGAAAACACCTCTGTCCGTCACTATCAAAATATCCTAAATACCCATGTTCAGCAGCATTCTGCTGGTACTTAGATTATGAGTCACTGGGTAATTTAGCCCTGCGAGTGAGATTGTAAACTGTTCTCCCCCTGCCTTTTCCWAGAGGAGATGCCAGTGGGGTACCTTCATTAATATGCACTGTAACATACATCTGCTTGCCCCCTCAGCCACTGCATGAAAATACACAAGGAGAGGGGGAAGGGCAGAGGGAGAGCTAAGGCATGAGCCAGGGATGCACCCCGAGCTGTCTGTCAGTCTGACAAGGACAGCAATCATTTGCCATCTCTGTGAGCCATTCTTTGTGGCTTTCTAAGCATTGAGGCATTTGAAGTGAGAAAGGCACTGGCTCTGGCTGAGGAATAATGGCAGAGCTCAGGTTGATAATACTACTCCACAGCTTAGCGTTAGGGCTGGATGTTGGGTGTGGACGCAAGTGACCCACTTAAGGTTTTTTGTTGCTGTTGTTCAGAAAGCCTCACCGTCTACCTTCTGTCCCATTGAGACTCAGCTATGACAGAGTCATACTTCATATTCATCTATAGGAACATCTGGCCCATGTCTAACATTTAATTTCCACACCATTAGAGTCAAACAATACGTGTACATCAGTAGATAATGTAATGCATTATCACGCAAGGCAGAGAGCAGCAATTTATTAGCCTAATTTAAAATAGCCTTCAGCAAAAAATAGTGCATCTTAATTCATGGATCTGAAAGAAATGACATATTTTCCTGTAAAATGCAAAGGTATGAACAGAGACATGCTTTTCAACAGTGGTGCATATATTATTTCTTTTTCTAGTAAATCTTTTAAAAGATGAAATATCACTTTTCTGTCCAAAATGAAGAAGAAAAAAAAGAGAAAAAAAGAGAAAAAAAAGAGAAAAAAGGAAAAGTTCAAAACCAAGGCACATCCATAATAATACAAAAGGAGAGATCTTACCAAGGGGACAAAAGAGAAAAAGCTGCCCCAGAATACAAGCAAAAGTGACCTTTCTTTTACAGTGAAGTTGTGATCTGAATGTGAAGATCACTCAGACTTTCCAAGCTCATATTTCAACAAATCCAGGCACCTCAAGTGCACATCAAGCATTTCCTCCTCTTTTTTTATCTATTTCTTTAATCTGTCTTTTCCAATAAGAGACATTCTTTGGATAGGACCAAAAATATCAAAACAAATTAGAAACCTTTGCCGACCTAGCAAAATGAGTCACTTTTCACAAGCCTTTGATTAAAGGCCGTAACTTCCTTCTAGGGGGAAATTAACTTCACAAATGGCAGAGCAATGCCAGGCTTACGTGACACCCAAAGTTCACTTCAGTTCTCTGAAGCAGGATAAATTTTCTCACTTCTGGTTAATAAATACATCACAGGCTCTGACAATACCAGTCAGCTCCTATCTCTAGTGTACCCAAAGTTTACAGCTGTCTGAAGCAGAGATTTGTATTTGGCAACTTTTCTGGCTATCTTTTTTTCATTTGACATCAAAATGTCATTGAAAAATTACGTACCYTTGGAGTAAAGTCTAACCCAATAAATCCCGCATTGTTTCTCCCACAGTGGAACAACTGTGCTAGAAGTACGAGGTTGCTGTGGCCCACCTGGGATACAGCCTGGAGGTGGGAGTGTGCCCACACCCTCAACAGCACTTTAAAAGAAAGGAGTATTGTGTGGGCAACTCAATCCTGCTGGCATGCATCAGGTGCTTTGAGAGCTTCTTGGAAAGCTTGGGTGCTATAACCCATAGTTCTGGATCTGATCAGCTTGAGCCCTGCCAAAACTGAAACAGCGCAATAATCAAAGCAGAAATTTTAGATGACTAAAACATTTAAAAAAAAAATTGCTTATCTCAAATATCTGTGTCAGTGTCACCCTTGTTTGGGWGACAAACTGAATGGGGATAACCAAAATCTTAGCTGTGGACTTTGCCCTAGACAACATACAAATGAAAATCCCAAACGAAAGAAGCCTTAAGGTTATTCTTTTAGCATTAAAGAGCCAGTGGTCTCCTTTTCATCCTGATGGAGTGCTCCTTTCAGTGGGATTGCAGTGAATAGCATAGGTGTGATTGGTCATAGGGAATTATAAACACATGGAGAAGAAAGAGAGAAATGAGAGCAGTCCCAGGTTCTTGTGGGAGCTCTTCTGCTCTGCCAGGAGCAGGACCTGCCTGCAGACCATCTACAATGTCACAGCTGTGCCAAGGCCAAGGRGCTGGGCTGGGAGGGAAAGGGCGAGGATGTCTGAGCACACCTCAAGTGACAAGGACATTGAAACTGGAGATACAGCCCCATGCAGAGCATCCCGCAGCAAAACTGTGACAAGCCATGCTTATCAGCAGTGGTGAGGGGAATTCTGGAGCTGAAGCTGAAAAATTGATACATTTGYCCAAATTAAACAAGTGTTCGATCAGACAGAGTTTCCCTGCTTGGAGAAGGACTGGTGTTCTTGTGCTTAGAAAAATACTCTTCTACTGACTTAAAATCTGAACAGGGGAAAGTACAGCAAGGATCCAAAATCCAGGTAGGTGACTCAGCTCAGCAGCCAAATAGATTACTGATCTTCTGAAAAGTGCTATAAAAGCAGAAGGTCTTGAAGATTTAGGAAGAGTCACACCTGACACATGTCCATTTGACATGTCAACGGGAAGAGAAAACCAGTAAATCTTACACCAAACGAAATTCCTCTCACCAAAATGGCTGGTGTACTGGAAGGTGTCCTCTGGATGGTTCACTGACTGGCTGCAGTTCAGCACCATGGCTTGGGTGGGGGTGGGGGTGTGCGCTGTGTGAAAGAAGTGAATGGTGACACTTTAGGAAAAGATTTTGGCTTTTCCATCTCAGCTGGAAAAGAAGGAAAGAGTCTTCTGTCTACCATACCCCATGATATATAAAGCGACCTGGAATAAAACTGRCATATCTTACTCAACCTTCTGTTTACATCCCCTTAATAAAAGACATTAGAACATATTCTTCTGGTGCACCTTGTAAGGATGCAGCTTGTRCCGAGATACCTGCGTCTCTCTAGGAAGGAAATAAGACAAAGAAAAGGTGCTTGCATTAATGCTGCCTCAGGGCACCAGCAAGTTACGGGTTGGTGGGTTTTACAAGACTACTTACTATGCTATTCAATTAAAAAAAAGAGCAGTTACCATAGCAACACCCACATCTAATGGCTCTTATGCTACCTCTGAGATACAAAGCACCTTCTTACAGAGATACATTGACCAATACAGCATGTCGTGGGAAGTTTTATGCTTCGAGCAATGGTTTAAGGGGGAGAATGAGTGTTCCAATAACCAGACATATTTATATCCCCAGGTTGTAATATTAATTTATAACAAATTGTTTTCATTCCTTGATATCTCTTTTCTTCTCATTACCATTTCTTTTCTAATAGCACCTCCATTTTTTTTTTTTCTTTTCCTCCCCTCCCTGGATGGATGATATTTGCTTAAGTACAGGATGAGATTTGCATATGGGAGCTCTGGGATATGTCCCACAGTTAGGTGGGTCTTATCTGTCTGTAGATCTCATATCTAGGAAATGCTACAACATTATCATAACTGAGCACTCATGGTGGCCAAAGGAAAGCCAGGGGGGAATAGGTGTTTGTGGAAAGCAGTCTGTCACTGTTGGTGGTAAAAGACGGGCTTGCTATCCTGAAAAGGGATGGAGGGCAGCAATTTTTATTTCCTTTGCCCAGCAGGAAAGAGTGGGATGGTGAGGCAGTGTTGCATATTCCCCAGGGGWGTAGAATGGGGTGCAGAAGTCTCTTTTTTGTCCTTTGTTCCAGGCAAAGGTGGTTGAATGGGAGAGAAGGTGCATGACCCCTACCTTGAACATGACAAGAGCCMAGTTCACATCCTCCCAGACATGCAGGAGCTGGAGAGCCACAGTCAGAAACATGAGGAAGAGRGAAGGCACAGCTGGACCTCAGGATGTCCCTCTCACTCCTTGAACCTCTCTAAAGACATTTTATTTTTCTGCRACAACTCACAGAGGGCACACACGCTGTTCATGAAACAGCAAGATGCTGCAGGATCTGCCTCCTCTCTCCCCAACTGTTGCTTCAAATGTATCCCTTCCAAGTGGCACATTGCTGGGCCACTGTCACTTGGGCAGGCAGGACTGGCTTCCCTGGGGACCTTGGAGGGACGAGGGGCGATGCGAGAGTCCCAGAGCTGCTTACCTTTCCCTGGGCAAAGCCCAGCTTGGGCACTCTGGGTCTCACAGCTTGTGTGCCACCTGAGTTCCCACTGTGTCTCTGAATTGTGGGGTCAAAGCTGACAATTAGTTTCCACAAACAAAAAAAAAAGAAAGTGAATCTTCAGCAACCTCTGATTTTGAGTCTTTTAATTATCTAGCCAGCTCAGTAGGAGAGGAACAACATGYTTGTCCTTCCTACACCACATATTCCCTGTAAATCGAAACAAAAAAAWTCCAGGAAAACCACAAATGATTTAAAGAAAAAGAGATACCAATTAATTGCAGTAATTATTATTTAGATATAGATTATTTCCAGAAACACAGGACACAGGTATTTTGTTACTGCAGCATCCCTGAAAAATGTTTTTCATTCAAATTGCAAGATTGAGCATCACTTCCATGTTATTTTCCCATGAACACAGGGCTCCATGTATTATTTGTGATGTTCCTAATTTTTAATTAGCCCAAATTAAAACAATGGAATTATATATGATGAATGAAACCAAGCATATGTTAAAAATGTCTAAACAGTTTTACCTGGCAAAATGAACAGAAACATAAATTGCTTGTAGTGCATATTTAAAAATTCAATAGCAAGCTAAAATTATCATTTGCATTAATGTATTCTGAAATATGAATTATTAAGTGATTCACATTGATGCAACAAAAGCCAGTTTGGAGAACCTAGCTTTAGCCTGCAGCATTCCTCAGCAGCCTTATCTCTTCAGTCCCCTCTAAATAGTGCTAAATATATAAAGGAGATTCTTCTAATTGGAAAAATGTATAGAGAACACCTGTATGAAAAAAGAAAGCCCTTTACATTTCCAAGCAGCCTTAAAAAAAACCCTCTCAAACAAAAGAAATTCAAATATTCAATGCCATTCAAGTCTCCCATCTCTTTTTCTCGCTTTCCTTTTTTAACCCGCTTTGTACTTTGCACTCCTGTAATTTTTTTCTTTGCTTGAATCTCAGCCATCATATAGTTTTTTCTTTTCTTTTTTCTTCTTTTTTTTTTTTTTTTTTTTTTTTTTTTTTTTTTTTGTCCCTCCATTCTTTTAATAAAATTTTCATTGTTTAGAGGTCAAGGCAACGAYMTACCAGGGGGAAGCGTGGCAGGAGCCTGTGCCTGYGATGCTGGGGAGGAGCCGGGGACAGCTGTGGGGACAAGGAGGCCTCCCCACCTGTGGGGCAGGGGGGCTGCCTTTCTTCTCTAGACAGCATCAGGGAGGGACGAGGGACTGTGCAGGATGAGAAGTCAGACTGAAACATTATTTGCTGCTTCATCCAGTGAAATCTTAGTTCACTGAGTAATAATTCTTCCTCTGCGTTGTATYAAAAGGGGGAAACCTGTCAGTGAGGTTTTCTGGGTCTGGGGTTTGCTTCATAATTCAGGATCTCTCTATAGGGCATTTCCCCCTCCCCCTTTTTGTTTTGGCTGAGGAAATGAGATCCTGACGCATAGCACGAAAARCAAGTTAAATCAGGACAGCCCAGTGATGGAAAAGCAACCCCAGGTCACTCTTGGACTCCTCTCCTTCTTCTGTTGTGCTTAAAGTCGAGAAATGAGTTTTTGGAAGAGCCAAAATCTGCCACCTGTATTCCCAGCAGTCCGCTTTCACTGTACAAGCTCAATTTCCCAGAACACTTCCTTAGCTCCAGCTAACTTCAGKGAGAGGACTGTTGCAAAATATCTTTGTCTAGTCAGGGCTGAGCTGCTGCTGCTTCTCAAAACAGTTCATCAGTCATGAATGCCAGATCTGTGATGTGCATTGTACAGCCCAAGTTTACAGACTTCCTTCTGCCCTGAGACACAAAGCTCCGCGTTTTGGAAATTGAATTTCTCTTCATGACGTGTGATTACAGATATATTCTGACTCACTATTTTCATTTCTCTTATGTATTAGTAAAGAGGAAAAAATGGTTGGAAAAAATTATCTCTGTAGCATTTTTTTTCTATAAAAATTCATTTCATATGCAAAGTGCTACTCTGCTCTGGGAACAGTGACACCGAAGGACTTATGTGTAATTATGYCTATGTGTTGTGCATATACAAACACACTCACACAGTGCCTGATGAGCTATGCTAATAAAGAAACAATAAGCGGATGTGACATTTACCCAATACAATAAACATAGGTCAAAAAATAAATTGCCATGGGATCATTAGGAGCACAGTTATGCATGAATAGCTTTACRTGGCCAGCAGTCTTGCTACTCCGGCATCTTGTCACCACAMAAGCRTCCTTAGGAACCCTTGTKCCCAGTAATACTTTRGTCCCGGTCTCCACTCATTAGAAAYGGGTATCAACCTTGAAGATGAGCAGCTTCTTCCGTTTTGTCAAATTTATTAAGCTGGCTGGATATTTTTGTTGTATCATTAGGCATCAGATCCTCAAAAAAAACCCCAAAAACCAAAACCAAAAATCATAGAAACAAACAAAAAAACCTTTCTATATTCTTRGCCCCAAGATTTTCTGGAGCAGAGAATAGATTAATTACACGCATGCAGGGAGAAGAAATAGTTGTTCATTAGATTTGTATTTTCCAATTTTGTATATCTTTGAATTTCCCTGTGTCCTGGTACCAGAGTCCATCATGCTCACTGGGAGAGGAGCAGGGATGGCAGGACCTGCAGAACAAGCTCTTACACAGCTCCCATATTTCTGGCTGAGAGATCCCAGTCCAAAGTGCAGCTCTCAAGCTTGCCCAGTGAGTCCACGCTCTGAGCACACCCTGTGTTGGTTGACCCAGGAAGACTGAGCACCACTCAGATCTTGGAAGATGAAAGTATGTGGAGATCCTGCTTCACATGGACTTCCAGGTGGCCAGGATGTGCTAACAGGTGAACTGCAAGAGGATGAACTTGCAAGCCCAGTCTACTCTGGCCCACACTTTGCCCACACTTCAGACATCCTGAAGTCTCAGACTTTGCAGCTTTTCATGGGAGGTTGTCCCGACTCTGAAGCAAACATAGGTAAAGTGACTGGGCACCCCCTACCCCTGAAGATGCATTTCCAGTTAAATCCCTGGCTCCTGAAGGGATGTTCCCAGCATCCTAAGTGGTCTAGAGCAGCTGGATCCCTGCAGTTCTCCACATGGGACTGAACCAAGGCCAGCTGTTCCCCCAAGTCATCCCGTGCCTCATTGTTACCCGGATCAAACCGTGTTTGGGGAAGGGGGTGCCTCTCTCTCCAGCCTGCTTCACTTTCCTTTTTGGCAAGATTTCTAATCTTTTACTAGTCCAGTGAGCGTGGGGTAGAAAGAGCTCCTTTTGGGCATCTCATAGCTGGGTTCCAGGAACTCTCCCCTTGTGTCTATCTGCTGAACCTCATGAACTGGGGCAGCAATTCCTGCTTGGGCCCCTTCTTGGAGACAGCTTGCTCCCACCTGCCGAGCATAGCCGGGCAGTGGTGAGTCAGGGGCCATGCTTGCCCATTTCTCCACATTGTTTCACGTTCAGTTAAAAACAAAGCTGTCAGTAATTAACAAAACATGTCAGTAAAAAACAAAACATTTGAGAAACCAGATTTGCCAAGCTGCTATTTTAGCAAATCATAACGGTGTCGCTGCCAAAATCATCACTTCTCTTCACCCCTCTGCCCCACCCCCCCTCCAGAATCGGTTGTGYGCTGTGAAATTGAAAAACTCTGTGTGAAGGAAGAAAGTGAGTTTCAAAGAGAGCTGTGGTTTTTCAGTGTGTTACACTACCAATGCAAAACATGCCATAAACAAAACTGTTTTGTTAACACTGTCTAAAAACTTCTCAYGTCTTTGAATTTTTCTTGCTGAGTAATAATAAGCGAGTTGGTCCTAATCAAACAAAACAATCCCCTACCATAGAGCTTTGTGAWAAAATTAGCATTCTCTCCCTTTGAACAGAGGGAAATTCAAATTGGCAGAGTTGTAGTAATTCATACAATGTGGTTTGTAGCTAGGAGTGAGGTCCACAGCTCCAAGGGCCCAGTCCAGCACTTTAGCTGCTGAACTGCACTATTGTCCCCTCCTGTTGCAGGAAGGGTTCCCAATGTCAGAGGCCACATTCTGTACCACATTTCCTTTTTTCTAAGATGTGCATGACTCCTATTTCTCACAAACTCTTACAGGAACAGAAAGCTCTTACTCTCTTACAACTAGGTGTTGTTTAGTATTAGCCAAAATCTARTGAACAGAATAATCTATAAAATTTTATTTTTTATATGTGTATTTGTTTAAAGAAGCTCAGCATTCATCAGCCTTTAGGCTTTTGTTCTGAGTTCAACCGTGCTAGCAAATTGCCTTGACATTTCCAAGAAATCAGGCAGAAGTTGGGTACCAGACAGAATGAGATTCCCTAGGATTTTTGTTACAGGAACAAAGCTGTATGAGGTCAGGCATTAGAGAGGGTGGAAAAAGCCATCTTAAAAGCGTGAGACAAGACCCGCATGAGTCATCAGAAATTTTCTGTCTGACTTCTGTGGACCCTGGATGAGGCTGTGAAAGAACATTATGATTTCACATGWCAGTATTGACTTCAAGATGTCAAAATAAGAATATTTACACTGCCCTAGGCAGTTGGATTTGGTAGTACTACTTTTCATATAAGCCAGAATTAAAGGAGAAAAAGAGAAACAACATAATAAGCAGGAATGCTAATGTTAAACTCACTGATGTAATTGATTAGCACATCTTTGTTGACTTGTGGTGACATTTTCTGAAGTGCTTAAGCAGCTAAAGAATATAAACTAATTAAATAGAATTTATGTTCCCTTGAAAAAAAGGAGGCATTTTCAAAGGTGTCCAACTAGGATACCCCTTTCCCACTAGAAATGAGACAGAATTGAGGGCCAACTTTGTAAAACTAGTTTTGAAAAATCTCACCTTTAATTCTTTCTGTGAACCATATTTCAGTGTTTTTCCGTCCCACACATTTATGCAAGCACTGTCACTCCATCTTGCTCTTCTAACAGGTACTTTCACCCAAGATGGCAATACTGAAATACTCACGTAACCAAGATAACTCCTCCAGTACTGCAGCATCACACTTCTCAACATGTGAGACAACGTCTATCCAGGGATTAGATGGAATTTCCTGGAGCGCTTCTGCTCTCTAGTTTCCCACTCTCCTCTTGCTGGTTGCCTCCTATCACAGATAGTCCCTTAAAGCTAAAATAGTCTGCTGCGGGCTGAGTGCAAATGTAGACACAAAGTTGCTTTATTATCCCTAGCAGTGACCCTCCTTGGCTGAGGACTTTGATGAGGATTCCTGTTCTGTTGTGTCCCTGCACGGGAGCTGCATGCACTTGGTGAACCTGATATGCTSTTAACATGGGCAGTAGCTTTTACTATTGCTCTGACCTCTTCCTCAAGGCTTTGCATAATTCTTTCATCCTAAGTAGAACAGCTTCATGTCTCGAAGAAGAAGAAGCTTCTYTGCACCATTTCCAACAAGAGCACGTGGGAGCACCCTTCAAAGCATTCCTTCAAAACTGGGTCTCTCATATCTGAAGAATTGGGTACACAGCCTCTTCTTGYCTTGCCTCTTCCCAGCACAAGCCCTCCCGTGGAATTTAGGTGTGCTCTGGAAGCCCCTATTTGGTTGGGCTTTAATACCAGCTATTAAACACTGGGGAAACCCAGAGCTTGAAAAACCCACCAAACCTCTGTGGGTTCATGTGAGGGGGGTTTCTGATAAACAGTTCAACAGTTATGTGGCTTAAAGGGTTTTGCAGGTCAGCACAAGCAGAAGGGAGGCCATTGGAGGGCTTGCAGACACCTCCACGGTCCCCAGGCAATTGTAAGGAGAAAGCCCACGGTGTTCCAACACTGAAGCAAGACTGCTCAAAGATGCTGCTCAGGCTGCTGCTGATCCACACCAAGATTCTGTCTCTTCCAGCCCAGCTYGAGACATGGCTCTTGGGTACCATCCCCACAGCACATCTCCAAGATTGTACTCCAACCCAGTTATGACGATCTGTGCTTGTTTATCCTTAACACATTTGATAGCAATTTTGTTTTGTAATTTGACTATTTTGGCCAGGTGGGGATTGATGGCAGCAGATATGAACTAAAGTAGATAGGGAGGGAAGTGCCTATAGGAAGATAACTGATGAACAAGTGAAAGTGGGCTGTGTTTGATAATCTTAGTTCATATCTGCTGCAGCCAAAAGAGCTGGTTTACATCTGATTATAACCTTTGTCTTCTAGAGAGCTCTGAGTCCCTTGGTGAATCTTAGCAGTTTCAAGAAATTATCTGCTATCTGCATATCCTACATGGCTTAGGTACACAAGCAAGATATTTCTTACAGCCCCTCCCTCAGACACTCTGGAGACGCGAGACAGACGATTCCAGTCTGGATCCATTCCACGGCAATTATCCACTGTTTTTTTGTAACATATTTTTTATTTAAATAAATCAAGAGGTTCCATTTAGCACATCGCGTTTGTCTTGGCATACACTTCACACATGCAGAAACTCTATATTAAGGCTTTCATACAGCCATTAGCAAAAGAATCAGCCAAATGTATCCCTGGTGTGTAACTGCATGATTTCGGTGAAGTTTCACTGGGGTATCCCTGTTCTGTTGATTTGTCCCCCTCATTCTCATTCCAAAAGACAAAACAGAGGAAAATGTATTTTGTGTTTAGTTAAAGCAACTTATTCCMCATATGAGACAAATGTAAGCCCCTACACATCATTGTCTTCTACATTGCTTGCTGCTTTACAGGACTGATTTTCACATTTATATATAATTTTKATTTTATGACTGATGCCATAACAACATGGAAGTTACAAGAACAAGCAATAGGAAGTCAGGAAATATGAAAATCACCGTTTGCCCCATGAACATAAGGCTGGCAACCTTGAAGTGAGCCCGTTGGCACCAGGAACATAAGAGCAGCAGGAGCCACATAGCTTGGAGTGCCAGTCTCCAAGGGTCAGTTCTTGGCCGTATTTCGATCTAAGGGTTCGAGGAGCAGCATCAAAAAGGTAAGGAGAAACAGATCCAGCGTGTTGGTCTGGTCTGAGAGGCGGGCAGAACTTCTCCTGGTTTGCAGTGCAGTGTATTGCATTGCCAGCGTGCCATGGCTCCAGGTTTCCTCCAGCAGGTGCCAGGGAAGCAGAGTACTGCCAACTGTGAAAGTCAGCTCAGAAGAGTTAAAGCAGAGTGATACCAGTCAAGGAGGTGAGACTTGGGTGAGCTACCCTAAAACTTAATTTTTGCYACTTTCCTATCAAACATGTTTGTAAACTACATCAGTGGAAACATAACCGCATCATGGACTGTCATAGAATTACAGTCATTGCACTTGGAGAAGAACTCTTCAGTGATCAGTTCAGGCTGAGGGTTGGAAAGCTGCCCAGCAGAAAAGGACCTGAGGGTGCTGGTTAATAGTGGCTGAACGTGAGCCAGCAGTGCCCAGGTGGCCAAGAGGCCAATGGCATCCTGGCCTGGATCAGCAATAGTGTGGCCAGCAGGACCAGGGCAGGGATTGTCTCCCTATACTCAGCACTGGTGAGGCCACACCACCGATCCTGTGTTCAGTTTTGGGTCCCTCACCACAAGAAAGACACTGAGGGGCTGGAGAATGTACAGAGAAGGGCAACGGAGCTGAGGAAGGGTCTGGAGCACAAGTCTGGTGAGGAGCAGCCGAGGGAGCTGGGGGTGTTTAGCCTGGAGAAAAGGAGGCTCAGGGGGACCTTATCTCTCTCTACAACTGCCTGACAGGAGGTGGGAGTTGGTCTCTTCTCTCAGGTAGCAAGTGACAGGCTGAAATGGCCTCAAGCTGTGCCAGGGGAGGTTCAGTTTAGATATTAGGATTTTTTTTTTTTTTTTTTTTTTTTTGTGGCAAGGTCCTTGGTGAAGGAAGTGATTGTAGTCACTGTCCCTGAAAGTGTGAAAAACATGTATAGGGCATGGGAGGATATGGTTTAATGGTGAACATGGTGGTGATACTGGGTTAACACTTGGACTTGATAGTCTTACAGGTCTTTTCCAACCTTAACAATTCGATGACTCTATGAACAAGAAACAGTTTCTCCTGCCACTCACGCATCGTGTGTTGTGGTGGCATCCTCTCTGCAATACTGTGTTTATGGGTGTTGAAGCACTCATAAGCATTCAGAAAGTATCCAGTCAGGGTAATGATGGGCTTGTAGCACATGGCTAGGGTACAGACTGAAGGGCACAGTGTGGTTAGCCTGTCAAGGAGAAGGTGAAAGACTTATTTAATCACCATTCAAACAAGATGCAAAAACCTGATAATGTGTGGTCTTTTCCATTTAGCATATATGTAACAGCTTTCTGTGGCTGGAATTTGAGACCAGTCAAAATCAGAAGAAAACTGACATGCATATTTTTAACAATCAGGATAATGAAAATGGAATTATTTCCCAAGGGCCACAATAGAATATACATCACTGGAAAACTTTTCAATCAAAAGAGAATGAGGCTGGATTTTTGTTTTCCAAACAGATAAGCTCTAATTCAAGGAGGAATTAATTGAGGCCAGCACTGCAGTCTGCACAATACCGCCGATCACAGTAAATGTAACCCTTGATGTTTTGAGCATCTTTTACTTGCATAGAGGCCCAAAAGCAGGATTGCCCATAAATAAAAATAGTCTTATTTATTGCTAAGACACACAGCAGTGGGCCAGGACTAACATTATTAGGCTAAACATTCATATGCTCAGTATCCATGGGGCAGCCACCTTGCGAGTCTCTGCTGTCCAAAGAGCTGTCAATCAAGCAGAGATGTGTCAACCTTTGTTTCTCCTTAGAACATGCAGATGCTCAGTCCTGTTGATGCACTGTCTGCCTCCTCTCTGCCTCCTCTCAAAAGGTTTTTATATCTTGACAAGTCAGTGATGGTTTTTTGCTTTTTTTCCCCTGCTGAATCTCTGATAATTTCACTTCTCTGCTTCCAAACACTGTGAACTGTTACTGACCTAACAAGCTCACCTCTGTGGTCGGTCTTTGTTTCTGCCTTCTTGCCCATCAAAATCTCACATCTCCACCTTAAAGTGGGATTGATAGCAGCAGCTCACCTCCATTAATAAAGAACCCTGAGTCACATAAATGGTTCCAGTGGTGTTGTTCATTTTTACAGTCAACAAACACACAAGGACCTATACCTGCTCTGAGGCTTCCCCTCACGGATTGCATCCCACATGGACAAATCTCTTAATGAAAAGTGTCTGCTCAGCCTTCTTATGCATAAGGGCTGCAAGCACATCCATAGAGACAGAAGGAATAGTTTCCACTTTCCTTACCCCCTTGTAATGTGAGCCATGACTATGAAAAGCTGGAAATCAGTAATTAAAAAGAAATTCTGCCACTGTGCACAGATATCGAGGATTATGTATGAGGAACGTGATTAGGATCTCATAGAGATAGGTGAAACTATTGGATAAATAGTGCTAGGTAGTGCTATGCTCTTGTATATCACATTTTGAATCTCTCCAGATAACTTTAACTACACAGAAAACCCAAAGTCATGGCTGTGTTTAGGGATAAYGTATGTGAAAGTTCAAAAAGCTGCACCAATTCCCTAAGGTGTTAAAACTGCCAAAAAATGTAGCAGAAAGTGCAGTCTTGTCTTCCCCCCAYCATTTTCTAAATTCAATCCTTAATTACTAAACAAAATACAGCAACTTTACTCTGGGTCCTTTAAGGGATATGTAATCTTTTGGGCAAAATGTCAACAGAATTATGAACATTCTGCAAATGCCCTGTGGAATTAAAGTATTTTAATTACGGGAATCTCCACAATGGAAAGCTAAGGATTTTCTAGCAGTGATAACATTAGTGCCACAGTCAGTCCTCAGCATCCTGCTTCCCAAGCCTCTGTAGCATGTCACTGTCCTGTGAGCTACACAGAGCCTGTGTGTGCCTCCCTCTCAGCATTGCTGGGCCAAGCAGAGGGGAAAGAACTTCCTTCAGCTTTAGCACAAGAGTTTTTGGTGGATATGCAAGTGATGTTTGTTCTGGCTGTAGTATGTCTTTTAAAGGTTACATATTGCTGTGCCTGGAA
>NW_026623283.1:2889833-2963714 GCF_030028575.1 Malurus melanocephalus
CCAACAAAACCAAAACACTAGCAGAGATGAAAAAGAATATGAGARGACAATGACATTATTTATACAAGTACCTACCTCACCTCAAAAAAAGATTCRAGTGAGTTACACCACTAAGAGCCCTCCAAAACCTCCCCATGTGAAGCTTTTGCAGGAGAGTGTGATGTGCTCTCAGTCTGGCTCAGAAGGGAGATGAATTTGGCTAAAGGTAAAACTCACTAACTGAATACCACTTCACTTCTCCAGCTTATGAGATGAATACCTCTTTTTCCTTCAGCTTGTGGGAAAGAAATGCAACTCATCTCTTATTACCTGTTTCATCATCCAATGAGAATCAGCATCAGCAAGATTCTCAGAAATTTGTACACATTGTTTTTCTTCTTTTTCAAAGAGTCAGAAAGATTACAGATAACGCATTAGGCCACTTTGAACTGAAAAAATCAGGGCAGATCCCTGCAAACAATCCTTTGCTTTTGTTTTAAATTAAAGTGCTTGCATTATCAGAGACACTGTTTTGATCTGGATGTTGAGGCAATGTTTTTGTTGTTTCTTATGTAAAAGTGCTCATCCATRCTCAGTCACAGCAGAGACTGAGCACAGCATTACTTAGGTGTCTGCCTGGGGTGTATGTTGTAGGGATGTGTCCTATTTTTGAGCTATTTTAACTTATGCTTCATATTCTTSTGCTTTCTGATAAGTAGAGTTTATGTCAGAATAATTGGCCTGAGGATTTTTCTTTCCAGTCCAGTACATTTCTGAGGTACAGTTACATGGGAGATAATGGAAATGCCTCTGGAGTATSTGTCTGACAAGGGAAATAGCAAGAGTAAGGAGTGAACACAAAACAGGGACCTTGTCAAAGAGTGTGCAAGTGAATCAGTTCAATCACTCATGTGGGTGACGTGTCTGAACAAATTGAAGCTGACACAATGGTCAATTTGACTGAGGAAAGTATAATTTTGGATTAGGGTGAACACCTTTAATCTGCCAATTGTGGCAGTCTTAAACCTGTAATTGAAAGAGCACAGCACTGCTTTACTCCAGATGTCAGTCAAACCCRTTCACCCTCCCCTGACCACTGATCAGTTTGCAGTCTCTTCTGTGTTTACTGATTAAGCTCCTAATATGTCCTCTCTTAGGCAAGATTCTGTGCTCCACCCGAAGAAAATATCAATCTAATAAGAGCAGCCCTTCAGAATAACACTTTGATTCACCTGATTTTCAAGCAGATGGTATTCAGGGCACAGRAAACAACAAAACAGAGTATCACCATGTGTTTAATTTTAGCTCTTGCTCCCTGAATTGCCATTCGAGCTATACAGCACTATCTTACTTTTARTGTGCTTGTTTGCCCTGCCATTCCAGAATTGAAGTCAGAATAGGGTGTAGTAGTAGTAGTCTGTAATTCAGAATAGGGTGATTTCTGCCCTGGGAGCATCACTGCTAGAAGACGGTTGAGTTTCCAGCCCACCTTRCTTGTCCCACCTGTTCCAGACTGGGACAAATAAGAGAATGATTTCCATAGGCATYTTATCCTCAAACCTGTCTGTGAAATTACAGACCCAGGATACTGAGTCATGGGAAGCAAGGATGTCTTAACAGCTTCAGGAGAAGAATTACTCCATCCCTGCCCACTTGCATKCAGATGGTTCTATGATTTATCCATAGAAATGGTCCATATGCTGCTCACAGTCTCCTGAGACTTTTTCYCCAACATCACCTCTTCCAGCGTTTAGATTAAAGCAACATGAAATGGAGAATAAAATTAGCCTGACCTTGCAGTAAGCAAAGAGGTAACAGAATGACTTGCTGCATGAGAGGCTCTCTACTTTGCAGCATCTCAGGGAAATTCAATATCAGAATCACAGAGCTTTTTGAGTTGGAAGTGACCTACAAGGAGCATCGAGTCCAATGTTGCTGCATCTTAGCTAATGAAGCAGGTGAACCCTGCCCCACACGTTCCTTCTCTAAATACAGAACCTGGCATTCTCCACAACAGTTTGAATTCCAGCCTCTTTAATTTGATGGTCATCACTGTTACAATTGTTTTAAATGCTCRCTGCTGTTGCAGCTCTAGAGGCAGAAAAAGAGAGGAGCCTCTTGTCATTCTCAAGAGCAGCCTTGCCTTTGTAAGGCAGGCTGGGGGGAAGTGCTGAAGGGAAAAGCAGATTCCAATTCCCTGGTAGGAAAAAATATAGCGAAATATTAAAATAGCTAAGGAAACTCATTTTTTCAGCATGTGAGGTTGAAATAAACAGGCAAAGAAGCATCCCACCCTCCAGAGCTTCTTAAGACTAAATCATCCAAACTGTTAGTTATCCATCCTGTACTCTGTCATTATTCTCTGCCTGTCAGCTCCTTGTAAGGGCTGCCTGTTCCACCCCTCTTGTGTTATTACGGTTGCCATGCCCTCCTCTCACCAGCTCCTATCAGTTATAATGACACAGTGAGGGGAAAAACACCACACTCAGGCTTCCAAATTACCAGGAATTAGAGGAGCAACAGTCAAATTGCTTAAAAAAAAAAAAAAAAAAAAAAAAAAAAAAAAAAAAAAAAAGAAAAGAAAAAAACCCAGTCAAATTATCAGCTCCCGCCATCCACCAGAATAAAATAACCAAAATCAGAGTGAGAGAATTTTGCAATCTGTAGATGATTTCTACTTCTGGGATTGCATACGTCATTAAGATTTATAGGTCAGTCCAGAGCTTAAAGAGCAGATGTTTTCTCATTATTTATCTCCCTAGCTAAGGCAGAAGATTCCTTTTTAAGGAAATCTGCGTAACACATGCAATGAAAATAGATCAGGTCCTACAATGAGCCTTTTTAACCAGCTCCTGAAGGTTGAGCTGAGACACCCATCAAAGAGAAGTTTCATTTTACCCTCCACACCAGAAAGAAATGTGCTCACTAGTGTCTGATACTGAAAATGTCAAATAACAGAACTGAATTTTACTTCTTATCTGGCTGTCCTCTGACTATAGCTATGAACACTTGAAGAGTTTCTTGTATGAACAGTCAGTTGGCTAGCAGGCTTCTGCACTTTATCCCCAAGCCCTGGGTTTTTGAGCTTYAATCAAAAGATTACTTTAATCAAAGTACTATTCTCAATAATATCACTGCTATACRGGCTCTTTGTAAAGCACAGCCTGTTATTGCTGTGTTGCAGGGTCCCAAACTGATCAGAGCAATGTCACTTCCACAGATATCTGTCCTCATCAGAGCCCTTCTGGACTCTTGTAGCCCCAGAAATGAAGCAGCTTTCAAGGACCCATTTTTCTAACCACTGCACCCCTTCATGGGCACATCACTGGGGACTTTGGAGGTTCTTTGCCCAGGACATCTTCTATTGTGAAGGTAGAAAGAAAATATCAAAGCAAATAAAATATTCCAAGAACTTGAATTGTGAATTTTTTCCTTACATCAGAAATACCTGTTTCAGAACTACAGAACATCCTTTCCATCTTGYAACATTCTTTCAAAGGATATGATTTCTACACACTTATAACTTCCCTAAATTTTTGCATATGCTCTTTGGTCTTTTTTGTCAGTGTAATTGGGCTGAATAGGWTCTCACATATTCCCAAGGCAGCTGGGACTGTGTCTGGCCTTTGAAATGTTTCTAACTCTGGGATCACAGAGTGCCTTSTATGTGAAGATCCTCTTTCTGATTGCTCTTCCCTTGAAGAAATGCCTCTGCAATCATCCTGCTCCAGGCCTTGGAAGCACTGCTGAGACAGCTCATGCCTGAAGAACCTACTCTGAGCCACACACCTCCAGGGTGGTAGATTCACTTCAGAATTGAAAGTAATTAAGAGTAAAAGGAACATAGGCTTGTACAGCAGCCTCACTATCAAACAACACAAGCAGTAAAGCTCTTCAAGTAAATCACCAAAAGCCTTCATAATCCTCTGCAGAGCCAATGCCCTCTTWTTGGGACTTTACAGGATCTCCTTTCCTCTGCAGATGCTAAGGCATGGAATGGAAGAAACCTTGTCCCTTGTCCTGAGATTCCAATTTCTTACAGCAGTCACTCTGCTTCTCAGCATCTGCAGGCAATTAAAGCTCAAAAYCCATTGCTGATGAACTGGAACAACCTGGAGCCTGCCTGCCCCCTTTAGCAAATCTTTTGTTTTGAGAAATACCACCACAGCCCCCCACAGCAGCCAGTGAGGTGCTGTGTGAGATTTTAACAGGGATCTGGACAAGATGGACCAACAGACCAAGGCCAATYGTATGAGGTTCAACAAGGAGAAGTGCCGGGTCCTGCACTTTGGTTATAACAATCTGCCGGGTTCAAAGCAGGCAGGACCAAAGACAGGAGTGAAGAAAAAACCCCAAAATCATCTGTCTGAGAGAGCCATCCAGAAAAGAAGCCACCTACAACAAAGATCTGAGGTCCACAAAGGAGAAAGCTCCAGGGTCAGCATTAGACACAGGCACACCTCTTTTCCACTGTATTTAGCATTGGTGTGTCCTCAYCTTGAGGACCATGTGCAGTTCTGGGCCACACAATTTCAGAGAGATGTGAAGGTCCTTGAACGAACCCAGAGGTGGCACCAAAGCTGGAGAAGGGGCTGAAAGGCATGTCCTKTGAGGAGTGGCTGAGGGCTTTGGGYTTGTCTAGTTTTGAGAGAAGGAGCTTGAGGGGAAACTTCATTGTTCCCTACAGCTTCCCRAGGATGGGAAGTTTAGAGGGAGGTGTTGGCCCTAGTGACCATCTAGGGACAGGACWTGTGGGAATGTTATAAAGCTGCATCAGAACAAGTTTGGATTTGACATTATGAAACATTTGACRTTGACATTCTTCACTGAGAGGGTGGTCAAACCCTGGAACAGRCTTCCTARGGAGATGGGYGATGCCCTGAGCCTGTCAGTGTTTAAAGGGAATTTGGATAATGCCCTTAATGGAATGCTTTAACTTTAGGTCAGCAGTGAAGTGGTCTTGCAGTTGGAATCAATGATCACTGCATGTCCCTTCCAATGCCACTCTTCCATTGCACTCTACCTACAGCACAGCTCAAACAGAGAGGGAGGTCCAGGCCTGAGCTGAGATGGAGCTCTTGGCTCTATGGGAAGGGGTGGAGGCTGCAAGTTAGGCTGGTCATGAGCATTATGGACCATTAGTGTCCTCAGGGCTCTGACATCCATCATTGGGCATTGATCTGTCTGCCTTTAGGTGAGATGGCTCAGCCAGCCTGACCTTTCAATATCACCCATGGCAGAAATTTGGATTCATTTTTACAACATAGCTGGAATTTGCTTAGATTAGCTGGATGGTCTGTCTGTCCCACTATAGAGCAAGTTACCCTCTTATTTCTTGTCTTTAACCTCTTTCCTATGTATCTGCACAGCGGCGCAAAGAGCCATCTGCAGTGCCAGTCTATCCATGCTCTGTTCAACTGTGTCATGAGGAGGTAAAGAAAATGCATTAAAAAGCTGTAGTCWGTGCTGTGTGCCAGCTGCTAGTGTCCCTTGGAAAATATTTGTGCTGTTTGGTATTGATGTGAAAGTTCTCTTGGCAATTTGTGTGCTGCTTATAGTTCTTCAGGATTCCTTCCCTCTTTGGCTGCCCCAGAGAAACGTGCTATGCGAGCCAATATGAGCATTCAGCTGAGCTGATCCAGTCCAATACTTTTCTGTATTAGGCAAAAAATATTGTTTTCATTACCAATCTTTAACTCTTAAAAAAACCCCAAACCAACAAAACCCTGCAACTGTAACTGTTTCTCATAAAGTCCACATTGCATAAACAGTTGCCCCAGGTCCTGGGAACAACAGCCTGTTCCACATGGACTGCACCACAAAAGCAATAGCTCACAGTGGTCAGGCCAGGGCAGAACAAGGACGTGCTCTCTGTAAGGGACAGATGGTATCTATTTAGCTAAACATTCTTCCACTAAGGCTGTTTTAACGCCTAGATAATTTTTATCAGCTTCTTATCACATTTGGGAGCCCAGCATGCTTCTGATAGAGGCTGTCTAAGTGCTTCCCAGAGAGTGCTGTAGTTTCTGGGTTCAAGGCAGCATATCAACATGAAGAGGAGGTGTGTGGATGTGGAGGGGTGGAATAAAAACAACCCCATGCCATGTTTGCTGATTTTGAAATGTTCTTGGATGAATTTCCAGGTAGAATATAGATGCAAGAATGTGGGAGGCCTCTTTCATCCGTACTCAGTTTTGCTTTACGTTCAGGGCCAGGCTGTGAGCCTTTAGCTCATCTGTGTCTGCACGCTGTTTTTTAGGCTGACATGAAGGAGGTCTGCCAGTGCTCTGAGCAAGTCAGAGATGCCTCACTGGCATCTGTAGCATGGTATAAAGCCCAAGCTATCCTGGCTCACGTCTGACTGCAAAATTCAGTGTAGACATGCAACTTAGCCTGGCACCCAATCCTAGGAATGCTTCCCTTCCCAGATACTTCTGTTGTGAGGACAAGGTGTTACTCATCCTCACTACACATATCACAGGGTGCCTTACTGTTAGACTGTCAGGCAGAGTTGTCATCTGAAACCCCCAGTGCGGTGAGGCGATGCAGCCCTGCGTCAGCCCTCTTGAACTGTGACAGTGCCACATGCGACATGAGTAGCACGACTTCTGCACAGTGTAGCACGCACCAGAGCACCGTGATGTAAAGAGTGGATGGGTGTTCAGAGAGAGCAGAGGGGAAAGTATGGGACACTTATGAAAGGCAAAGAAAAGTCTCTCTCTCACTCTCTTTCTTTCTTCACCAGGGAACTGGCTCACACAGTGCTACAATAACAAGAGCTGGCAGGCTGCCCGGCATCGCTGTACTTCGGTTGTAAGTGAACTATGAGTCTCAAGCAATCTTCTGGGAAAAGTTCACACCAAATRTATTGTATGTTATGTTTTCCCCTCATTGTATTTTTTTCCCAAAACAGTCTATAATATTCCTTCCCTGTTGTATTGTGGATTTCTTTAAGATCCCCAGGAGCTGCCCTTTTTAAAACCAAACATTTGGATAATCGAACAGATCTGGTATTTGAAGTAAGAGAGATAAACTAGTAATCTTCCTCTCAGAGCCAGCCGTCAGAATAAAACCAGAGCACAATTGAATGGTGGRGGTTTCTGTTGTTGGAAATTTGTTTCCTTGGGTGTTTTTTTTTTCTCAGTTAAAGCCAAAAAGTTCAATGAGAGAAAGCAGTGTGCTATTGAAACACTATCATTATACGATGTACAGCTTCCATGAGAGAGAGAGCCGAAGGAGAGGAAGCCGAAGCAGAGAGGTCTTTACAGCAGTAGTACAGTAAAAGGAAAAATGTTCCAAAAAGCATGTTCTCTGATTCCTTTGAAGCTTTCAAAAAAAGTCTGATGTGGTTTTACTTGATAGTCCTGGACACCTCAACAATGACAGCTGTAACTTCCACTGTAAGATGCATTCATTTATTTTTTCCTGTTTCTCAATGTGGTTTTTGCAGGGGCATAAAAAGACAAGTTTCTTAAGTTTACACAAACTATGAACACATTGAACATAGTYTATCTGACAAATCAGACCAGGGACAGTCAGCTGGAAACTGGGTAACAAAAGTATGCATAACCAGCCCAAGTACATATTCTCCTTTGCCCTGCAAATACAGATGATGGGGATTTATAATTTACTGATGTTTTTACTAATTAATTTTACAGTATTATTGCTTAGAGGCCTTTGCTAAGCTCTGCATTGCATAGTGTGAGGTGATGCATAAAAAATTTCTTCTGCAGAAGATTTAGGAGGTTGGCTTAGGGTGGTTTTGCAGATGTGTTGTCATGGTACACAAAGCAAACTCACAACAAACATGAAATAGTTAATACAGCTTAAATTAGCAGTGATATCAAGTACCTGTAATACCAGGAGACCTTGGCAGGAGTTTTGGGTGTTCAGCACTTTTGAAAGCCAGACTGAAGTTCCTTGCCATGCTTCTGACAAAAAGTCCTTAGAAATTAAAGACAGAAAAGAGTTATTAGGTTATCAGTCCAAATTCATCCCAGAAGAAAACACATTGAAGTCAATGAATTTTCACTGGGGATGGATTTACCATGACAAGATTGATCCCGATAGTATATTTAGAAGTGCTTTGTCCTATACAGCTTTAATTAGCTCTACATTAGTCAAGGTACAGTACCATTGTTTTAATCAGCTACCCTAGCAGAGAACTGTCTCTAGCTATCCTTGTCCACATTTCCTCTCCCATCCCCATCCCTTGCTGCCTCCTTCTCACCCCCTCATTATTTTATGTCTAATTTGGCTAATGAATTTCTCAGACAGAGCCTTCTTTCATGTTTGAGAAGGACCTTGCCTGTATTGAGACTAAAGAAAAAAAAAAAACACACTGAAAAAAAAAGACCAGAAAGAAAGGGCAAATTCTTCTACTGAGTAAAGCAAAGGTGTCTACGAAGCTTTAAGCTGTTCTTTGTCACTCCATCAATCCATGTGTAGCTAGGTTACAGTTTTTCTCCCCATATTTGGCATTAAGGTGGGCACGAGTACTTCAGTCTTGACTTTCAACACTGACTCACTGCATTGTCAAAGCAAGTGGTTCTTGTTTCAAACCTCTGCTTTACCACTGTTGCAATAGTCATAGTCATACACGTGTAAATGCAAAGAATTTCTCAAGTTGCTTTACAGAAATAAGGAAAGCATTTTAAGTTCTGAAGTGGAAAAGCACAATAATACAAGGCAAAGTACTGTTGCCGCCAGTACTATTGGTTGGTTGTTTTTTTTTTTTTTTGGTAATAATACTAATGTAAAAAATTAATCTTTTCTCCAAGTCTTGCCAATTATGTTTTTACCTTGYCTAATGAAAGTTCTAACAAGATTATAGGGAATTTGTAGTCTCTGTATGCTTTCGGTCATATAATTACAACTAAAAAAACTGTGTCGAGAATAACTGCAGAAACTGTGGGTTTCATTTCAGCATTTCAGTGCTGCCTTCTGCCAAAGGAAAAAAACGTCCACAACTAAGAAAAAGCCTCTAAAACCACATTGGACAAGTTACTAAATCCCATCTACGTAAACACGTGTGTGTTCATTTCTGAGTCACTGTATCATTTGACCATGCAAGAAACAAGACAGTTTGTCAGGAAGAATGTCAGGAAGAGCAGAATATAATTTTTTAAAATGCCATGTTTTCAGTTCTCTTAATGCTTTTCTAAAACAGGCCCACACTCACTTTAAAATTAACCACAGAGCTTAATTAAGCTTCTTCTGATTGTGCTGGGAGGGTTCCATGTTGTCTTCCTGTGGTCATTTCATCAGCCAGGGCTTTTCATGTAAGAATGTGCTGCATCCGTGTCACAGCATGGGGTCTCATCACAGACACCCGCTCTCAGCCTGTGAACACAGATTTTAATCCCCTTCCCTGCAAAAATGGTGACAGAAGGACATGTTATTTAATTACTCATGCATGCTCTCCAAGACAGGGTCCACAGCTCCACTTGTTTCATATGGCTTGTGCTATTTTGGGGGGCTGATCAAATAGGATAGTTGTTAAAAAAGGAGAAAGCCTCACAATAGACTTCTCTTTTCTATTTGATGAGAACAATATATGAAAAAATCGGCAGGATAAGAACAGAGTGGGAACTGAAAAAAATCTAGGTATGGTAAATATAGCCGTGAAATTATTTGTGACTGTTTCTGCTCTTGCAGTGAAGATATGTAAGCTAAGCTATACTGTGCAACTTTCATTCTCCTCCATTACAAGATCACGGGTCCAGCAAAAATTAACTGCAATTAACTTACCAAAGTTTTCATCTAAGTAAGATCTGCAGTAGTGGTTATGTTTCCCTCAGGTGCTAGAAGAGGAAAAAACAGAAGGAAGATGAAAGAACAGGTATAAACTTCTAGTTCTGCTTAAACAATGCATTTGCTAAATTGCTCCAGTCAAAATCATTCAGCAATTCCTACAAAATCCTATCATGAACCAAAGCAAAGCACGGCTAAATGAAACGTTATATATTGTATCCGGCAAGCAATCACTGTGCTTGCATTCTCATTGCCCTCAGCAGCACCTTAATTCTTTGATCACAGTCCTTTTATGTGCTGCACTGTATACAAAAGACTGAGCCAGCAATTAGCCGTTCTAGCGCTGGGTCCTGAAATCTCTGCAAATGCTTCAGCTCTTTAATGAATTCCTAAMTAGAAGGAAGTTGCAAACAAAGTTCAGCTTGTGTATTTTATGCCAGGTTCCCACAGCACTGTAGGTTTTTAGAGCTTAATTAATGACACTTGCATCCTGTATGCCTTCCAGAGTTTTAGTGGAWCTTTGACTGGTCACTTCAAACTCTGACATCTTTTGGACAATTGTCCTCAGAATATTGGGCAATCTCCCCAGTCTTTGGAAGGAGACAACAAGACATTGCTGCCAATCATGACTCAWCTGTATTAACGGGATGAACAAAAACTGGAGGGACAAAATGTGCATCATTTCAAGTAAACTACTCATCAGAAATCCTATGCATTGTATAGGAACCAAATCGGGTGATGAAAATTAAAAGCACAGCCTAATATACCAGCATTTGGGAACTCTGCCAATGCCCCTAATTAAAATTTTGAACTAATCTCTTCAGGGAATCCAAGAAATTCTTTCAGAAAATGGAACATTCTTCTATGCACATCCAACTACTTATCCTGTAAGAGGGAATATAAAGGAGATTGTATACGATCAGACAGAGGTCAGTCAAGTGGAAAGGACAGTGTGAAAGCTACAGGAAATGAGCCATGTATGAATGAAAATRCTGGAACTCCTTCTTGAACTCTGACTCACATAATGTAAGATTTTGCTGGTCCTCATCAAACGATCATTACATCAATGGAAAGTCTTCATTAATTTTAGTGTAATGTTAATGAGTCCCCAAAACAGGAGAATACAAAAGTAGATGTTCACAACATTAAGGTATGCCCACATGGCCTCTCTCTTCTTTTCTACCATTGTTAGGGAGCTTGTTGAGAGTGGTTTGAGATAAATGAGAAGTGTAGGAGCTGGACTGGAGAGGGTCTGAGACAGCCCCTGACATTGCTTTACGGACAACAGAAAACATAGCCAGTGCTGTTAGAGATGTGAAAGGATGGAAGGGGGCTGTTAACTGGCTGGTAAGTGGAGAGGGAAAGGATGTTGGTGAGTATTTCTTAGAAGAAAAAGCCCAAATCTTCTTTGCTTAAAAAAAAAAAAAAAAAAAAAAAAAAAAAAAAAAAAAAAAAAAAAAAAAAAAAAAAAAAAAAAAAAAACCCCAAAAAAAACCAAGTGTAAGATTTTAAGAAGAGAAATGTGATGTTAGGCAGAGTGAAGAAGAGTGGAAAAAGGCAACCAGAGCAAGTGTACAAGGCTGGGTTAGAACCTCGCACATGTAAAAAGAGACAAGATAGGTAGGAGTTACAAGGAAAGAAGTTACAAGCAGGGAACCTGCATCATGCTTAGTAAGTTTTGTCTTTGGCAAAACCAGCAGGGTCCTATAAAGAAAAATAAGTGAAGGCAGTAGGAGAGAACTACCAAAAATTTATCTAGGCTGGCTCTGCAATGAATAAATCTGTTTAGGTCAGCAAGTGAGCCTTGTAAGTCAAGCAATCCTATCCTGMGCTCAAATTATTCAAATCTATGGCTTTTGTTTGGCCAGTGTGGAGCTACAGGGTTTAATCATTGTCTTACACTTCCCATAGTCCCTGACACTCAGGCAGACTGGCTGAATTTAGGGAAATGGAGGCACAAGCCTCCCTTTGCATGGCTGTGAATGACTACATTTACATTTACATGCAAATGCTTTGCATAAGCAAGGCTCTGAGGACTCAGTTCTCTCGGCAAATTCTCCCAAGTGAACCCAAACATGACTTTAGCTCTGATATGCTTGTCATTTGCAGAGCTGTCCCTCTTCTCTCTGGCTTAGAAACAAACAAAACTTCCTCTCTGTTCTCCTCTTCCGCTCTGCTTTAGAATTCTTTTTCTGAGGAATCTYTTTGTGACTAAGCCATTTATGTGTCTATATTACATGTAATTCTCTGATGCCAGATGAGATAAGAGAGATAATCCTCACGAAGGATTTGTGGCATTATAGATTACAGCTTCCTTTCGTATGTTGTGTGCATTGCCTTCAAGAGGCCTTGAGTGATGCTGTAGGATCTCTGTATTCAGCTTACAAGACACTTGCATTCAGCACTGCCTTATTATAGGTTTWGGAATACTAACAACCCAACTAAGTGGCCAGCTGTTCAGATCCTGCTGTTCTCTTAATCCACGCAAAGGTAAAGTAACTATTGTGGTCAGTGGGATCCTTGCCAGGGTAACAACACTGAAACCATTTTCCTTGTATTTGTCCAACTGCCACTTCACTATAAAGTGGYAAAGTAAATAATAATAAAGTGATTGTTCAGCAGACAGAACAATGCTTTTCCAGGAAGAAGTCATCTTTTCTTCAATCATAGTTTGTCCAAGCCAGGAAGGCACCCAGTTACTCTGCTTTTATTATTATTATTATTATTATTATTATTATTATTATTATTATTATTAATATTAATATCCGAACTCCTGTTGACACAACCAGCTGGAATCTCAAAATTGGATTTTACTTATAACTCAAGAGTTTGCCTAGGATTTAAAGACTTTTGTGGATCTACCTGAAGGCGCCCTCACTAGGCATCTCCCAGGAAMAGCTGAATAACAGCTGAATTGCTGCTCTGGAACTCAGTTTCTCCATCAGAATGAATATGGCATTAGTTCTTCCAAGAGGTAATAATCACTAGGAAAACCTTTAGTTGCATTTCCTGCTGTGCAAGGGAGTTCCTTCATTCTTCAAATGAAGGAATTGAACAATTTTGGGAAACATGGAGGAACTATTTTCAGCAACTTTGCTCAATGACTGCTCTGATACGAGGCCAACCCTGGCTTCTAAGCCTGGAAAACAGTGCAGCCAATCTCTGTGATATGTGATGGTGTGAACCATTCACACAATGGTATATCCCACGTAGCACATGTGAGGTATCYCTAGGAGGAACATGGCTGATGATAAATTTACGTGACATTAACACAAATGTCATTTATGGTGCTCATTTGCCTAATTAATAGTGTATTTATGTTTCTTGAACATTGCACTGATCATTTTTTAATTTCCTCTCCGGTGAGAGCATTTAGGAGAGTGGGGGAATTTATGTTTGCTCTTCAACGATGGTACGTTTATCTCTACGGGGAAAAAAAATCTGCATTTTCTAGTCCCACCTACACTGACATTTTGCCTGCACTTGAATGGATCAGAAACGTTCCACTAACAATAACCATTTTCAGTGTGGAACAATGATATCTATCTTAAAAGAAGTCTTCACACCTCTTGATTTCAACCGCTCAGAAAGTGAAGCATGTAGCATAATTCTGCTACATGTGAGCAGGCAAATATCTAATGGAAATAGACCTTTAGCACCTTGTGTCTGTGTGATTTAGGATGTCAYAGATCTCAGTTGTTCATTGTCTTTCAGACTGCTGTGACTGTGTTGAAATCACCACTGTGACAGCCAAGATGAAGTAGCTGACCGTGTGAGCATTCCTTGTCCTTTCCAACACAAACCAAAGCTMCTTAGTTTAAATCACCACTGACGGGAACTAACTTCTTAAACAGGTTTGAACTCGATCCTTGTTGAGCACATCTGAGTGTGCCCCAGATTGCCCGGTTGAGCTCCAYGCCAGCACATGTGCCCTATTATCAGCAGCAGCAACTCTACATCAGTCAGCAGCTGGCAGGCAGGCCCTTGGAGACTTTTCTAGCTGAGGCTAGTGCAGCCCTTTAGCTGCTTCAATATATTCTCCGTGCACAAAAGGGGACATATCTCTATGCAAATGTTGTTTTTGCACAATGGGTGTCATTGATAGCAGGAAAGAGACAATGCTTGGGAGCTGGACGTGTTGTTCAAACATCATTCCAGTCTTTTTATATACTGTGATTAAGGCCCTTTACTTAGAACTGCCATCATGCTGCTGCTGGCTGCTTTGGGTGTGCAGAGAATATCTGAAATCCCTTTTCACCCTCTTTTAAAGAGTCAGTTGAACTCTATTTCTGTGCCTGAAATGCTAGAGTTTGGGACTTTCTCTTAGTGTAGATTCTGGCTTATCTGGGTAGGATACACAAACAGGTACATCTGTAGTACCCTTTTTTTTTCAAGCCCTACAAATATTTTCACTATTAGCCAATTCCTTTCTCCACTGCATTTCCAGGTCATAACCCCACTGTTGTCAGCATTACTTAGCCCTTGACACCCTAGCAGTATTTCTTAAGTACTGTCAGACAGGGCTCTTAGGCAACCAGGAAATCTAAAACAAAGGAAAACTGTTACAAGGAGAACATGGGACAGTCTGAAGAGCAAGTGGAACTAACAGACTAAAAGCCCAAGGGAATGAAATTAGGTTGAGACTGGGAATAAGGGCAGCAACATTTCAGAGGATTTGCTCCCAGGGCAGCAATAACAGCAGCTGCCAGCTCTGCCAGGGACAGTGTCAGTCAGATCAGCCAGGAATTCACCTGCTTTCAAAGCACAGCACCAGCACAGGGTTATTAGCAGCCCATGTTCAAAATGATGCACAGCTAAGCACAGAGACAGAGCACATGACTAACCGAAGGGATTAATTTTCTAAATGTATTTGTCTCTTTTCCATTCCTAAGTCTCTCCTGGGGACCTGTGATGCATCTGCTGTCCCTGTGCCAAAGTCTCAGACAGATCACTACATTTAGCCTACCAAATACTGACCACCGTGCCCTTTTCAGGCTTGAGAAAACGAATGGGGACCAACTTCAGCCAACTTGAGACAGAAGAGCTCCAATGGCTCAGGCAGTACCTGCAGATCTCCAGTGATCCAACCCAAGATCTGTGGGCCTGGCTTAAGCACCTGGCCACCTCTAAAAGCTGACAGAAACCCCTGCTCCCTGTCACATGTGCTGGATGCAAACTGCAGCTGAGYGCTGTAATTTCCCACAGCACAGCTGCAGAACTCCGAAAAATCCAGCATAACCAAGCACCAGGCATCCACCATCACTGTACCCAGGAGACCGAAGCCTTGTCACAACAYTGCCTTTTCCCCCTGCCCATCCTGCCTGGTCTCTGTCAGTCACTGCCGTTCCTCCCTGAAGCTCTCAAGTGACAGGAATGTCTAAGGAGATGAGAAAGAAGCACCTACAGCAAATGAATAAACAAATAAAGCACAAAAAGACTGAGCTGGAGTGCGAGGGGGACATGAGCTGTTCAGAGGTTTGAAGGCCAGCCCATAGAGTCACTCAGTCTAGACTCCAGATGTGAACACAGAGCCTCAGTAAGTGCAATGCGGGACTGCGTAAATATCTCAGCCAGATGTCTCAGGGCCCAAGCTACAAATCCTCACAAATGGTGACAGAGTTGGCTGTTGCTGTTTGTACAGCTCTGCTTCCAAGAGAATCAGTGGTCATTCAGTCAGCAGCACTTCATTATTGCTGTCAGATGGGAGGGAAAACCGGGCCCAGAGTTGCAGTTAGTCTCATAGCAAACTCAGCAGTCGGTGGATGGGTCATGGAGCCCTCTGTGGGTACTGAGGTTAGCTCAAAATAGCAATCTGGGGAAAARAGCTGAAAAGATTATAGTAAACATAAAAGCACATGATACTAAACTCACAAACAGGCTAAAGGAACAGACTGCCATGTCAGGCACTTGAACTAAAATTTAGATCTTCCAGACCCCTCCCATTTGGTCAACTAAGCTTGCTGCTGCTTAACATTACACAATGGAATTACCTTAAGTTTCAGTTGCTGGAGACATGTGATACACTGGCCCTAAGAGTTTTGATGCTTGTTTCTGCACTCCCAAACTGAGCATTCCTCTGCCCCACATTCATGTTCTCAGAAATAGTCTCCTACGTGGGTGCCTCACAGAAAGCACGTGGAGGAAACCTTACCACCTTCCTGTCTGTCTGTGGCTGGCTCTGTCCCTGGAGAGGCTGGAGATTAGTTTCAGCACCCTCTCCTGTCTCAGTTAGAACGGAGCATTGAGCGTGTCTCTCCCAGGAAATGTTATCACTAGTCTCCAGTGTATTTCAAACCAAAGCTTTCCCAWTCTCTTGGATTTCTCACACACTCCATAAAAAAATTAAATATTTATTGCGGCAGGGTACAGGACCTGGGGATCTGCAGTAAAAGTCCTTTTATAATCTGCCATGTCACTGGCCCAATTTAGGATATATCAGTTTATGACCTAGATTCTCTTCAGCAAGCCACCAAAATTGGAACTGGCTGAATAATTTATGAGAAGATTTGTAAGCAAAAGTCCTGGGCTGGGCTAC
Organism: Malurus melanocephalus; assembly: GCF_030028575.1. NCBI lineage: Eukaryota > Metazoa > Chordata > Aves > Passeriformes > Maluridae > Malurus > Malurus melanocephalus. Next base: position 2,906,101 of record NW_026623283.1, read on the forward strand.
TCTGATTCATGGGGATAATATTATTTATGATTTCTTATTCAAGCATGAACATGTTTTAGGATGGCAAGAAATTGTCCCAAGGTTTGCAAGAGGATGGTTTTCATTCTCCCCTCTTAGAGTACCAATAGAAAAGTGACTCATACAACATAAAAGATGAGCTTTCATATCAGCTCAGAAAAAACTGTATCAATGTCCTCTTTCTCTAGGTCCAGCTACAGCCTAAGGTTGCATCCCCTGGGGAAATATTTTAAAAGGCCATTGTCCCTGCGTTCAGCCCTGGGCTCACAGAGATAACTCGGAGTCAGAAAAGGTTACATTGCAGTACCTCATACTCATTGTAGGCTAAGAACTCACATAMGAGCAGGAGCTGATGTCGGGTCACTCATTCTATCTTCCATGGCAAACGCTTGGGACTGTGAGCCCCAACTCACAGGCACTTTTCTCCCATTCCCAAGGTCCTAACAGGGGTCAAAAGATGTTCTGAACAATACCAGGCTTCCACAGTGTTACATTTCCCATAAAGACTGCGAGGGCTTACTCTGTTTTATACCTCTGTCACTTCTGGCCCTCAAACCATAGCTGGGATCCACTTAGTTCCAATAAAAATATTTCCTGACCTGCCACATTCTACCCTGGGTCTAAATCAGATTTATCTGAATTGACAGGTATATGCTTTTAAGGTTTAATTAATTTCCCTCCTTATCCTGAACAACTTAAGCCCAAAAAACATGATATAGAGAGACCTGTGCTGGACACAGACATCCTTTTTCTTATTATTCTGCACTTTCTAAGGAGAAAAGGCATTAAGTGCAATAACCCTAAATAACAGCTAACTCYGTGATCTAAAAGAAGCACACTGAACAATTTATTGAAGCACATCGTTCTGTTCTTTCACCTCCTTGGTAATGAATGCACAGCATCACCATGGCTGAAAGTTAAAGGAGATATTTCTTCTGGCAGTGCCCTCTGGGTCTGTTAGGCTGGCTTATCCAGCAATTGTGTTGGCAGTTTGGAGTTTTTCCCAGGATCTTCTATGGCCAGGGATGCTACTGGCCATTTTATTAAATGTCAATGCCCATTGCAGATTAATTGCGGGGGGAGCAGGGAAATCAACCTTAGAATGTTTTCCTTCTGCTTCACAAACAAAACCTCGTATATTTAAAAGTCTTCTCAGAGAAAGTCCTTTCTTTTGGAATGAAAGAGTTGTACTTGTAATCCTACTATGCAACACTGACTTTTCCATATCGGGAGACAGAAAATTTCCGCCTTGCCCTTAAATCAGCAGTTGCAACCCCTCTTCCAGCACACGCTCAGAACACACCTCTGACTCATAAATGCCAGTTCCAGTGGATAAACAGCAAGTAGACAAAAACATGAGATAAGTGAAACCTTTCCTTGTGCAGTACAGGGGGAGGTGGAACTCCTGTAGACCAGTAAAAAAGTAGGTGTTGAAATACAGTGCTGGAGGAGGATGCAGAAATTCCATAATCCTTATCTCTGTCCCTGAAAAAAATCAGTCTCTCCAACCACAGACCACAGCATGTTCCTATCTGAGGAAAATCAGATTTATTTTGYCATTCAGGCAAGTGCAGTTGCCATCTGAGAGCCTCAAAGCCRCATTCCTCAATGCCTGTGGCCACATCAAATTTTTGGGGAGCCATGAAGAACCATTACCAGGAAAATGGAGCTTCATTTACTCTTTGACTCTGAAAGAATGTTTTKTCTTCCCCTCTGTTTTGTGAAGTGCTGTCAACACTTACAGTGAAGTTTATTGTAAATACACAATAATAACAACTGTGTACATTCATCTCTGATTCAATTCCTATGTAAATTTATGTTAATATTTATGCAGATTAGGTCTGCCCCCCTCRGTCCTGGAAAGTTGTCAGAATGACACATGGGTTCTGAAGAGGTTGTGTACTACTGATCTGCAGTTTTTGTACAGCATTCACTCACTGGCAAGCCAGCAATGAGACAATGTGGATATTTGTCTTCACTTTTGCTGGATAAACCAGTGGAGTCTTCTAGAGTCTGACTAGTGCAATAAGGACTCTTCTTGAGTCTAGCTAGGATTAAAAAGGTCTCTAAAACCCATCTCTAAAGCCATGACCTGCTATTTTTATTTCTATTTCTCAATTGAACAAATACACATTGGATCTTTTGAGAAATGGGCTAATASGAGGGAGATCTGGGATGCCATTTGTGAGACAGATAAGCAATTATTCTCCCTAATATTTAGAACCACTAAACCAATGCTTGGATTTTATGGGTAGGCCTCCTCACTTTTTGCTGCCTAAATCACTACATATTTTAAGAGAGCTCCAGTAGGTCACTTTATTATATTTTCACTTTCACAGCCTCCTTTTTCTCTGCTTTAACATGGAAAAACACTGATCTTCCACCTGTTTGTGCAGCCAGAGCCATTTTGAGCACTCACATCAGACCAGTGGCGAGGCAGCTGSAGTGCTGCAGTTGGCTGTTCTCTGCTTTCCTGACACAGATGCTTTGCTATGAAACTTTCTAGTCCTTTGCAGTAAATAGAAACTAATCTTCAGCTCATCCCATGACTGTGTCCCTACAAGGCTCCCAGGCACTTCTTAAATAATCACAACAGGACATAAATTAGGACTACAAGAGATACATGTGCTCTTGACACAGAAATGAATTTCTGGTAATCCAAAAGGGGTCGGGGAAGTTGCTGTCAGAAACAGCAGGCGCCACAATTGTTGGCTGGGAAGACACAGCAGACAACAAAAGTCCAATTGCCAGAAAGTATTTATACTCCTGCAGTTCACAGCTGAGAACTTGGTCCTGACCTTTGATACACAAAACAAATTTGTTCTTCAGTTGGCAACTCAGTTGTGCTTGGAGGGTAAGATTGTGCCCAGAGCTGATAAAGGTGGGAGCTGAGTCATCAGTCCAGAATAAAGCAGCAGTTTCCTGACCAAAACCACTTCCAATCCTAATAATACTTAAGGGACTTAAGTGGCCAGTGATTTTTGGGGGGAAAAAACCCCCGAATAAACCAGGAAATAAGAAAACAACAAATAAGAACAGAACTGTATTTCATAGAGTGATGAGAARCTTCAGTCACCATTTATTTCTGGCCTTTGAGCTTGTTTAAAGACTGGTGCTGAGAAAACCTCTTTCTCCTCCAAGTTCTTCTCACTCAGATCTGGTTCAGAGTGTTATTTCCCTCTACTTTTTWAAATCTCATTTTATTGGAGGCAATGTTAGCCCCAAGAGCAAAACAAGCAAAATAAAAACAATTAGAGCCCGGAAGGAAYCTGTATTTTTCTTTGAAATAGAGCCCCATTTCAGACAGTTTTCCACATACCTTGCTCAGCGCAGGTTACCTTAAGGCATCCCATCAGGCACATTCACACCAGGCTGCAAAGGTATTGTGGCTGGGATCCAACACTGCCTTCCCTGCCTGTGAAAGCTGCTGGTGATGATTTCATCTTAATCATTTTCTCTCTTTCCACCTCTCATGCAACTGCCTTCCTGTCTTGATAGGACCAAAGTGCAGCTCATGGAATCTATATGATAATCACAAAAATAGTTATATCTGTTGAAAAATGGATTTAATTCCCCCTCTAAACCTTTGTGGATTGCCAACTGGGGGTGTGAAACCAGCTGGCAAAAGATGCGTTCATTTCAATTTCACGACTTTCATACACTGCAGTTTCCCGACTTTAAGTGGTTTCTCCCCTCTCTAATGAGAGCACCAAGGCCTTGATTAACAGCCCTCACTTTAAACAAAGTTTTGAAGTTTCTTTTCAAGGCAGCTTCTCTGGGGATGTCTGACAGCCTGCTCAATCCAGGGCAGCTGAATGCCTCTTCTTTCACAGTGTGAGCATTTGTCAGAGGCACTAGGAGTCAGGCTTGGTGAGGATTTGTATCCCTGAGTAGTCTGCAAGTAACTTGCACAACAGCGTGGGAAGCAAGCTTAAAAGTAGTGCTGGTAAAACTGTGAAAAACTAATTTCATCAATGTTTTCAAAATGTAAAGGCTTGGAATGGATGATGTTTTACTTTTTTTTTTTTTATTCTTTTATCCCTATTCTTAAAGAAGACATTTTTATTTACTGAAAATGTTGTCTTCAGTACATTGTTTGTAATTTTTTTAGTCTAATTAGGATTTCAGAGAGATGATTAGTCGACGTGAGGTAAAAGCCTGGGGTTTTTTTTGACAGTTGATCACAAAAAAGGGAAACATTTCTAGGGAAAGATTCCTTCAAGACMGGWRGAACCKTCCAGATCAGAGCTTTGAATCTGTWCTTAGAGGGCATGACTGAGCCSTCTTGGACTTTTTTGTTTAACATTTAGATGAAGTTTTGTTTTGGTTATTCTTGACAGTCAGAAAGTTCCACTTACTTTCAGCCAAAGCATGAAAGGAAATATTGGGTCTTGGGGGATGGAGGGAAAATGGAGCGGGGGGGCAGGAGGAGGGAAATCCGCCCTAAATAAAAGCCCCCATGAAGCTGGTAGCATAACCAGACTAGCAAAGCAAGAAAAAGAGAATGAAAAATTCCAGAAGTCAAAAGCCACAACTCTCTTCCAGGGAAGGAATACATTGCATCTCATTTCTGCCTACTGATACTATATACACAAAATCTATCACCAATTGAAAAAGGGTTACATTACTTGTCAATGCATTCCACCACATYGGTGTCTCAACTTTCAGGAGTTTATTAGATGCACAGTCACGGAATTTTCTTTGAAACAGAAAGACAATACAAGCTCCTTTAGTTTGGCCTTGTAGGACCATTAATAACCCTCTTTCTTTATATATTAATTTCCCTCCATTTATTGCTTCAGCTATCACCAACACAATAAATTTACCTTTAAGCAAATTGTGGCATATCTCTCTCTRTATGTTCTCCCCATCCATGTATATATATGACCCCTACACAARAACACATACATATATACACACATAAAGTCTGACAGTGAATAGCTGAATTCACTGAAAGGCAAGGAAAAACTAGCATATGCAGAAACAGGAGAAAATTAACACTGAATTATAACACTGAATGCAGCTGAGATATTAGACATATTTTACATTTCATTTTTCTGTCATATTTCTACGATTATGATATTTTCTTCTTACATACCTATCTTTCTGGACTATAGCCCCTCTGAAAGATCCCATTGAACTGAGATACTCACAGAGAAAGATCTGACTCTCTTGTTTAGAGGGAAAGGTCAAAACTGGAGGCAAGAGACTGAAAAGAGCAAGCCTAAAGTAAAGTTAGAATACACARTCAGTGGAGAGTGGTAACAGCTACAGAGCCTTTGTCTTTGGGCAGGRGCTGAAAAGCACAAATAGGTTCAAGCTAAAAATGCCAGACTGGCAATGAAGTGAGGTCACTGTACATGTCCCCACCAACCACAAAGAGCTTCAGTCCAACATTAGGGCTTGTTCCTGTGCTTTAGTTTCTTACCATGCAATTCCTGCCTCCATATAAATTTGTTACTAGCAGCAATATGGATGCAAACTTCACTTGAGGGAGACAGGACCAGGAGAACAGAGCATGTTTGAAATGTGATTTAACAGGAGTTTTTCAGACTTGGTGTCAGGTCTTTTGTCCCTAAGACTTAAGAAAACAGTGGATTTCTGAGCATCTYAGAAAACTGATCTCTGTTGGTTTGAATTACAAATTGGTTGATTTAGAAAAACCTACAAGAGTCATAGCAGTACTTTCTAATTTTCACCCAGTGAGATCCAAGCACAATGAATGAAAAAAGAAGTCACCTGCAGGTGATTGATGAACTTCATAAGCAGAGCACAGAATTGTTATTCTCATTAAATATGATAAAAGCARGARTCTTCCTCTGGAGAACCTATGAAGYCACTGCTTGTGAAGCATCATTCAGGTCTTATCCTCAGCCAGAAATGATGGGAAGCAAAGCTGCTCTGCTGTGCCTCTTCCCTGAATTCAGAGCTTTCAGCCATTAAGACAACACATGACCAGAGTCAACACTGCACTTATAGACTTTGCTGCTGGCAGGAATGGCACAAAGTCCATGTTTGGATCAGCACTAGAAAGTTTGGGTTGTGGAACTGTTGGTGCCCTGTCAGTGGGAATGCTATAACCTCAAGCTCTGGACCCAAGGCTGCACAGAGTTAGCACTTCATTATGTACAAGAGACAACTGTACACTGTGTAATATAAACCAATAAAAACATACATCCCAACCCAGACATCAAGGAAGACATGCAAGCCCACATGTAATTCAGATTTAAACATTTCCCGATGTGGCAGGCATCCCAGTGTCCTAACTAATAAAATGCTCATTTTTAGAGCTTTCACCAAGAAACAAAAAAGAAAAAAAAAGSAAGTTAAATGCTRCCTCAACTTCTKGAARAGAGGCAGTCAYCTCTCCAGGATTTCTTCCTCAATTAAGCAGAGCTCCTTACCTTGGTTGGATGACAAGTGCACATTCATAAGTCCATGTGTGCTCAGAAATCTGTAACACAACACCATTTATTCCAAAGATATTCTTACTTTCCCTGACTATTACTTTTCCTGACCAGTGAGGGGACAGCTCAAGCTGGTGTAACTCACCTTTTGTCTCTCAGGAGACAATTCTAATGGAGGTAACATGTAACTGATGGAAAAGAAGGGAAGTAAGTTTACATTTGTCGCTTCTGTAACCCTGCAGAGAGTATCACTAAAACAGTGGGGGCTTTTTGTGTGTTGGTGCAACTGTCTCCCCCAAAAATCAGTGTCTTTTGCATTGAAAATGGGCTTGTTTTGATTGCCTTTTTCTAAGTAGAACACCATAAAAGTTAGACAACATAGGATACTCCTCAGATACATCATTTTGTGCCAGAGGATCTCTGAGCCTAAACATTTCCTATCAGACACTTTATTCCCAGAGGAGCCTGGCTTTCTGCAAGAGCTCTTTGTAGTCCAGCTGGATGTCATTACATAATTAAGCCTGTGAGCCAGGAGGTAGTCTTGAGCGTGGCAATTGTACAATGCAAGATYAAAATGTTATTCTTCCTTTCAAAAGACTCAGTGCCATTTGTTGTAGCGCCTTTATGCAAGGGATCAAATATAGTATTGATTATTCATTATTACCTTTAAAGAGGTCAGGAAGCTTCTGGAATTCATAAGATTTCTGGGGATCTGAAATGATATAAGGCCTCAGGGCTTGATGACTCTTCTTGACCTGAAGCTTTGAAATATCACCTGCTGACTGGATTGTTCCTATTTGCTGCCTGGGATTTCAAAGTCTCTCTCTCTCCCTTTTTTCCCCCCAAGGCATCAGTCTTACAGACATTGCCAGATCAAGAGAAGCAAAGGATGGAAAAGAAAGTGAAAGTGRGAAGACCAGGACTTGGAAGCCCAGCTGGCATACATCTGCTTTGCTAAGCTTGAATTGAAAATTAGCATTGTTTTTCTTGTTCTGCGTGCATCGTACTATGTTTGGTTATTGCATCACGCAATAACCAAATGGGACATAGTCCCCATAGGGCATGTCCTATGACTAGCTCCATTTCCTTCAACATGGACTATCCAATATCCCAGCAAAAGGAGCTTTTAAACCTTTCTGTGCCAATTTGATCTTCAGGCACCTCCAAATGGAGCAATGTTTAGAGGAGACTGGGAGTATCATTATATGGAGGCCCTGACAAAATTTAAAAGACTGTCCTCATCAGTGAAGAAAAAAAATCAACATCATATTAATCTAAACASTATTTTAAAAGTTTCCATTTCAGACAACAGTTCCTTTATGTTGTAGAATAAACCTCCAAGAGTGCTTTCTGGCAGATGGTTAAATATTTAAGTAGTTGGCCACAGATTAAAAAAAAACCAAAAACTGAGATAATTAGAATACTTGAAGCAGTTAATATTTATTAGTCATGAAGACTTTGACAGATTAGATGTTTTCCTACCCCCACATTCTCTAGGAGGAAAAGAAACAAAACCCAAAAAACCTTATCTTTCATTCTATGGGTAACACACTTYGATACGTGACAGAAGTAGAAGGCATGGACTTCCAGGTTACTTGGTATGAGATAATGAGTGTGGTTGCTGTCACTTAAGAACAGGCCGGGAAAAAAACATGGGAACAACAAGGTCTCTATGGAAATGCACAGAGTTCACCCTGAAAAGTTCCCAGGATTGAAACCTGAAGATTGAATCTTCTGCACCACTTCTSCACCACTTCAGCTTTCTGAATGTGGTGTCTCTAGCAAGGTTGCAGGGCTACTCYGGTCACTGGGGATTGTGAGACAACCCGTTTCCTATTACTTTGCTCCTTCTCCCTGCCTTCCTTGCAGGAGAGGAGATGCATGGAGCAAAGGCATATATGCATTCTGGGGCACTCCACAACTGCAAGAGAAGACACCAAGACACAGTGGAGCATTGGCCTCCTGTCGTTGAAATGGAAGACAGGAGACCAAGAACTGATGGATTACAGAGGCTGTTCTTGGGGCCAGTTTTACCAAAAAGGTCTTCTTTTATCTGTCCTGAAATTTGTCTAAAAATAAGGATTGCTGGCTGTCCCACAGACTGTCAATACCGGTAAATGTTCAAACAGTATTTGTGCATAGACAAAGCCTGCTTTTGCGAGATATGTGTATGTTACTAGTGTATAATGGAGCAGCCCCGTGAAACTCCCAGTCAGCGATTCATGAAAAACACGGAAGTACCACCAGCATTATAGCATGTAGCTGACTGCTGGAAAGAGACCCTCCTCCACTATATCTTACCTCTCTTTTCTCACTAGCGCCACWGAATGGTCACTGCATGCCCCAGGATGAAGTCCCCTGGGCTCTTTTACTCTTGAAGGCATCATGACACTTTAGCAATGACATTTGCATGTATCCACACGCAATGTTAAAAGGAATGGATGCATAGGATTAGCTGTGGCAGGCAGCGGGGTGAGTAGAAAGGATTTTCATTGGTGTCTGCACAGCAAGGCCAAGGGCAGACAGCAGGAGATGACAGACTTGCGCTTTCCTGTACAAACCAGTAGGGCAGGACCAGCTGCCCGGGCAGGCTGAGCACAGCTCCGGTCTGGAGTCACCCCAGCACTGCCCTCAAGGATATCAAAAGMCAGAATGGAAAGTAACCTTGGATAMCACCCWGTGCTGGTGGGGGATGGCTGCTGGAGCAGAGTGATCTCTCAGCTATGCCTTCCCTTCCCGTGATCAGCAGAGAAGAACTGCTAAAATCACTGAGGAGATTTTTCTTTATCTGACAAAAATCTTTAAGGGTCATCCCTGTCATAGACAAAATGACAGGGTATTTTTTCAACTTTTTTGTTTTCATTAATATGATTTTAGAGATATTTTTCCAGTGTCACCTTGTCTGACAAYAGCAATTCATGCTTTAATTATCTCATTGGCATTGTGAGACTGTAGGAAAACTGGTGAGATTATGAGCTAAAATGAAAGAAAAATGTGGTTTAGATGAGCAAACACTCAGAAGTTTCCAGCTTTCATAGGTTTTCTGTGATTGCTAAAAAAGCATGTTGGAGAAAATCTGTTAACATTTCAGTATCCTTCCTCCTCCAGGGGAATCCAYAATCCTTAACCCCTAAGAGTACCATCAAAACTCATTTCAAACCAGAAGACAAGACAAGAATAGAACCCAGCWATAAAAAAGAAGCCACAACCTTTAAAAAAAACAAATATCACAGGATTCCATTACTCACCATAAAGAAACAAAACAGAAATGAACCCACATTGTTTCCTCTTGAAGTACCCAGAAGAAAAATCTGCACCTTAAAAAGGTTTGACCTCAATATAGGCCATAATGTAAAAATGTGAGGATCTTGGAAACTTGTGCTTTTCCTGGATTGAGGCCCAGATTTTGTAATATATCTTGCCTGTTACTATTTTTCTTGCTTTTTCCAAAGTAGAAAAGGTTCTTTTGAAGAAATGTGTTTTCTAGACACTTTGATACACCATAGTTGGGGTCTGTTTAAATACTTCAAGTTTGACATATATAAGCATAGAATTATAACATTTTGTGGATGTGAGCCAACATTGCCTTCTCTGGATCCAGTTCTTCCTATCAATATGTTGTAAGATACTCAGCAGGGTGGTGTCTACCCTAACATGTGGAGTGTGCACTAGGCCASACAAATGACAGTGAAACACTCACCTTGCTGGGCCTTTACCTTCTTCACCACAGTTTTAATGAACAGCCCCTGAAAGAATTAATGTCTATATTAGAATAGAAGTGCCAGGACACAGTGGTAGTGCATCACATCTGCTTGGAAAAAGAATCTTTCCCCATCACCCTTGCTTCACACAAGGAAATCTGTTAATAGTTTGATCCGGTGTCTATCAAGGTGTGAGTATTCCCTCAGGGCCCTTTTCCTGCCCTGGCCACAATGTGCTTTTGCACACTGACCTGCTGTTCTGTTCCTGATGCTTTCCAGGCTGAGTTGAAAGTGTGGCTTCAAGATATTAACCCTACCCTAGGATGCTCATGCACTGTCATATGCCTCCCTCTGCTTACTCTTTTTTGGTATCTAGAGAGTACATTTGCAAATGTTTTCCTCTGTGATATCTCGTACCTGTTGACTGAGGGCACCAGAGCAACAGAGAAAAAGCCTGATCAATATTTTTCTTCCAGACACACCTCTMAATCCAGCTAGGAGGGGACCAGCCATACAAAAATTCATGATTACTAGCCTCACTAAAATTAATTCCTGCCACATCTTATCAAACAATCGGCCAWGAGAGAAAGTTTTCCCTACAGGAACATGCATAAGTCACTCCAACTTTTTTGGCTGTGAACTGAAAGCAGTYCTTTCTCCACCTTCCAGTGTTTGCTCAGGTGCAGTTTGGTTTCCACATGGCCTGAATGAGGAGAACTTGCCTCAGCCAGCAGGCTAACAGGAGCCACCAACCAGCTCACACTGACTGCCAGCAAAGTCCTTGTCCCAGAAGAGTCCATTACATAAAAGTGCACCACATAAAACCATCTCTGTGTTTGTGACTTACAGTAAGTCCTTAGGTGGTTTTCCTTTAAGGATGACTACATTTTTAATCAATCAGCAAGGCGTGCAGCATGTACAGTTCATGCTAGCTTGAGCGGCAGCGYGCTGTGTTTTTCCCCTGGTGAGCAGCCCCCTCTCAGCCCCCGAGCTTTGGCTGGTGAGGTTATGCAGCCTTCCCTATTAGGGCTGCTCTCAGCCACATGCCTGACTGCACTCTCAAGTCTCAGGGCCAAGAGTAAACTTTGAAGGAACCCTGCCAATTAAATGTAAGCAGAAAACAAAGTCTTTATTTTTCAGCAAAGCTAATGTGGTCAGAAATGTTCTTGTGCTGCTGCCACTGATAATTATTATTTTGCATTCAGTAATGATGGCTTTAAATTCAATTTTAGTATTAAATTCTTTCATGAAAATCAAGGTAGCTAAAAATTAGTTGATTGAATTGTCCACTGACCATTGTAACTAGACTAAATACATTTTACTGCTGGTGAAAAGTGAGCCCTTCTGTTACAAATCTTTACAGTCTTGTTTTGAGGATCTTACAGGGAAAAAAAACCCCGAAACTTGATGGCATGCATTATTTACAACAAGCAAAGACAAAACATCACAGAAAGGTTAGCCCAGATGAATTCCAGTAAATATCATATCATAGCCTAAATAGACTATGCCAGGTCACAGAAAACATATTTGAGGAATGACATACAGAATTTAATAGAATATACTTGGATCAGTTCTTGTACTTTCTCCATGTTAAATATAATTGTTTCAGTCCCCAGTTCAGATACAATAATGTTCCAATYTAATTGTTTAGTTGTTCTGCTAGATTGGGACCCTGCCTACAATGGATCTAACAACACAAACAGACTTCAAAGAGGTCTTCTGAACTTAAAAATGACAATATTTTTAATCCCTTTATCTTCTTTTTATTTTCCACATTAGAAGCAAGTGGTGTGCACAGTACCAGGGAACTCCTTTCTGGTGCTTGAAGGACCTTGATTATTGTCTTGCCACCCTGTGAGACACCTAAAAGTTATGGCAGGGGAGTTGGTCATTTGTTTGTCTGAGTTTGCCCAGGGTTTCTGTGTAGGCCTCAGGAAAAGCAGGAAGCACGTAAAAAAATTTCACAATGTCCCAGACATTGGTTGCCTGCTGCACTGCATCACCTGATTTCCTGGGAACAGATCTTGTGGGAATACATTGGATTAATTTCTCTTGAGACCTTTTAACACCCTCATGAAGGTCTCAGGGAGGTGCCAAACAAAAGGGAGAACAAAGAATTCTGCCTTAAAACGCCTTTTAAAAAGATCAGATGAACTTCTGCTTAAAAGAGAGGTAAGAATGTGATCATTCCAAAGGGATGCCTGTAATTTCTACCATGATTTCCATAATTCAATACCTTACAATTATGCATTTCAAAGTCATCTGAAAGTACCAATAAAGACAGATTGATTACTTTATTTGTATACATTGCTATGAGACATTATCCTTCAATGCTGCCAAAGCCAGTTCCATGCCAGCCCTTGATCTAAAATTAGAGTAAGGACAAGGAGTTGTTCTTTCCTCTACAATGATCACCTAAACTCAGCCAAAAGAGGCTGAGAGACCACAAAGCAGTCAGTATCAGTGGGTGATTGCTGATGAAAAACCATAGGACCTCCAAACAGGCCCTTCAGGATTTCTTGAGAACATACACAAATTTCAGCACCCCAGTAAGCAAAGTACTCAAAATTTTCTCTAGGGTTAGGGCTTGAAATTACCAGAGAAGGTAACTAGGCAGGGAAGAGAGACTGCAGCAGCGTGAAGGACTCAGGGTGGTTTTGGTTTCCCAAAACCTATAACTGGTCATAACAGAAGATATTCTGCAGTGATTTTTTCCTGCAGTTGTTCCTCTGGCATTAAGGGAGAGCTCACAGTCTCAGTGCCTGCAGCTCTCCCCTGCCTGGGCAGTGCAGAAAAGCTCAGCCCTGAAATGGCAGTGCCATTTCACAGACACTGAGCAGAGGTCAAGGAAATGTCTTTTGGCTCTGGATTCCAAAGGCACTTCTTACACCCACCTGACCGCTCTGGAATTTGAGCACTTGGTTAAAGGAGGGAATCTGTTTGTTGCTCCCTGCAAGCCAATGCCTTTGATATAACCCTGGCCCAGCATTGACACAAGGTACTGAGCGCTCAGCTGGCACCACAACTGCTCCATCGGTGACCACACATGAGGAGAGTTTACACCACCCAAAGGATTGTCCTCAGCTAACTCCACAAGTGCTCTGCCTGCTTTAACCCGCAGACACGAGATGGTTTGTACCTGTGTGTGCTGGGACACACACCCCAAGTTATTCCTATGTGCTCTTCATGTGGTTGAATTCACGAGTATGTGTGCATGCAGGTAGATAAAAAGATAATCTGGAATAATTTCAAAGCCAGTAAAACATTTCTCTTTCTTTCTTCCTTTCTTTCTAGCTGTTTTGCAACTGCTTGGCCTTGGGATCTTCCAGGGAGCTGTGTGTACATATGAGTGACACATTTKTCTGTTTTCACAGCTCCTGCCTTATGTCAATTTAAGCATCTTTCCTACACCTGGAGGAGTTCAACAAACATCAGCTCACAGGTGTCACCCTCCACTGGCTGAAGGCTGGCTCCAGAGACTCTAGCCAATATCTGCTTTGGCTATTAACAGCCTTGGAGAGGCCAAGCTCAGTGTGTGTGGGGAAACAGGGGGAGGAAAAGGTGGAAGGAAAAGGAGGGGGGGTACATGTATGTGCATGTGCATTTGCTGCTGCTTTAACTTTCCATCCATTTAAGAGTTTAAATACTAGTCAAGCACTTAAAAAAACATTAGGACACATTCCAGCTTTCTCTGCCAGTCAGAGGGAAAAAATGTTTGAAACCCTGCATCTCAGCACCCCAAGGGCTTTATGATTTGTTAGGTTTAGTAGTTCAGAGGATTAAAAAGACAGAAATATTAGTAGGAAAAGAAGAGGAAAAAGTCAATGTATTCACTGAAGCAAATCTAATGGGTTGCTGGGCCAGAGAAGAAAAGGTTCTACTACCTGACTGAATCTTTTTTATATTTCTTGCTCCACAATAAAAAATAATTTTCTAGACATTCCCCCCCTCCTTTTTCTTTTTTTTTTTGCTATGCTAGTCACATTTCCTAAATCCTTTATCAACGACTGCTCTGCATATGAATGGGCTGTAATTGAACTGTCACATTCATGAAGGTCAGTAACCTTTCATTAGGAAGAATGTGTCTTTCTTGATAAATTGGAAAGTCCCTGGGGATTTGAAAGCATTTTTTTTATTTCATTCTTTCAAATATACCTTAAAAATCTAACACAGATCTTTCTCTCTCTCTTTTCACAGCGCTCTGACAAACCTCTCGTCTTTGTCTTTGTCATAGGCAGTTCCATGCAAAATATTCAATCACAAGCTTTCACTGTGACCTTCTTAAAAACAAAATTGGAAGCATAAGCCCCCCACCCTCAGCCCCTCACTTTGAATTGCAGATAGCTAATACTTCTACTTAAAAATCCCCCAAAGTCAAAACCTTGAGATTAGAAGCTTTGCCACATTCTTGCTTCTTCAGGTTGATTTGAACCTCTACTGTAATGCGACCTCAGTCACTGTGTTGGTGCCAGTGTATCAGTCCATCTTCTTGGAGTGTCCATTCACGTGCAGAGATGGACAGGCAAACGCACCAAGTAGTGACAGATTGCATGAGAAAAACAGATTGGGGGAGGGAATGGTGCTTAAAAAAATGTATTTAGTGCTGCAGACAGTTTTCAATCCCTGCCACAGGTTGGCTGCATACAACTCRTTCCTCCCTGTCCAAGGAAAATAAGCTTTTCAGAGGGTTGGTTTTGCACCTTGATCTGCACCCTGACACAGTAGGGTCCTTAAAAGAAACTGACTGGCTGCCAAGTTCATAACTGCTGCCAGAAGTTCAATTCCTCCTCCAGATTCCAATCAGAAAGCGTGCAGCAGGATGCGTGGAAATGTGTAGAKCTTCCCACCCTTACCAGCACAAAGGTGCCTTCAGAAGTGTTAAAATRCCACAAAGGCTGCTGGGGCAGAAGCCATCTGCTCCTATGCCAYGTTCCAGCTGGCTAAGCCCAGCTCCCATCTTCAGTTGACTGGCTGGGGATCGACTATCAAGGGCTCAGAAAAAAAGGCAACTTGGTGACAAAGTCAGTCATGATCGTGATAGAAACACTGCAACATGGAGGTGAGATAAATAATAAATTGATAAATTAATAAATAAATTGATAAATGGAAGCAAACATCTGGCCTTCAGTGTTTGCTATTCAAATGTTTCTAAAAGTAACATGAGTTATAGCCTCTTGAGAGCTGGCAGAAGACCGTCCTTTTATTGTCAGCACCCACAATAGTGTGGTGCTTTAAGGTTCACCACCATAAGACGGAATACAGAGGAAGAAGGAATAAGGCATAATTGCAAAGCAGCTGGAATACTTTGGTGGACCAGGCCACACTGGAAGCTTTTTAGCTGGAAGGGGAAAAGAAGCAAACTTTTCTTTTGTTTTTTTTTGTTTGTTTGTTTGTTTTTTTTTTTTTCAGGAATGATTGAAGAATTAATACTTTAATTAGGCTTAACTCACTTTTCTCAAGACTCTTCTCAAGTAGTGAACTTCTGTTGGGTTCATATGCCCAACTTTGAATGGGAATCATTTACTGCAGTGCCACAGAATGGATCTGCTTACACTAGTAACAGAAGCCATAAAAACCCCCAAAATTTTCACAAAGCAAAAAAATAAAGGTACTACCTKACTTCCATATAAACATCCTCCTTCAGCAGCAAGAGTATGAATTCACATGGAGAAGGGTCTTTATCTAAAAGCTAGATGTCCTCTACATTCCAGTTCTGCTATCATCCTCTAGACACAGAGTTCATGGTGAGGGGTAGCCTGGGGTGCCCAGAAGCATAAATCAGCCGAGACAATCCATCATCTGAATTCCCTCTGCCACTGGCGAAGTATGGTTCTGGTGATAACACTGTGAAGAAAAAGACCAGACTTTCTCAGTGCCTAAAGTTTTCTGGCAAAACCTAGGATTTAAATCTACAGAAAGGCCTTCACAGACCATCACTTTCAGTGCCACCACGTTCAGACTGCTCCGTAGAAAAGTCTAATTTTGAAAACCCCACTACAGTGGCACCTAAGGTCAATAAGCAAGGAGTGATTCAGACTTCTGCCTTTGGTGAGCAGAAATCAAGATGCATCAAGCAGGCAGGGCTGACTTTTCTTCATGCCTAACTTGGGAATCAAGTTAGGTATGATGGTGATTTTTCCTTCCTCTCACTGCACAGGAAGCCAAGGTCTAGCAGCTTGTCAAGGTGTGCAGAATTGCTCACCAGTGTCTTGACCTGATCCATTGTCATTGCTCCCATGTTTCATAGAGGACAACAGGAACACAGCTACCAGTTTCTAGCTCCCAGCATTATTGTTACTCWGTGGAATACAGAGATACATTTTTGTGTGGTGCTTTTCAACTTTACACCAGGAGATGACTTTGTGACCCCCATTTTGGAGGTAAGATGCTGACTGCTTTCCTGCAGAGAGTAAACAAAGAAGGAAAAAAYGTTATATTTTAATGTAAAGCACATTAAACATCGGACCAGTTAATGTGGTCCAAGTTATGGACCAGCTCTCCCATGGGTTAATTTGGAGACCATTAATGTTTTAATCTCCTGCAATGTATGTGGGTGTGCCAGTGATCTGGAGAATGTTTTCATGCAAGCGCCCAGTCATCCAGATACTTTCAGTTGCCAAAAATACAGAACTAACTGACACTCAAATCAACTCAAGTGGAAGACCACAATCTTAGGAAAGAAAATACATCAAAATAAATATTTTTGCAGATTTTTTTTCTAGCATGCCTGTCTTAAAATGCCMCTGAAGCAACAATTCCTAAGGTGTAATGCTATTTTTCTTCTCAGATAGAATGTTAATAGCCAAATGGATGTGAGGTTACTGCTTACAAACATCTGGAGAGATGCTGTTTTGATTCATGCACTTTGGTCTTCTCTCCAGATATACAAATTTCTCTCCTCACTTGAAATTTGAGATAGTTTCCTACATTGCAGTACTTGAATTCATACACAGCTAAAASTTTTTGTATATCAGGCAATTCAGATTCCGAGATTTCAGTTGGTAACTGCATATGAAAAAAACAGAGCAGAATATCACYTCATTGTGTATATCCAGACCAAAACAATGGGGCTTCTCAAGCACTCCACACTGTGTATAAAATAAAAGTCGTTAAAGAATTTGTTTGGAAGTGTGTTAAGCATTTTCCAGGCAGGTGAATAAATCCACTTTACCACTACATGGCTTTACAAAGAAGCCCATCCATTAACATGGGAACCCTCTTGTTTGCATTTCTTAACAGCTGACATTTGTACCTTTGGAAGGAAAGTGAAGGGCATCTCATTGCCTCATTGTTTAAATCAGTGTGAAAATAATGGGGATGATAGGGAATTGGAGCTAATTTCCTTTGTCTTCTATTCAGCAGATAATGGTGGTATGTGTGGGATGCTAAAGGCCAGGCAGAGGAGGTGACCTGAAGATGACTTCATTCTTATGAGGTTTATCAAAGGCTCCTGTCAGTCAAATGCATGCTGAGAGATTGGGGACTGGCCATCTGGTCCAAAGTTAATCAAAGAGGAAAAAGGAAAGTGAGGAGGTGAAAAATCCCCCTGTCAGCTTTGTGGAAGGTGGAGGGAGAGGCGGACAGAAGAGGAATTCCTGTGCTCCAGCAGCCCAGCACSCAGACTTGATGGCTGCAGAGGAGACACGCAGCGGAGTGGGGTGGAGGAGCAGGAGGGAAAGGGAAAGATATTGTTGTTTTGAAATCTCCCTGGGAWGACCCCACACCAGCTTTAAGCCTGAAGGTCACTGCTGCTGTTAGCCATGCAGAGCAGAGGCAGAATTGTTTCACTTGTCCTCAGACAAAAAAAAAGGGGGAGTGACTGATTCACAGCAGGGAACTGGTGTAATATAAAGCACAGGGTTTTCTGTCACAGAGCCAGACTTCTTGCCTCCCAGTTTTGCTTCTTGCAAGCAGGAACAAGAGGCACAGCCATGCCACCTTCATGTCCTGTAGACTCAACTATACCCTGCTCCTGACCTTCTACCCCSTCCACCCACTGGGCTCAAAAACCAGGTGTCCCACAAGCACCATCCATATCCAAGAGATTGGCACAGTTTGCCCATCATGGCTTTTTCATCAGTTCTGACCCATGTACATTTTTGCACTGTGTGTAAGCTACGAGGGGTATTGAGCAGGGGTTTATCAACAAAAGATTTGGTTTATGCTGGGCATCACACAATGCTTGTATGTAAAAGGGAAGGCACCAATCAGATAACTRAAACACAGTCTAAATGTGTGTGCGTGTGTTATGCAAAAATACATTTCTCCACCAAAGATGCATTCTGAAGTAAAACACCAGAGTGTGACAGCCTGATTTCCATAACTAGCCCTGTTCAGCTGCTCAAATCAACTAAATAGAGACATATTTTTAAAACTACAAAAGTCCAGATTGTGAATCCCTCCTTCATGCTGGCAAGCAGTCATGCTAATGAGTAGTCTCCTTGACTCCAGGGGAAAAATTCTTGCCAGCTTAGGTTTCACAATCCCAGCCCTAAACGTTTCTAAAATGATTAACCAATGTGAACTAACTTAAAACAAAACAGGAAAAAAAGAAAAAAAAAAAAAGAAAAAGAAGAGGAAATAGGTGAAGGTTTTTTTGAAGGGCTGCAGATTAAGGCTAAGCATTAGAGGTGTTGGTGGAATAGCAGAGCAAAGGATGAATGTGCTGCCTCTAGTACACACACACACACACACACACACACACACACACACACACACGCACTCCTCCCTCAAGGACAGAAACAGCCTAAACCAGAGAGAATGAGAACAAAAGAGTTTGGCTGCTTCATGTACCTGGGGGCGGGACTCGCATCTCCATTAAGTTTCCGTTCTGAATCTTCCTCAGGTCGAGGTCCAGTCAGGCCCCCATGGAGAGGAACATATGGAAAACAGTGGCAACAAGTTCTGCTCCACCTGCAGTTTTGCTGAGCTGAGTCTCCTCCAGTGCCCTGTTTGGGAGCATCACTTTGCATGGCCAAGTGCTGCAAAACAGAACTGAGAACAGTGAGAGTAGAATCAGGCAGRACTTCAAAACCAAACCTTTACAAAGCACCGACCCCAAGGAATCCCTGCTGAACAGAGGATTTGTCGAGAGTATGCAGCTCTCTCAGTGCATACACAGTATATACACAGCTATATAATCACTGCTTGCTGTCCTCCTATTTTTAGTGAGTTTTTAAAACAGTGAGCATCCTGYTGCATGCTAGGCAGCCCAAAACAGGCACTGTCAAAAATGAACAAGGGTGGATACTGGGACACTTAGAATTTCCTTGCTGCTAATGTCTGATGTGACCCTTATGCATGGCAATGAAAGTCAGCAAACMATCTCATAGGTACCATACACCTACTTTATTTTGACACAGCCCAGCATGCATTTACTCTCTGCTGAACTGCTTTACCTGAGCTGTGGTGACTTCAGAAGGAAGGGTTCTTTTCTGTTTTGTTTTTATCCACACAGCTCTAGCTCTCAGAGAAATGTGACTAGGAAAATTATCTTTCCCAACCCTTGGAAATGAAATGCAGCCTTTTGGATCCCAACATAAAAACAAGCATCAGCATGTCTGAAATTCTCTGCCTGCTATAATTAAAACTCACTAGCAACTACAACACAACTGTTCTGTCTTTATGACRTGAAACATGTAGACATTKARAAATRGGCTGACAGAAAATTCAGCAAGGAAATTTCACCAGAAACCTTCTCTCCCCTGGATAAATTAGGTATTTTTATCAGGCAGCAAGCCATTATCCTAATATTTATGATTCCACTTGCCCAGTTCCTGCTGGATCTTACAGAAGGAAGAATCTTTAGGCTTACCTGTGTCTGGCACAGTTCTCTATTCTAACACATTGGTTGATGTTGTGGGTTAAGGTTTCTCCTTTTGTTTCCTTTCTTGGTGAATTTTTCTTTCTCATTTTGTTGCTGGGATACACTGATTGCCAGGTCATTCTTTTGATGGCTGGGTGATTGGTGAAGACAAAAGAACCTACACCCCACCCTAAGAGTCTCACTGGGCACTGCTCCTGCCTGGCAGGTTTTTAATTTTTTAATTTTTCTTCTCTTTGGAGAGAGGGAATTTCTCGAGGAAGCTTTGGGCTCGGGGAGGGTGTGTGCATGCGTGCATGCGTGTGTGTGTGTGTGTGTGTGTGTGTGTGTGTGTGTGTGCGTGGGGCAGGGGGTAGCTTCACTTCCTGCCCTGCTTGGCTCGGGGGAGGACGGTGGACCTGCTCTTTTTGGCAGAGCCCAACATCTCCGCTCGTTAGTTCCTGTTTGTTGCACTGTGATCTTCTGCCCCTGTGCCTTGCCAGGACCTGTGAGATTCCAGCTGCAGTGGTTGAGTTCTGCTCCATCCCGTCTGCAGCCGCAGGATTCTGCTCATCTCTTTGCCCATCTGACTGTTCTGAAGTTTCTTGCTGTCCAGAGGAGCACTGAGATGGACATTTTCCCTGTGAGTTTGTAGGGCAACCATTCTCCATCCATCTCTGCCATTTTGTGTCCGCCATTGGTCACATGGGAGATCTGAACCATCCGGGACCCGCGCCACAGCGCCCCCTGCAGCCACCGGGGAATCATCGCACCCGCCCTGCCCGGCCGGGAGCCAACAGCGCCCCTGCCGRCTGGGACTGTAACTGCACCAAAGGGGAGGCTGTGTCTCTGTAAGGCTGTCACTGGGTTTGGGACTGGGGCTGGTTGTTGCTATCGTTTTTGTTGCTTGTTTCACCTTGTTATACATATTAGTAAAAACTGTTATTCCCTTTTTTCCATATTCTTGCCTGAAAGCCCATGATTTTCAAAGCTATAATAATTCGGAGGGAAGGGGGGGTCATATCCACCACTCCAAGGGGGGTTCCTGCCTTCATTGGCAAGCACCTGTCTTTCAAACCAAGACAGTTGAATATACAGGCATGAGAATGCTGTCATCAGCATGTCCTCCTCCTTCTTGAGTGCTTGAAATAATTTGATATGCCAAATTAGACAATGTCTTGAATCCATCAGTAGCTCCATTTTCTACAGTGGCTGTGACTATTTCCAAAGCAGGTAGGAAATCTAGCCATTTACCCCTCAACTGATGGAAGATAAATGACTACATCCCCTTGAAGATACATCCCCTGAAGATCCTACTGTGCTCCTTTCCCCACACTTYCCACAACTCCCTTATTTCTAGTTAGGAAATCTGAAGGACCTTTTCTGTTATACTTCATGGCCAACAGCAAGCATGCTGAACATATGCTTTAATGATAGCCACAGCAATAATTCACACAGAAACAGTTTTCTTTCAAACACTTCAGAATAGTAAGGAGTTGGGGGAGGGAAGTTATCAGCACTAATACAATTTATTAGACAAACCCTGTGCGGATGCCATGGCAGGTCTGCTATCAAAGGCAAAAACCTTCAGGCTTTTTACATCCCATAATCCCAATGAAAGCCTGTTTTTGCAGATACCCTGCAGTTCATGAATCACTGGCTATAGCATACAAAATCCCCTATTTAAGTAATTACAGTACAATAGACAAATCTGCACAGTGGCTGATGTTATATAAAATATTCTAAGGCAGTCTCAAAACCACAACATATTTAAAAAAAATCTCAACTGGAAATGAGTGTCTTACAGTAAGTATACGTTGTGAAATAGGGGATACTGTGATCTAATCATATTAGGTCTGTGCTGAGGACTGGAAAAGGTCTGGCAATAGAGGAACCTAAGCCAGTCATGGACAGTGAATGGCTCCTACCTCCAGACACACTTTTCTATTTGTTTGMACTTGGGCTTCAATACGCCCTCAAGCCCCTGATTTTCACATAATTGGATGGCTTTATTATTGCCAACTTAGTTTTCAAACATCAAAGAACACAGAAACATCTCAAATCCATGSATTGAATGAATAACGGGCCTGGCTTCCTGGCTTCCATTTATTCAKCAGAATGAAGCAAAAGCCTAGTAATTTTAGGAAGATACTAAACCTAAACCCAGCCTTGGCCATGCATTGCCTCAGTMACGGAGCTGGCTTCCACATCTTCAGCAGAGTAAACCAAAAGCCTGGGAATTTAGAAAGACAATAAAATTTCATAAGCACTATGAAATCTTRTCTCTGTACTTGGTTCTGATTTATCCCCACACCTGGGAAGTTCAGCTTCTCCATTCAGCAACATTCAGCAAAGAAGGTAGGTTTTATTTTATGAAGAGCGCTCATTTGCCTAACTTTAGCTCATCTATGGACAAATTACTTCACCAAAGCTTGTATCCTTCAGCAAGTCTGTAAATCAGACTTGGAGTGACAAGCAGGTGGCATTTTGCCAAGTCACTTCCAGAGCAGACCAGCAACMCTCAGTCATACTCACATAATCAGAAAACAAACAAAAAAGGATRAAGAAGGGCAGAACTGTGTTACAATTTACAGAGCATGATGAATATGTTCAATTTGGATTAATTATAAAATATGTTCTCTTCATCTACTTACAATTTATGATCTGACGAAGGTCACAGCAGAAAAAAACATCTGAACTGGAAAATTAGAGCTACTTTAATTGCAAAACTACTGACTTTCCTCCTCCTTTCAAAGGAAGTACAAGTCCTTCTTCAGTGGAAGCAATGCTTTAGAAATGTTGATCTGAATCAGACTTACAATTTTCAGAAATTTCCTGTACCTCCCACAATTTCCAAGATTCCCACAAACTTTATTTTCTTATTCTTGGTTCAAGCAATCTGCAGGACAAATGGAACATGGTTTACAAAAAGAAAAATTACAATGATCCACAAAACAGAAGGTCAATCAACATTTTGGAAGTGCTTTATGAACTGGAAATCTTTCTCTGRAGTATTTCTCTGCAGCCCAATAAAACATTACATGCTGGAGGAATTTTATCCTTTTGAAGTTGGCAAAGCTTTCTTTGCCAAAGAGTAAGTTTTGCTCAGGTTTAATTTGCTTTCAGTRCTCCTCCCAAAATCAGTGTAATCACTCCAGTGCAGATTGACAGGTTGATGAGATAGTGTCAATTAAGTGACCCACAGCAACCAAGGCACAAACACCAACCACACAGTGAAAGTGTGGAGGGACAGCAATTACCACCAAAAAAGCAAAATCCGGCAAAGCCTGTCTGTGTTAGGTTTGTGTGGGGCTCCCAGGCAGGCTGTTAAATCAGGCAGAAGTTTTTGTTTGAAGGAAGGCAGAGCTATGATGCAGGAGATTTTTCTGGGTTAGGTCTGCCTTTTGCTACAAGCATCAATCACAAAGAGTGCAAGTAGTTTGAGTTTAAGACACAGTGAAGAGTTTGGCAGAGATTTGGACTGCTCTCTATGTGGGATGTTGTGATTCCTCCAGCTGCAATTCCCTAGGATGCATTTCACCTAGCCARCTCATGACAGGAAATATTTAGGAGGTTATAAGTCTTCTTTAGAAGAAAATTACAGCAGAAAGAGGTCCAATATAAAAACCAAAACATGAAAAAAAAGCTTTCTCACAGTTTATGTTCTAGGTGCCTGGCTGAAATCCTGGCTCCATAAAAAGCCTTTTGCTGTGCACTTCCAGGAGGCCAGGTTTGTCAATGTCTAGCTAGCTTTCACATGTATTTGACCTACTGTGTTGCCTAGCATCATAGTCAAAGAACAGCAGATTTAATTTCACTGTGAAGAAGGAACACAATGCACACTGAGCTGGTTTGCACAGCCCAGTGCAGCTCAGGACGYAGCCATTTTATACATGAAGGAGGTGTCTTCATCCTTGTCATTTATTGGATTTATTTGACAGAGGCAGGAAAGGAGAACTTTGAGAGCATTTTTTTTTGACACAGTTGATGTGTTGATGCTGATCTTATTTTTCTCTAAAGAGTTTTATCGACTCAACAGATTACCAAGATTTTAGATTCAGGGATCACATTGCTGCAGCACGACAACCAATTTGTCTGCTGTAATAGAGACACAGCTGTGCTGTAACTGTTCCACAGTATCTAACCATCCCTTTTTGACCACTTATAGATCATTTGGTGGCTTTAATTTAAAGAACAGAACAAAATATCCAGCTTTATGAAAAGTGGCTGTCATGCAGATGTTTTGCTGAAGAAACCCCTAACTCACAAAGAAAATCAGAGAGGTGGGAATGAATAGGTACAGCCTATTCAGTCCTGTCATTTCATGTCAGCTTAACAAACCCARTGCTGTCAAAATTGCAGCAGTATCAACAGACATCATACTCAGTCTTCTCATCTTCTCAGCATCTAAACCCAAGAAACAGAAACAAAAGTTTAAAATGCTGGCATTTTTTTCCCAAGGCATGTCCAGTGCCTTATATCAGCCTTCTTCCTATGTTCCTGGTCAAACTATCAATGTGAGTAAGCACTGGAGTGAGTGTCCATCCTGATAGGATAGGATATATGAACTCATAGAACCATGACTGAGATTAGAACATTGCTTCCAGAAAACAACAGGCATTAATCTATGCCTTTCTTCTTGTATATCCTGTTAGCCCCCATCCTTCCAAAATACAGAGAATGAACAGATCATCTGATGAAAGTGACATTAAATGAAAAAAAAAACAACCAAATTCCCATGGTTCTGATAATAATTTGGAATATTCTGTAAAGCCACCAAACTCAAGCAGGGATCTTTGGTCCATTGTGCTGTCATGTRACTTCATGAAAATGAGATGGGAAAGCAAATATACAAAATAGGATTTGGCAAGATGCTGGATGAAGAGGGACAAAACCCCTTCTTATGGTTGTCAGGAAAAAGGAGGGTGACATTCTTATGGAGTTAGAAGGAGGTCAATAAATCATCATCCTTATCTTGCAAACAGAGCCTGTGACTTCAAAAATTAGCTCATTTATTCTGCACAATTAAATTTATTGAAGTGTGACAGAAAAAGTTTAGCAGTCGCTGATGCAGAAAGGCAGCAACAACGGAGGCAGGCAACWGACTGAATGACACAATTAGTTGATATTCATTTTATTTATCAATATAATTATTGAATTGTATTCATCTTATTTCACAGATTTTTACCATTATTAGAGCCTGGGCCTCAGGGGAAAGAATTAGTTCAAATGTTCAGTCTAATTTAATGTGATTATAGAGCCAGCAATAAAAGAAAAGTTCTATAAAGTGCTACACAATCGTGTATTCAATGTCACCCCACCATCCGGCTCTGAAATCCAGAGACCTTTCATGTAAAAGCAGTAAATTGAATGTGAATTGTGAACATCCTACATTGCCTGGATKGCAGCTGTTGAACCCATATTTGGAGTATCCCACCTTGATGTGACTTTAAAGGAACCAAGGCTCTCTCAGAGTTTTAAACTCAGGTATGTTTCTTATTTAAAAAACTCCAAACAAACAAAACCCYCAACTAATGCAATGCAAATCAACAAAAAAAAACCCTCAACCCACCCCCCCCCCCTTGCATTGTCTTTGGCCCCACCCCTATGACAAGGTTTAGTAAATTTATTTGTAAATGCTGTGAAAACAGCACCTGAATACAAGAGAAAGACTGCCATGCCAGAGACACAGTGGATGAAYAYGGTTCMTATTACCACAAAATTACCACACTGGCCACTTTGGTACACACTGTAAAATATCATTCCAAAGCTTCTGACAAGATTTTTAAAGAACAAAGTACAATAAAAACTATTTATGAATCAAAGAGGTTAGAAAAAAGTTATTTTTCTTCTTGCCCAGTTCAGTTTAGAAGCATCTAGACTACTCTAAAATCGCCCTGGCTTACTTCTTGGCATGCCTTCCTGCCAATCACAATGTCTGCTTTGGTTTCAAACTTSTAAGAGACCGAATAAGAAAGGCTGGAGCTGACCCACRCACRTATTCCACCCTTGCTTTCTACATACAGAAGGAATCAGGCATACGTTCAGCAGTAAGCCATATAATAATTCATGTCCTTTCTCACAGGTTCAGGAAATTAGACCACATGCTATTGCAAGTGTCTAACTTTTCCAATGTTTTGAAAGACTATTTCCATTGCAACTAGCATATTCAGTTCTACCCTCCACTTACCATTCCGTAAAAATTAATTTATTTGCTCTGAGAAAAAGACATACAGGCTGTTTTTCYAAATGTTGGTCAAGGTGTCATGGAGCATTGCCTAAAACATTAAAARATGGGAAGGGTCCAAGGTAATTATAGCAATAATTAATTAGAATGAATATTATTACTTGGGACCAATGGCTGATTTTGGGTGTTAAGAGACTTCCAGAATTCCCACTGACTTAAACAATATGTACCAGTCACAAGGATCTTGATGTCTGTATAGGCTCAGACTATATTTTGAGAATTTAATGTATTGGCCTCTTCTGAAATGAGCAGCAAGAGAGGCTTCTGTCTGTAAAACATACAGATTATTAGTGCTGATAAACTTGATCTCACTGGAATGATTCGAGTTAAATTTGACATGCATTATCTACAGAAGTAGGGGTCAAAAGAAAGAAAGCTGTAYATTGCACATTTGTGTGTTTCTTTGGGGCAAAGCCCAGAAAGTCTCCTTTCGGTTTATGGAGAATTACACTCCCTGCTGGGACCGGGAGTTGATGGAAACCATTCCATAGCAGCACCATGCAGGGAGCTGCCCACCTCCAGAGATGGAGGAGCAGCAGAGGTGGCCCTGCCTCCAGCGAGCCTTCGCTTCAGCGTTGGAAAAGATACAGCAAAGAGACAGGTATGTACAAATAGGGATCAAAGAACAAAAGATAATATTAATGGTTTAATTGACTGAAAATGTTTCCACTGCAGTTAAGACAAGCAGAATCTTTGCTGCTTTTGCTTGTATTCAGCTTAAACACTGAGGGAGAAGAGAATGCCTTCAAGGATTAACTTCCTTCAATTCTGCAGAATTCAGCAAGGCTCTCATCATCCAGGAGAAGCAGCATATGAGCACAGGAAACGGGATTGCAGACCTGAAGGAGTATTGAGCAGTTCAAACTATTGTGTCACACTCCTGTGGTACTTTTCACTCCAAGAACCTCAAATGATCTTTCAATGAAAGAGCTTTCGTGTCTTATGAGATCCCAATTCAGCAGGTAAACCTCCCTTATTCAGAGCCCCTCAAAAGAAAGGCTTTTGGACACAAAACAACTGGATTTTACAAGAATATTAATGAGTATTCTTAATTTCTTACAGAATTATCAAGGTTGGAAGAGACCTTGAACATAATTTAATCCGACCATCAACCCAGTACCACCATAGCCCATACCACCACCATAGGGGTGACAACAGTCAGCCCTAAACCCTATCCCAATATCCCCAAAGCCTCTTGAACACTTCAGAGGTGTGACTCCATCACCTTCCTGGGCAATTTTATTTAATGCTTAGCCAACCTCTCGATGATTTTTTCTTTCCTAATATCTAATCTCATGCTCCCCTGGTGCAATTTAAGGCCATTTCCTCTTGTCCTTTCATTTGATACATGGCAGAAGAGATGACCTCTACCTCACTACACCCTCCTTTCAGGCAGTTGTAGAGAACAATGGGATCCCTCCTGAGCCTTCTTTCCTCCAGGCTCCCTCAAATGGGTGACATAAATCCATTTTCCCCCACCCATTGCATCTTTACAAGGGTGTCTTCTAACCTGGTTTCATTCAACTCAGTCAATCTTTGGACCACATCAGGCCACACATAGCCAGTCCTGGTCCTCATGAAGGTGCCTCTTTGCATTCCAAAGACATTAAATTATGAATCTGCTTCTTGCTTTTCTTCATTATGTTCCAGCCTGCCCACTGGAAGCCTTTTTTACGGCATGGTTGCTCCTCCTTGTCTGCCATGTCTACCTCTTCTAGGAAGTCACCTCCTCCTTGACCCTTCATGGTTATAAAGGATAGAAGAAACCATCCTCCTCTCAAAAGGGCTGCAGATGAGTCAACTGTATCCTATTACAAAGAAATATAAACTCTAAACTGAGGATAAGTAAAGCAGACACTGTCAATTGTACCTTGGCATTATCCTGATTTTCCAGTTGGGAAACAGGAGCCAAGACAAAGAGACATCTAAAGTAATAAAGACTACTGTGAGACCTCTGACTTCCCAGGTGCCTTGCCCAAATCTCCAACTTGACCGGCTTATATGGCATGCCATAAAAACTGAGATGAGTCCATTTAAAAGTCTTTCATGTCCTGGAAACACTCAAAGAACTTACGCACTCACAAGAATGCTGTTTCTATGCATATACATATCATTRGGCTTAATTAATCTGATGTACAAGATTCCGTCTTAAAAATGTCACAAGCCTGGAGGATGCTTTTCCCCACCCACAGCAATCCACAGCATTTTGTTTTTCTCTCTATTTCTCAAAATAAAATCATGGSCAGGCCAGTTTTGTTCAGAGATTAATTTGATTTTTGACTGACTTCACAACCTTCCCAGATTAACCCTGTGGACTGCTGTATAACCATCAGGCCTCTGAGCTGCCTTTTCATTCCAAATCAATGTTTTCTAAATAATTATTTACCCATGAACAGGTCACAGAGGCCCTATGGCAATGTTTTCCTCCCCCTTCCATATGCAGAATCATTACTCAAAAGGGCAATGTGCCTCAGGTTTCGAAACTGCTCACCAAGTCATCTTTTCTTTAAGCCACATTAGCAGCACCAAATCCGGAGAAAGCCTGTCCAGCTCTTCAGAGGAAACAAATTAATKAAATTCCATCAGTGAGAATGAAGTACAGAGGCACCATGAGTGTCTGAAGTTCCTGAGCCCCTCCTAAGCTTTTCAACAAATGGGCCCAGGCAACTGTAAACAGCAATTCTGAAAAGCACAAGGAGCAGTACCATGTAATTTCATTTTTCTATACATCAGTTTTCTTATCCAAAAAGTGTAGATTTACCAGCCAGCCTGAATCACTCAGCATTCTGGAGCTAAAGAAAGCTGTTCCAGGCCTGAAACAGGGCAAGCAGGGGGAAAGGGAGAACCTCACAGAGGTGAGTCCATGGCATCAAAGTGTTAGAGTTGCACAGTGTTTTATGGTGAAGGAACCCACTCCTCCATATGGTTTCTGCTGCATTGAGTAACACCTCTACTTGGACCTGTCCTGAATTTAGCCACAAAGCAAAATTCCCTTGCAAGAAAGTTCAAGTGCTGCAAAAGAATTTGACTTTATCTTCCTCACCAGTTCTGTCAACTCCGTTTTCCTCACCAGTGTTCCCCACCACTTCCTTTGCAGCTTCACTCCAATTATAAATATCTCAGCATGACAGATCTGACCTTCACCTGGGCTGAGTTTAGCTGGTGGAGGAGCAGGTTTCTTCTCCTTCAAAGCTGGTGACCTGGACATGGCAGTGGGTTTGTGAAAGGGACAATAACTGGAGATGATGCATGTTGGAGCAAACACGTAGAGGGCCAAGACCTGAGCTCGTGACTCTTCTTGGCTCTGATGAGATCATGCAGAGCAGGACACGCTCAGGGCTTGTGCCACCACTCACACAAAGTTTCACAGTGAATAAAAYAGATGATTATGGCTAAAAGTCAGATCCTAGAGGAAATGGAGAGTAAAATATGGAAAATGGAACACTGAAAGTGTCTGGGGGAAGTGGTGTTTTGTCCTATGCCTGACTGACGACAGCATGAATCAACATAAATCAAAGGTTCCTTCCCCCTAGCTCTTAAAAACTTTGAACAGTAGGAGACCCACCAATTTAAGGTTAAACAAAAAAAAATGAAAGGATTGATTAGACTGAGGGAGTAAGTTATTGCATGGACTTTAGTACAGGAAATGCTGTATTTAACATTCATTACTTGCCTTTATATTAAGTAAAATGTCAGAACACCTGAGCTTCCTCTCTGCATTTCAATCACCAGAAGTGGGTTATCAGCAGAGCAAAGAGATCACCAACACAAGAGCCAAGCTCTCCACAGTGGTGTGTGGTGGGAAGGCAAGGCATAAGTGGAAAGCAGTTCAGACTGGCTGTGYTGATTTTTTCCCCTGAGGACRATCAGGGCTGCCCAGAGATTGTGCAKCCTSCTAGGAGGTTTTCAAGGTCCACCCAGATAAAGCCATGAGCAGCCTGGTCTCATCTCAAGGCAGWTGCTGTTTAGAGGAGAATGTTGGACTAGAGACTTCTGAGATGTTTTCCACCCTGAATTATCCTGGGATCATACTCTCACTGAAATTGTTTGCRTATTAACTGATCCTGTATTAGAAAAGAAAGCAGCTCCATAAATGGTAGTGAGGACTCTGTCCCAGTACTGGAATATTTGGGTTCTTCTGCCKTTGGTAATGGCCAATTAAGTACCACTGCAATTACATTGCAATTGGGATTACACATAGTTGTCTATTACCTTGATATTAGTATCCAATTTTTATTTCAGTCTGTCAGCAAGCCAGTAATTTTCAGCACAGAAATTTTGCATCCTGTACATACTACATATCATATGGTGTTTTGATGTARTGCCCCTTAAGAGGAAAAAACACACATGCAAGGAAATTAATCTTCATCTCCTGGAGCTGTTCAAACATCCAAGGTTCCATCAGACTCTTCCAGCTTAGCGCCATCTTCCTTTGCATTTCTAGGGGATGAGAACATAAGGAAATGCCATTCCTTTTACATATAAACTGTGCTATTACTCCAACTACTTCTGAGATATTGGTACTGTTTGTTCTCTTAGCAGCAACTTTGAGATACTCAAGCAGTCACATATTGCTCAGAGAAAATGCAGAAGAAAAACAAGCTGAAGTTTTGGTGGAGACCTTAATTATGAGCACATAAGGATAAGTACATTTTTCTTCATTAAGTCCAGAATGTCCAGCCTGTACAAYTCAGCAAGAATTCCTAACCCTTCTCGAGTAATGTCATTGATGCTAGATATTTAGTGCAATGATTTCAGCAGTGAATGTCAAATATCTCTCAAATATTTGTTTGCTTCTTAGCTCCTAAACTGACAAGCTTTAATTTAAGCAGATATAAGTGAAATCTGCCACAGCACATGTTGGCTAAGATATTTAAATTATACAGGCCACAACGAGAGAGACACAGAGCACATGCAATCCTCATTAGAATCAGTGTGGCAGAGGCTCTTCTCATTACAGTTATTTAAACAATAAATTAATTAAAAACTCCGCAAAAAGCCCAAGCACAAAACTCTTCAAGATGTGTGGGAATAATGCCACAGTCTTGCAATCTGCTCTTCCTGGAAAAAAAATGGCAGTCCTCTCATTTCRTCTTTATTTCTCTTTTCCCTACAGATCTCATGTGGAGTACATAATACATAACCAAGCAAATGGGGCAACAGAAAGTGTGAGGATATTAATTCCTGCATCATGCCTTTGTGCAAGCTCAACAGACTCCAGCAGTGTAGGCAGTGGCAAGCTAATCTGGGGGGGGCTCCACAAGGTGCTGAAAGAATTGCCTGCTCTTTCCACATGAGTCCTTAACATGTCATACCTCCCTCAGTCCGTTCTCTTGTCTTCAGCCCATTCTTTAGGGATACACTAAGCTTTACCACCCCAGCCTTTGAGCCTGTTGGCACATTTCAAGCCAGCTACTAGAGGACTAGAAGGTAAAAGATGAAATTACACTAATCATGTGAAAATAAGAAGCCAGTATAAGAAATAATTGTGGTGCTTTTTACAAAAAAGATCTCTAAGAACKCTTTCACCATATTTTTAGTCACCAGAGAATCCCCAGAATCAAGCACTTTGAGGAATTTCCCAGCTGCAGGCAAACTTTGGAATAGAGCTCATACCTTCTTATACACAGGATAATCCAGAAACAAGATCCAAAGCCATAGAAAACCAGGCYTCTCATGTGCCACTCATTAATCCCAGCTATCAGACCCTAATTGTAGGCCTGCTTTTGGATAGAACTAATTGTTATTTCCACCTGTCCCAGCCATTGGAGGACAAAGGACTGATCTAAACCCTCAGCTGGGTGCCACAGTGCCACCTGGGTAAGTGGAGACGCCGAAGAGCAAGGTACCTTCTGTCCCTCCTCTAGCCACTCAATTCTCCTCCAGAGCACTTACTGAGGAACCTCTAATTCTTCTGCTGAGTGTGTCCAGAAATAGAATTATTTTGGCTACCTTGGGACGAACACCTTGGAGCAATCCTACTCCAGAAGGSTTTTAGGACTTAGGAACGAGGTCCTCTGGTGCTGACATTCACTCAGTACATGGCTGGTGGAGACAGGAGTACCCCACTGAATCTATTCTGTTCAACAACCAGCAACGCCTCAGCTCCCGGGGCTGAGTGAGAATGCACAGAGGGGCCTCTCCTTTTGGCATCTGGTCACTTTCTGCTCTACGTGCCTTCATCCCAGGTATTCAGAATTATCCTCTTGGTCTGAAGCCAAGGRAACTGGAAATAACAGATGATGATAATGACTAACTACAGACATCCTGCTAATGCCCTGCTGAGATGATCAGCCAATAARTTTCCATCCAAAGATAAGTGCCTAAGAAAATGGAACATGCCAACCTCTCTCCACTGATGGAAGAGGCAGCCTGGACCATTAAACTTCTCTCTGTTACACAGTACCTTTACAATGTGTCCTTTGGACTCCAAAATATCCAATTCGCTTCTGAAATCCTTTGAACTTGTACCAATTTTATTTTAATAAATATTCCAGACAAACTTGTTAGATTCAGTTGGGATACATTTTKGACTCTATAAATAATGTTCACATATTTACATTATAAATTTAGTGCCGAATTTCAAGTCTTACTTTTTAGATGCCAAATGCTTTTAGCAGAAAGCTTTTTAGATAATAGGATCTTTCTTGTATTGTACATCCATAAATTTCCATCAGTGATAGGGGTGAGTTGAAAGATCAGTTCAACACTGCTGATTAGTTTCTTAATTAAGTTATTGTGTTTTAAAAGGGAAAAATAAATACTGGTCACAATCTAAATGGAAGCAAGCAGAACTTGAAAAGGCTGCCCAATGCAATAAAACCAAGGAAATGTTGTGTTTTTCTCTCTGCAGAAGTGCTTTTGCAAGTGGCTAATGTGGTTTTTCTCCCTCTCAAGAAGTGGACTGGGAATGCTGCACTGAGCTGTCATGAAAGCAGGGGTCAATCAGGGGTGTTTTGTGAGGTGGGGAACGAGATTTACAGCAACATAATCAGTTGGCCAGTTCATCACTGCACACTACACGTGTCCTAAATTAGGARAGCATGAAGCGGGTGGATATATTTTCCTGTTTCATGAGAAGCAAATTGAGCGAGTTGTCCTTGTTCCAGTTCTTTGAGACTCAACAACACATCTCCCAGGAATCTGTAAATCAGCAGCAGGTGATTTTGTTGGCTGTCATAGCATGGACAGGCAGAGCCAGTTATGACTTCTATCAGGCTTTTTTTTTTTTTCTGTTCTTGTTCCTTAAATTCTCTTTCCAGGAAGCTGCAAAACAAACCACAAACTAATAAGTAAAATAGGACAGCACAAAACAAAATTCCAGAGATAAGAGACATGCTGATAACATAGTCTTTGACATCTGTTTGGGAGCATTGCTGAGTTAAATATCAGTCTTTTACCAGATTAATAAAAGTATGCCTGCTCTCTCTCTCTCTCTGTTCATTTATGTAGCCTCTGTCAGTGCAGTATCTGAGCGCCCCTGGAAATACCAACGAATGTACCTCATTGCACCCCTCTGAGGTGTAAAATACAGAGATTAACAGACCTCTGAGGACRGATGTAAATTATATGGCAGAGATTGTGGTTGCTCTTGACTGCAGCACACATCTATGTTACAGGGTCCCCCACCTATTTGGTACATAAGGGGTTGTTACTGATTGGCTCTGTGGCCACTGGAGAGGGAACAAGATTTACATCAAAGACAACTGTGTTGGACATGAAGGGAATCTTCTAGCTGCAGAGAAATGAGACACTGGGACAGGATATTCACAGCAACACTTGTCCTTCAAATAGGTTTTCTAAAAAAGAGGCGATAAATAATCCTCAGGAATAGGTCTTTTGAAAGATGGAAATGCCCTGCTGTGTTCTATGCTGTGGACATGACAGSCTAGGGCATTACCTGGTTTGTTTTGCTGTCTCTAGCTTTGCAGCGCATATCAGGACTCCAGTGGTAGACAAGGAGTGRTGACACTTATTATCACCATGGTAAAATAGAAATGATTTAAGTCTGTTGTGTCAGAAGACACACAAAATTATATACCTCGTGAAGTTCCTGAAATAGAGCAAGCAGCTACAAARGGCCAGGGACAGCAAGGCTGAAGCACAGTCAGTGGGACATGGGGGRACACCTCTGCATAAAGAGACTAGGGCTTTGACACGAACTGTAGGGCGTATGTAAGGTGTGCTGAAAACTAAAGTAACTTTCAGGAATTCTCTCAGCAGCTGATCAGTCAAGAATCCATGAGATGGTAAAGCAAATGAAACAGCCACATCTGCATGGAAGATTTTATGGGTCCAGCCCAACTCCTTTTTTAATTCAACGGAGTGGTTCCATCTGACTTGAGGAGCTTGGGCTTGGCTTCCCCCTTACAAAAAGTGACCCAAACTTCGTATTTTATAAGGGGTTGAATTCCTGTGGAATGCCAAGAAATTTAGCACCCTCCAACGGAGTCTCCTGTTACAGCATACTTGCGTGGGATTTCTGATCATCTGGAAGCCTGTCCTGACCCAAAGTCATGGACAAATAGTGACTGCACAGATGCAAGCAGAGTGCTCTCAACTTTCTTTATGCACACTCAGCAGCTCACAGTGCCCAAGCATTAAAATGCAGATATCACATTTCTGAGCTGGGCTTTCCAGTCAAAAATGTATCTCTGCATAACTCCCCCCAGCCCTAATTTTGCAATGCACCTTTCTCCTTGACTGGGGTTTGCCTCCACCCTCTTTATAGAGATAAAATAATTGAAACAGTTGACATAGAGCATGTGTTCTGAATTTATGTGTTTATGTGTTTTCTAGGGGATTTTTTTTAAATCGAGGGGAAATAGAGAAGAAAAAAAAAAGATCATAAATACCAAACATACCTGCCTATCTATGCAGCAGAAATGAAGAGGATCCGGGAACAAATACAGCCCAGTTCAAAACAAGGGGTTGCATTCTGTGGGGAAAATACATGTCACATCATGTAAGGGTATGTGAGTTTTCTATGGATTAAGCAAACACAAGCATATGCTGCAAGTCAAAAAAAAAAAAAGAATAAAATCTTGTACATGTGTAGAGATACAGATATCTGTCTCCTTCTGCCATTTCTAACAGCATGCAGAGCTAGAGTTCATAGCAGGATCTGGCACTGAGGAACCAACACGTGCATCTGAATGTGGCCCTGCAGAGACAGATACATTTGTTTGTAAGCTGATACTGCATCAGGGGTGGAATATGCAGCTCAWTTCTTCTCTTTTGGCTAATCTGGGGAAGGCTCAAGTCATGAAGCCCTGGCAGCATACCACCCATCAGGGCATTCCTGACACAAGCCTCAAAATCTGAGCAGCCAAGCTCTCAAGTATACACCTGAGAGCTTCCATAGCCCAGCTCACCACGTTACAGGATCGCAGCTGTGATAACTTGATCTTCACTACTCTCTAAGGAGAAATCTAAATCAAAAGCTTTTCAGAGCTATAGGCCTCACTTTTGTGTTCATGAGAGAGAGCATTTTTATGTGGCCATGGTATGTTGCATTTATCTGAAGATTACGTTCAGCTATTGCCTTTCCAAACCTTTTGATACAAGTGCCTGTAGATKTTCACTAGTCTGTCAAGGATAAAATGAATGCAGGGGAATCTTGGAAAGACATCAAGCAGAGAGAAATCTAGATCACAATAACATGATTTCAAGTTTAGATAAAGATTCAAACTTATCTAGGGCCKGGGGTTTAGTTGGCCCTTTTCTCTCCACAACATTGATGCTTACAAAAAACAATTTTAGAGATGCAACTTCTGTGACATCGGCCATTGAGGAACTCATGTTGGTTTTGGTAAGTGCTGTAAAAACTGGTCTTTTTGGCATAGAGCTCACTTTTGCCTCTGGGAAGCAAAGAAAGTAAWAATAGATCAGTAACTACAGCTCAAGAGGCAGATTTACATGGTCCGTGTAAATAAAAAATTTGGCCAGACTTCTTTTATTTCCAACTGTTTCATCTTCATACTATCWTTTCAGCTTTACATTAAAGAAATCAGCCTCAAATCAAAGGCTAGATGTGAAATATCCCTTACCAGCCCTTTTTAACCCCATAGCTGCCCGTTTACAGAGCTTAAGMTCTGGTTCAAAACCAGTCACAACTTCTAAGCTGCTCTCTTTTAACAGAAATTTGAATCTTTTTCTAAGCTTGTTGGCCATAAAACATTTCTCAATTTCAAAATAGCCTGGCTTCCCACATGCATCCCAAGGTCACTTCTGGAGAACATGTCCTAAGTTAGTACACACCACAGGAAACAAAAGGTAAMATTACTTTTCTAGTGTGACATAAACTTTTAAGCCTCTTTCCAGCCCACCTCCTCTCCCATCTCCCGCTAAGGCCAGAAACTTCTTGCTACAGATTTTTGGAACTCGAGGTTAGAAACAGCCATCAGAGGGATGAGGGGAGCACAACTGCTCTCTCCTCACATGGTGAGAGCTACGGGAGAATCGACAAGAATCTGTCCCTCCCTTGACAAACATTGCTGTCTGGATATCGAAACTAGTTGCACATCTCCCCTCTCCTCCCTTGATGAGCAAATCCAGACCAGCGATTCAAAATCTATATGTTCTATATCACCTTCCTTCCTGTTTTAACAAAGACAATTTCAGAATCTGATAAGCTTGAAAACTCCCAGGGCTCAGCACAAATTGCTTTAAATCCCAGTGGGAAACAGATTCTTCCATTTCAGTCACATGGAGTTTGCTCAGAGAGCTGGCGATTCCGAGGAGACTGAACCACAGTTTCTGCTGAGCCTGGGCCTCACTCCACAGTGGCCAGGGCAATGAGTAAAAATTTATTTTTTCCCACAGTGGTGGAATTGAGACATCATTTGCGTAAATATGTTTCCCCATGTTTTAAATGACAGCTACTAAAGGGTCTCCCACACTTTGGGAAGCTGACACACACCTTGGTTTAGTCACCTACTCTGGAAAACTTGGATCAGGTCATGTACCTCCAACAGTTGTCTCAGACTGGATACCCCTGCTGACCTTTAAAACAGAAAACATTCTCCTAAGGTGACGGAAAGGAGAACCTTGATAAAACATTATAGATGTATACAAACATCTCCTTCAGTTAGCACCTGGCAGCCTCCTCACCAGTTCCACCCATCCTCACACMTAAGCCCACACATACAAACCGTTCRCTGCCATCCCAGASACCTTCTCCATGGCCTKCTGGGGGTTTATGCTCAATCCTGATCCGGCCTCAGCCCTCTCCAACCAGCAATACCTTTAACAGTTTGCTGCCTAGCTAACTGAAGGAAAAAGGGGATTATTCTTTGTCACCCTCAGCCCAGCAAGAATCTTCTTTCTTAGTCACTCCAGCCCAATACCATACAAGGTCTCAGGCTTTCTGTACAGGCAGTGGATGTTGTTGCAGCCCTACAGGAGACAAATGTATTCCCTTTCTCCTCAGGGAAAAGGCCAGCACGCAGAGTCTGGTCTTCCATAATACTCAGAAGTCAGCACAGTAATCAGCAAGAGCCAGAAGCTTTTTACAGAGCCCCATATCAAGGACTGCCACCAGGATTTAACAGTGTCCAACACAGGCAGATGTGACCAAAGAAATCCAGCTGCTGCCAAGCATCTTAAGCAGGCCAGCACTCTAAGGTGGTCTTCTCACACCTTCTCCTGAATGTGAGCTGCCCARGCATGCCAAAGGGGTCAGCATCTGCATGGATGTGAGTTCAGGCAAYTGCAAGCAAAGAGAGCACAAATCTTGGAACAGAAAAAAAAAACCCAGTCCTCACCACTCCTTCCCTGCCTCATCTTCCCAGCTGTTGTGTATTCACATGCTAAGGAACTCCCAAACCTTCTCTAAGCACAACAATTTTCAGTGTTCAACTCCAAGTCCTGAACCATTCCTGCTGGCTCCCAGG
Organism: Malurus melanocephalus; assembly: GCF_030028575.1. NCBI lineage: Eukaryota > Metazoa > Chordata > Aves > Passeriformes > Maluridae > Malurus > Malurus melanocephalus. Next base: position 2,944,170 of record NW_026623283.1, read on the forward strand.
AGATGCTCTGTGAGGTCCACATGGGGATGCCATGCTCAGGAGTTTCCCAAATGTTCTGCTCTAATTTTGAGGGTGTGTCAGGTAGAATGGCAAGCCCCACACTGCCCTCTGCAAAAGCTCTTCTGTCCTTTCCACAGCCTTATGAGAAGAGGCAGTTTTCCCATCTGTTCAGAACTGAAACACCTTGCTGCTCGCCCCCAGCTTTCCTAACAAAACAGAACATGCACTAGCAGCAAAACAAAACAGCCACCTCCCTTTACAGCAARTTACACAGCTTTGTCTGCCATGTTTTTCTACTCTAAAATCATCCCAAGAATGAAAGCAGTAAGYRGGCACYATCAGGAGGCTGGCARTAAGTATCAGAACAAGTTCCACCAYAAAGCACTTGYRYAGCRACAGATSCAYATGCAATGATKAGGGCAYAGAGAAGCTCATGAGAAACTCAACCATTTTGTCATCAGAGAAGGACTAGAATATTGTGCCATAAATAAGGGTGGGGGCCACACACTGAGCAGTAAGGAGAAAACTAAATATTGAGTTGCTGCTCAGTAATTGAGCACAGCCCATTCTGTGCACGAAACAAGGCAGGGATGAAAGGGGGGAAAATAGCAGAAGTGTAAGTAATTAAAGGCCACGACAGAAAAACATTCCCACAGGGGCCAACAGAAGATGCCAGGGATAGCTGGAGTTCTGGCATCTGCTGGCTTGAAAGTGTCATGCATGTGCATGTATAAGATACTGTGTGTGTGTGTGTGTGTGTGTGTGTGTGTCTGTGTGTGTGTGTATTCCTGCTGTGCATGTGGGATTGCTCCGTGCACAGGTCATCTACATAAAATCAGTAGCCAGGTCCCTTGAGGAAATGCTAGATGGATGGGAACTGAGGCTGGAAGGACAAGTGTCAGAGGTCYAGCAACAAAAAGCTATGCAGAATAACAGAGTGTTTCCTTATACTGTTCATGTACAGATACAATTCTCACTACTGAGGAATCTGTGTGGGTAGCAGGGCATTTAAAGTCAAAGKTGCAGGTTACCTGCGAGAAAACAACAGCCTTGCCTCTGCAACTTTGAGGGCATCCTTTAATTAATTTCTTCTTACATGTGTATGCACGCAGCTTCAGCATGAGCAATGGCTGGAGTAGGAGAAATTCATGATACCTCTCTTCTAGTGACAACTTTTAGTAGGAAGCTGGGTATCCCCCAACCATTTACACCTCTCTCCAGAATGCTGTTCATCTGCAGATCATTGATCAAAATGATCACAGACCAAAAAGTAGTTGTTCCAATTCTGGGACAGACTAGAGGATGAGACAAGTCCTGGGTGGAGCTGGAAAAAATGACAGCAGGCAGCAGATGGGAAGTGGAGGTAGCCCAGGGAGGAGAGGCASTGGAAGCCTGTCTTAGGAGGTAGCAGCTGGGATGAGAGGGGAAGCGGTCAGTTTAASGGGAGAAGAAAATACAGAGCAGTAATGTTGTTTACTCTGGTCACTTCACTGCAAAATACAAAAAAGGAGCACAGAAAAGGAAGATCAGAAAGCAGCTTTTGACTCCTCTGATTTCTGGCAWCCTGGGAAGCCTTGTTCTGTTCATTAAAATAACAACCAGCCTWCACCATAGTGAGAGAGGAGGGTGCCAGCCACCTCTCTTCCAAGACTGACCAAAGCTGCCAGGAATTTTCCCACTGGTTTGGGCCTAAGGGTGCCAGTAAGCCGATTGCTAATCTCTAACACATGCCTTGTCTCAGCAGTCGCAGTGGGGTGAGACACAAGGGTTTTAATTTCTGCTTTACATCCTCCCYGCTAACGCCCAGCACGCCTCTCCCTCCACCACAAGGCTTTGCGACCTCTGCTTCTCCTATTTTCCACCTTCTTTTTCCAAAAGTCAGCCTCAGGGCCGGGGAAGGTGGTGAAGCACTGTGCRGCAGCAAAACCCAAACACGGCTACTTAAAGCAAATATTATTTTTCAACTGAAAGACTTTAAAATTTTTTCTCCCCAGTTTATTTTTAGAACAATGGTAAAACATACAAATCCTGGAGGGCTYGAGCACTTGCCTGCTGTGCTATTGACTTAATTTATTTCTTTAATTTGTTAAAACCTCACAAAAAAAATGTTATTCTTTGGAGACTTTGCTAGCCCAAGTTTTGCATATATTATTTGAAGATTAATGAGGTAGCAGAGGCATTTTTTTTATGGATTCCCTTGGTTTTCTCTCACTCTCCATCACTTTTCCTTTTTTGTTTGGCTCACATGGCAGTGCAGGTCCACGAGTCTGCTAAGAGCTCTCCATAGACAGGATAGAGGGTATGGGAAGAAAGTAATGAAATTTAAAAGCCTCTTTCACAGCTCCTGCCCTTGTCTTTCCCCACTCAGAGATCCCGTGCTCGGCAGGGAGCTGCACCAGCCTCCGGCGGATCCAACGCCTCTGCAGCCCCGTCCTTTGGAGGCTCCGAGGGAGTGGACAGAGCCCAACACCCKGGGCTTACAGGAAGGCTGAACGTGTGACAGCAGCTGATCCTACGCATAGTTCAGAGGTGCCGTCAGCCAGCTCAGTGATGCACAGGGGCCCTTCTCTTGGCTCACTGAGGAGTCTGCTGACACTCCCAGAGACTCTTGGGGAGCGCTTTGGATCCCGGCCCCGGAAACCTTCCCATCGACCTGCTCCTCTTACGGGAACTGAGCACTGCCTCAAGTGTGGCAGCGGCACAGACTTCCGTGGGGATGGCTAAGAATCAGATCTGTTTCTCTTTCTTCACCCAGAATAACCAGGCTATTTGTCAAGAAGACACGCTATGCTTAGAGGTGTCTAAATACTTTCTTTTTCAGCCCACACGCAGCCTCTATTCCACACAGCRCAGATTTTGCCTGAAAGGAGGTGAAATGGAGAGACAGAAGAGGAAAACAAAAACTGAGGGAGTAGAGGGAGAGTGGGTCAAGATACTGGGGCTAGGGCAGAGAGACATGTGACAAGTTCTTTGTGATAACTTTAGTGACAGGGTAGGTCTGTGATGGGGCAAGGGTGTGTGAAAGGGAAAAGAACTCACTGCAGAATCCTGCTGCAGAAGTGAGAAGAAAAGTGCAAGTCTCTTGAAAAGCAGCCAACATAGACCTCCTGTCTTTCTTCATGTGCAAAACAGATTTTTAACCTGAAGGGACCAAAAAGAAATGGCAAGCAGCCACTCTTCTAGCTTGCCTCCCTGCTTTCGGGGAAGTCTGCCCTGTGCTTTAGGGCTGGAGCCTCCTATACGCAAAAGGACTGCAGATGAATGACCTTCAGCACGGCTGAGGCCAGGCCACTCAGCACATCACAGCCCTGAAACCGCTTGGAACAGTTTGGAACTCTGCCCAGCTTGACCCATGAGAGAGCACACAGTAGGAGCTGAATCAGGGATGCTAACCATGGTATGATTTTGTTCAGGTGAACCAGCTAGCAGTCCAAGGGCCCTGCAGTCTATGGGGCAAATCCGTGCAGATGGGTATCTTAACAGCAACACTGAGTGTGCCACTGGTGCAGCACTGAGCCTCATGATCTGCATTTGTGCCTGAATCAGAGTGTCAGCCATGACCAGCCAGATGTCTGCAGGCTCTGTCCTGCACACTCAACTGCCCCGCTTCAAGGGCTGGTGCTACACAGACACAAAAGTTCTGTGAGAAATCTGGCTCCTGTAGTGTGCCATTGAGGCAAATACCATCATCACGTTTTTCTCACCCTGTCTTATTTTTCCACACAGAAACAGCAAGGCAGAGCAACAGTGCAGGAATAAGGAAATGACAGGAAAGTACCAGTCTGGAACAGCCAGCTCAAAGACAATGACACACAATAAAWAACCCTGAATACTGAAAAACAGGGCTGCCGTTCTCTGTCATGCCAGAAATGTCATAAACCACAAAAGAGACATTCCAACCATTTGAGGACCCCCCGGAAGAATTTTTATAGCACCATATTTCATAACTTCTTTTGCTGTCTRGAGGGCCTAATTTCCTAACCTGTGTCTTCCTCTGTCTCCCCATTCATTCAGAAACTCAATCTCCTCTGCTGCAGGTGCATTCAAGTCACTGGCTACCCATCTCTAGAGGCACCTAGGGCCCTCCAGAAAAAATAAAGCACAGCTTCATGCAAGATGCTTAATRCTGGGATCCAAAGGAAGGGCTGCTGATGGAAGCAAAACATAACAATAGCTCAGCTCTGGTTCAGAATGAGCAGTAAGATCAGCTGAGGGGAAGTGTCCCTCAGTGATAGAGGCAACACTTCTGTCCATGTTCAACTCTGTGCTATCAGACAAGGTAGCTTAGGGCTACTTTGGGCATTTCCAGATGAGTTGCAAGCACAGTCTTACACCCTCTTAGGCAACTCTGAAAAAAATAACAACATTTATTCTACCAACAGAATTTCAAGTGTGCAGAGGCAGCCCTAACACCTTTGAATATCACTGACTGGATTCCTCAGTATATCACTGATCAAAAACTTGACAGGATTCCCCTTCTGCATCTTTTCATTTTTTTTTTTAATGGTATGACACACGGTAAACAATACCACACAGATATGGTAATGGTACTTAAATAATCCCATACATAGCAGAGATTCTTGCATACATTCATTTAAAGTAGGCCTGAGGCAAGCCAAATACACAAACAATTAGAGATCTGTAGGCATGCCAAGAAATATTCTTGCAGCATATAGGCCCAAGAGAAAATATAGTGAAGATTAAGAATATTATTAACACATATCTGGAGATAACAGTATTTGATGATTTCCTCTATGAGTATCTCTGTGATCCTGACAAATCCCAGAAAAAGAACTGGACTGACATTTTCCACATTTACCTACAAGAGTSAAATCTATAGCACTGCAGTAGAGCTAAGTATCTTCAATTTAAACAGCTGCTAAGCCATCTTCCTTTGTTTTGTTACACAGTAATTAGATCCACCTCACTCACTTCACAATCAATGTTTCTGTTTCACTCACATCCCAAGACAACTTCTGTTCCCTTTTCTTTAATTTTTTTTTCCACAAAAAGGCTTTTTTTTCCCCTCCTGAGGCTTGTAAGTTTTTTGTTACCATTACAATCTTTGGCACACAAAGCAGGTGGTATCAGAAAGTGCAAATGCCTCCATATTCTTTGAATTGCTATAAACTGCTTTATGGTTCTGCTCATCTAAAATACCCAGTCGTTTGATATCTCAGCCAGTCCATTCCATGCTCACGAGTTAATAAGACCAGAGGCAGGGAGAGACATGAGAAAGGCCACCCAATAAAAGTGACAAAATGAAGATCAAAACATKCTGCTGTGCTGTCACACGGTCAGGTACTGAACTGTACCTGGTGCAGTCACTGATAACAGGCTGGATAATGCTGCACTTGTCCCTTTGCTGTGACCTTCACCAGTCACCTGGCTCTAGCCTTACGAGAGCTGATTAACTTTTAAGTTAAAAAGGCTTAGATTAAAATTATTAGCAGCCCAGGAAAATCCTCAAATAGCTTCCCTGAAACAAGAGGAATGACTTTGAAATTACAAGCCCTGTGGAAAGGACTCCACATAATTTGATAATGGACACAGATAATTTTCTTCTCTGTTAAACCAGCAGGAACTGAGCACTGAAAGTYCATGCCTACTCAAGGGATAGGGGGCTAACCCATGTAGCATGAGGTTACCCAGTGCCCAGGTYAATCCTTGGAGCTGCTCAGGTACAAACTGCTCCATACAGCAAGTACTGTTCTGACCCTGAATCCAGAAACCACAGCTTAAGCATTGCTGTAGGCATCAGTGCCATGAGGTAAGCGTTCCCAAGCTCAGTGCTCCTGCTCCTGTATGTACTGAGAGTCAAGTGAGGGGCAGGAAACTCACTATTATAAATAATAACTTAAGCCTTTATTAAAACACCATGATGAATATTGTCTGCATTTCAGAGAATTCTCACACCTGAAAATTGCTAGGAAAAATAGGACACATCTAATTTGCAAAATAATAATAAAAAAAATACTTCAATGGATTCTCCCTTAGGAGTATTAAAATAAGGGTTGCCTCTTCCTGCAAGTGGAGGGAGCTGAGAASGGTTCACCACACTTTTTACCAAATAAAGCTCTTATTAGAAACAGAATGCATACCACAGGAATTATTTGTTGGTGCATTTTACTGCGTTAGATCAAAATTCTTGTGAGCTCAGCTACCATCAGAGTATTCAAAAAGAAGAAGAGGGAGTCTAAAAGACTAATAATCTGCSACTGCTACTGGACATCCCAGTCTGCAAAGAAGGCTGACCAGTTTACCTCCTGGCAAACTTGGTATTTCACACAATGACCTGGAAGGAGTCCACTTWAATAAAATAACTAGGAAAGCCCAAATAACTAGAATAAAAGTACAGGTATGATTTGGTTACCTAAGACATCAAATAGTTTTACAACTAGTCTCTCAAAAACAAAGGAAAAAAMCCCATCAAAATGCTGAATTTGGCTTTCACAGTGCAAAGAACAGCTGGAGCATTTCTGCATGACTTAGTTTAATGCAGCAAGATTGGAATTTTTAAGTTCCCAAGGAAAAAAAAAAAAAGCAGCACATTTGCTTTTCACTTTCTGCTATCGGTACCAGTTACCACCTGGATCCAAGTATTTGCCACTTAGGATCCAACTACTGAAAAATCCACATAATTAATTGGTATCAAACCAAAGGCCTGTGAAACATCTGTACTCAAGGAGTGACCTTTTGATGAGAGAAGACCATGCCTTGACTCCCTAAGTCCTGCAACACAGACTTGCTTCTTCGAAAAACTATTTCCCAGCTCAGAGTCCTGCCAGCTGGGCAGTGAAGTGCAGGTAAGATATAAACAAACACAGGAAAAGGGAGAGATTTCTTAGGCATTATTGTAGGTTCAGCAAGTTTCACTAATTTGCCTCTTCCGGGAAAATTCAGACCCCTATTGGATTTCTTCTCTAATACTATCCTGAAACCTACACAACACTGCAAGCAGTGCATTAGGGTGGGCACAGATCCCATCCCAGCAAGGAACCCATACAGTCACAAGGCAACAGCTGGGAACTTACTTGGGAGTTACACACATCAGCTGGAGGTCCCTATGGGRTCAGAAAAGCAAGGGATCTAGAGACCTATTTGCCTCAAATTTGTTCCCTAATTCCATGTTTCTTCCTATGGAGTCCTCTCACACACCCAGGCATGGGTACAGGCACAATATATGCTCCTGGATGCTGTTCTTTCAGAAAGACATAAAAACATACCGCAGCTCATGCCAGGTACTGGCACTTGTTTTTAATCTTACAGGGCTGTTTCACCTAATGGCTCCAAACCTGGCTTCCTGAAAGCAGCAGGGGACAGCTGCTGAAACACCATCAATCCAGAAAAAGTCAACATGACCTGTGGATGTGGTCCAGCTCTGCCAGGAAGGGCCCAACAGCGAGGGTGGCTGAGGAAATATTATTGCAGCCTGGAGGCTTTCTCATGCAGAATTCTATTTTGGTGCACCATTTTTTGTTGCTTGAGCATTCCCCAGACATTCTGAAAACTCCAGACGTAATAATACTTAGTTCTAGGTCACAATGTTTTTATTGATAATGGTTTCACCATCGTGACGTGGGTGTGAACGCTCATGAACGCTGCAGGATTACACACACCGAGTAATCACTCGCCACAGCCCACAACGTGTAATGTGCCCACCAAAAAGCACAGTAAATTCAATAACACTGATTTCCTGCCAGTCCAAACAAACATTTTCCCCTTGCTAGCAGAGCAAAAGAGTACTAACCCACAGARCAGCAGTGTTTTGGAACTTCGTGTAAGAGTAGCAAGAAAAAAGTCACACTGCTATGAAGTGACATGGAAACATCCGTAACACATTTTTGTCATCARCATAGGAGCGGTGGTTAGACACAAGGAAATGTTTATTTGATCCATTTGCTAACATATAAATCAGTTTCRTAATGTGTGTTCCCAAGCAATGAACCAATTTGAGGTGAGCTATTTGAGGTGATCACTGCATGCTCTGAGGCAAGACAGCCATTTGAGTAACAACTATATCTTCTCTTTCCACAGACTGCAGAGTTTGCAAGAGGAAGAGGGCTGCAATGAAAATAACTTTACCCATTTTACTTGAGCCATGTTAATTGTTTTCACTTGGAAAAAAAAGGATGAAACTGTGACTTAGTCAATGGGAATTCCTCAAGGACTTGGGTAAAGTTGTCACGTGTATCCACTTGCCCTAACCTTTGGCCTTTTGTCTAAGTACAAGGGGCATATCAGTTAAGTRTCTGATGTGCTCTCTCTGGGAAACTCAGAGAGTTAATAAGTAATTTCCAACTATTATAATTTTGATGCATGGAAAAAAATAACTTGGCTTTCCTCAGACAGTACAGCTGGGTAAGTTCAGAATTTCCCGGCACTGTTTAAGGCTGGGTGGGGTGGGAAAAAGGAGAAGGAAAAAGAGAAACAAATGAAGTTTGCTAAAGAAGGAAAAGAAAAGAAAAAAGAAAGTGTAGGAATCCTGCCAGAAGTTCAGGAAATCTTTTCTTCTTTGTTTTGCTTATGGAGATCAAAAGATCCAAATTAAATATGAATCCCCTTGCARAATGCTGATAACTTTGCTCAAACTAGGGCAGCTAAGGTGCTGAGAAGTCACGAARCTCAGCTGWAGTYCTTCAGATAATTCATACAAACAAGTAGCTTAAGCAATAGGTCTCGTGTCTGCAGGATCAGCACAGGAGCTCTAATCCTTAAGGAGGAGCTGACTTTGGGTATGTTCACAGCCCAAAGCAGGCCTATCTGAGTCCTCCAGGCACCTCCACAGTACAAGCAACTGCAGAGGAGATCTTATAATCCCAGCAAAGCCACTGCCACGTTTCAGGGAGATCTCACCCCCAACAGAAGAACACACAGAGGATTGCAAGCACCTTTTCCAAGCTGCAGCACAGCAGAGTGAAGTGTTTTAGCCATCATGTAAATGGGATGACTCATTTTTCCCTGTGCCRGTGGATGGGGCTGTGCTCACACCTGTGCCTGGCCTCCAGTTGGAAGGACAGAATTCCAGTCTCAAGAAGGGACCTTCTTATTGCCTGTTGATCTTTTGTAGCCTGTAGCCATACCCTGAAATCAAATCTACAATTTCATTGCACTAAATCACTTATTTTTCACCTAAGCACCTCAGAAACAAACCCTCAAAAGTCTACATCACACTCTGTGTCCCCACTGAAAAAAAAGACAACCAGTGCACAAACTAATTAATCRACAGAGGGTATGCATGGTGGAAGTCAAACCCACCTGATGAATCCCATCCATAAATGATCAATCTTCTCTCATTTACCCCATGGCTTCCCTAAGTGACAAGATTTTTCTCTCTAGGCTTTTTGAAATGCAAAAGTATCCCTTAATATGCACAGGAACAAATTCAGGACCATGCCTACACACAAATATTTATCAATATTTGGTCTATATATTGATCTTACCAATGTCAGTGACTCCCCTGACTGGCTTCCCGTGGCCAAGCAAGAGCAAATAAAATTTTAAGAGAAATCTGAAGTTAGGCAATATATCCTGCAGATGTATGCAAGCCAGTACCTCCCTCTCACTCCCAAGTTTGGCAGGCAGTGTTTTCAGAACCAGCTTGCAGGAGGTGGCTCTGCAAGCAGGTAGGCTTTTTAAAGCAGTGCATAGGTACAGAGATGATTTTCATGTCAAGAAAATAATGCTAACTCTATGAAAAAACATGTTTACTTCAGAGATTCAGGGACCTGAGAAGCTGAGAAATACCACTGGAATCCCACCCAATCCAAAACATAGTCCAGGGGATTTCATCCATTCATTTCTGCAGCTGTCTTGCACCTCCCACTTTATTAAACTCCTAACTTTTAACTAACCTCAAACCTGMATTCCAGAATTAAAATTACCTTAGAAGTCCCAGTCTCTTCAAGGCCATGTTAACACAGCCTTGTGTAACACAGATCTGGGGTCAGGCCACTAAAATATGACTGTGCAACCCTATTGTTAAGAACCTGCTGCTCAGCCTCCTCCATATCCCATGAAGCTTCCTTGTCAYGCAGTAGGAACCTTTCCAGGAAAGAACTTGGCCAAGTCCCACCTGTCAGGGAACATTTCCTCATGTTTAATWGGACAATCATTGGCAGATCCAAGTCAGCATGGGTCTGTCTCCAGAAATGCCCTATCCTGACTCCAGCCCATCCATAAGGYAAGGATAAGTTTCTTTCCTAGTTCAGTTTGGGTGCAGGGTGAACTGGAGAACGACCCCAAACTTGGAACAGTGCTCAAAAGGCAGCCCAGCCAAAGCCTACCTGCCAGAAAACCMATGAAGACTCTTTTGATCATCCTCCCTTCATCTGAAGCATTCTTATCAAAAAGCAAATGCATGAAACCCCTCCTCACTCAGAGCATAATTCTGCAGGTTCAAGAAACGATCAGTACAATGCAGTTTGGGAGGAAGGAGTTCAATTATGCAGTGCGGCACTATTAAAATCAGTCATATAAACTGATTGCTCATCTAAGCCCTCGCACTCTTTGGCCCACTTGCTCTGTTGAGTTTCTGCTTTGTACTCCACTCTGCAGCTGCCTTGCACCTCCCACCCTCCCACTCCTTCTTTACTGTCTTCATGTAAATCAAAAATCCATCAAAGCTCACTTCTTCAGTAATAAATCACTCCTTTGGATTACTCAACTATAAAACTATGACCTTGTGGCTGCAAAGGCAGAGTATGTGTGAGCACCTGGATGACAGCAACTAAAAGTGAAAAAGAAGTATTTTAATAATATTTAAAATTTACAGATGGCCTTCTCTTCTAGGCACATCTGGKCTCACCAGAAATTCTCATTTCTGGCTTACCAGTCACCACCTCCACCCCCACCCCCCCCAAAAAAAACCAAAAAAAAAACCTCAAAAACAAAAGCCCAAAGCATTCCAATCCTTTCCTGTGTTATTTTTTCTGTTGGCATGCTGTATTTATAGCTTCCCTTCCTGAATACAGGTGAGTACAAATGTCAGAGGCAGAGTAGAAATGTTGGGGCACATGCAATGCATTCTTGGTTTCTTCTAAACATCAGACCATATCACAAATTCAAAAAGAAAGAAAAAATAATAATAAAAAAGAGCACTCAGCCTCCATCTACTTGTTYCCAAGCCAAGATAAGGAAATACCTCAAACTTTTTCCAAAGCCTCATATTAGCTCCCATCAAAGCCAGGAGAATCCATCCTATTGCTTCCCTTGCTAGTTCTGCTTCGCTGCATTCCTACAGAGCTTCTGAATTTGTTCAGAGCTTGTTGATGTTGTTGTTGTTGTTATTGTAAAAGCTGAGTGTTACACAAGACAGAGAGCTTGACAGCTTTCCCACAATCCTCAGCATGTGGGAATAGCGAGTAACAAAGTGTTAACACCTGCCAACTGGTGGTTAGGTGTACATGTCTCTGTTAACAACAAACACTGCTGCTAGCAGTCATCAGAGCAAAGCAGCAAATCTGTTCCCTACTTCAGCCTGGAAAATACCAAACAATTACAAAAACAAAAAAAAAAAAAGCACCTAATTGCTTGATTAAGATGTATCAGTGTTGGAAACTGCTGATCTAGAACATTGAATCTCTGACACTTGCTTCACTCTTGATTAAACAGAAATGTTTAAAACCAGTTATTGTGCAGGCAGAAGCTCGGAGCACTGTGTACCATCCAGGGATTTGTGACAGTGAAACTTTTTACAGAGAAACAGAATCAGAACCACCTCCTCTCTGCTGTTTCATAAAAGCACCAGATGCCGAGACTCTCAAGCTGTTATAAAAAAGGGATGTAAGAGCACTAATGAAGGATTAGGAGTTGGGTAGCTCCTTGGACCTTCAAGGGGAACCTTGTGGAAAAGTCCAGTTCCTGCTCTGAAAAATGCTACTAATCATGGAAGTCGGGACCGTTTCTTTATGGAGAGAGGGATTAGTTGTGTACTTTTAAAAATCACGTTTTCATTTGTGATTTCMTAGGCAGCTCTGTGAGCCAGGTGGCACTGATTTATAATCACCAATTTGCATGTGACTAATGTCCCAGACCTGAGGCTAAAAGCCTGCTTGCTCTAGATTTGCCCGCAGTAGCCAGCTTGCTTGTTTTAAAGTTCTTTCACCGTGACAAAAAGGTAAGAGAGAAGTGAGTCAACTCACTGGTCTCAAGTAGAGAATGCTAAATCAAAAGAAGGGAAACTTCATTAATCTAACAGTACTCACAAAAGTTCACTGCTGCCCAAATTTCCCTAACTGTGCACACACAAACTCCAGCTCAGCTGGGGGAGGCGCATTAATCCTAATTTCCATCAGACTGTACTTTTACAGTAATTGCTATCAAGAAAATAAAGTATTCCATTCTTTAGTGTGTGTCTGTGTGCGTACGTGTGTGTGTAATTTTACATTTGTATCTTTCCCCTAAACATATTATCTGAAATACTTCAATTGTACCTGATTAATCAGATGGTSGCCAGGACAAGAGATAATTTTAACCTACACCAGCTCCTGAATCTAAGTCACATATGAGGARAAGGGTGAGTGGAAGGCATGAGTAACTTCTCTTGGTGGTTGTACCTATATTTGCCACATTAATATTGCATGAAACAAAGATTTCCAGTAGTCAGCACCTTGAAACAGAGGACACACATTCTCCTTATTTAATGAAACATCAAGTATTCGAAAATCCTAYAAATAGTAGATAGTAAGTGGTAATAAACTGTCTTACAAAGGCTGGCAGAACACTGTTTGACTCAAAGCAACAACATTCACCAACTTGCTATGGCAAAGGCTCAAACAACCTTCAAATTAAAGCTCCCCGCAGAAGGTTCTGTGGATAAAAATGGACAATTATTTAGYTGGTCAAAAGTGGCTTTCTCCACCAGGAATGGAGGAATAAGGTAATCTACTTGCCTGCCAACACAAGTATTGACCGATTTACTGAGATAGATATTTCCAAAGAGCTGTTAGAAAGCTTTTTTGGTCTAGGAGGTTTAGGATCACCTGCATCAGAATAGTATTAGAGGAAAATTTCTAGCTTTGTGTGAATATTCAAGCCCCTTAGCAGATGAATTTAGAATCTCAGTCACATGGTTTCTGTGACTCAGTCACTTGTTAGTCATCTTCTGCCCATTATATCTCAGAAAGTTACAGATACCCATAATTAGAAAGGCAATCCCCCTCATTCTGTCTCTTTTCTACCCGTTCTCTAGATAACATGTCCTTTCACTCCCGTATTTACCAGAGGTCTTGTGCTATTTATTCCCATTCCTCTCTCAGATTTATTTCCTTGCAGTCTCACCCGTTTTATACCCTCACCACAGTCTCTAGATCCTACCCTGTGTTCAGAAGGTTACAAATCAACTGCTGCCCTGGCACTTCTCTTCAGTCGTCCTTTTTCTGAACCTACAGCTCTGCCTGGCTCCTTGTGTCTCTCTCTTGCACAGGTTTTTACCAACAGGTGCCTTCTGTGCTCCCACAGGCCCTATTCCATGCAGTGCCATTCTTGCAGAGTCTGGAAGCATAATGCAAGAGACCTGGATTGCCTCTGTCTAAACCTCTCCTGGGCTGGTTTCTTTAATTTCTCTGAGTTGTTGATCTGTAGAGCGGATGCTTCTGTTCTTCCTCAAAGTGGGTTTGCTACCTGACATGTTATTATGTTATTTCTGCTCTTGCATGGGACTCCCTCCATGCATCATTATACCAGTTCTCTGTCCTTTGCTGCATCAAAGTTTCTTGGGCGTGCCTTGCAACCCTCTATCTTCTCTTCTTGCTGTTCAGTCAACTCCCACCATCCCTCTGCCAGAGAGAGCTGCATTGATCAGAAGCAAGTCTTGTTTTCCCAATTCTCCATTACAGATATTGCAGTTTCTCAGGGTTTTTTTTTTTGTTGTTGTTTTTTTATTTGTTGTTGTTTTGTTGTTTTTTGTTTGTTTGTTTGTTTGTTGTTTTGTTGTTTTGGTTTTTTTCGTAATCTCCATTTGGTAAAAAGAAGAGATCTCTGAACTACCAAAGCCAGAGGAACAACTGTCATTCAGCCWGAGACAGTGGAGCTCCTGTTCACAAGGACAATCATAGAGAAATGCTGGAATTACCAGAGTCTGATCTGCAGTTGGCAAAGGGGCATGCAGCACTTAAATCTCAGATTTATGGCCCAGGTACTGGGAAGCAGGAAAAGACTGGGAAGGACAGATCCATACATGCCCCTATAACACTGAGCACACTGAATATGAGGATGAGAGTCCTCTCACACAAAACCACTGCATAATCCTCCCTTAGGAAAAAGCACCCTGGAAAATTTCAGACCAGTCCTAAACTCTCATGCCCTTAATGCCATAAACATCGCACACTGACATCTATAATGCCTCTGCCAATTTACAAATTCTTCCTGAATAACTCTTTCTTTGGTGGTAGAAGACATTAGGTTTACTACTGGCTCATTATCCCATTCCTGTCCCAAACACACGGCATGCACATTTTACCTGAGAATAACCTGCCTTCTTCAGCCCAGGATAGCCCCTTTTCCAGAAGCACTCCTACTCCTCAGGGTGCTTGCTGGGCACTGCCAGGCTGCCAGKCAGACAGGTGCACACCAGAGCAGTAAGGTTAGCTTAGATCCTACTGATCTGAATTTTATCCATTGTGTTTCTTTCTGAAGCAACCATCTTCAAGGCAGGTTGGTATCTCTGTTCAGGCACCTTGTAGCACCCGAGACCACAATATTAGAACACTCCTGCAGCGGAAGAATTAAATCTAAAAGCAGAAAAAMCACCACAGTCGGGTATTTAAAGCACAGAGCACACAATCTTGATTGGGCACACAAAGTCTGTCTCCATCCATATTTTACCAGGTGCTGAGGGCTCTGGYGAGCTCTGATTCTGCATCGTGGGGTCACATGCTTTCCCTACTGACCCATGCACATTCCTGTCTTCAGTCTTAACATGAACAGGTTTAAGTATCTTCCTCCCCTGCTATGCTCAGATGATGGCTGAAAGCTACATCTGCATCATGTTTTCCCATTAGGTCAATRCCAGCCAACAAAGGAGCATTTGCTTCTGGTTCTTTAGCTGAATAGGAGAAAACAATTGGAACAATATTAGCCCAAAGAGGGAGGAATATAGAGCACCTGAAATGCACTGCCAACAAAGCAATTAGCAGCAGGATCGGGGGTGGGCACTGACTGCCTGCCCTGTTCATCAACCTCACTCAGGGACTCAGTTCCCAGYTATTTAATAGAACTCTTCAGAGCTAACATGCAAACTTTTGCATACAGCTATCTTGGAGATAAATTACTCTTCCTGCATTTCAGGACACAGATCTGTTTCTTGGTAGTCTTTGAACAAAAGAATGAATTGTCCATTCTGTTCCAAACTAATCTTCATAGTTTACACTACAGGCTCCACTACATTATTTACMACTGGTCTAGTTGAACAGCTGGGAAGGAAATAGTTCTGGTGGTGGAGGACTCAAAAGAACAAATTGAAACAATATAAGGGCAATAYAGGAATGTGAAAACCACTTCAACACCTACCTCCCAGTAAATTCCAGGGTGCTGGGCAGTTTAGATGGTTTCTTGGGGGGTTTAATGTCTTGGTACCAGGCAAGGCTTGTTTCTCTTCCTGTAGATGAAGGCTCCAGCATTGCCCTTTTGCTATCCAATAATGTGTGCTGCTTGTCTTTCATCCCTCACCAAAGACGTGCAGCCTTTTCACTGGTGAAAATCGGAGCCTTAATAGAAGGGAACATTTTGGTGTGGTTCTAAAAAATCCCTCCAGTGAAAGGCACATAGACTTGCTCTCCACACTAAATACAAGTTCTCTCTTGCACAGAGCTGGAGTAAAAAGCGTTCTCTCTAGTGTTTGTCAGGTCCTGAGCATTGGACTTGTCCTGATCATCAGCACTGCAATCCTGTCAAGAGGCAAATACATAACCAGGTACTGCCAGTCCTTTGGGCTGTACAGCCAGCTAAAGGCACTGTATCTGTGTGACCAGATCCATCCTAAGGAAAAGATAGCCTGGAAACAGTAACCTCTTATTYACAGTTCCTATTTTGGTTTCTACCCTTCAGCACGCAAAAGGATGCCTGTCTCACCCAAAGCTGCCTCAGCATTAGGCAGGCTATGTTTCCAGGTCGCTTTCTGTCTCTTGTCCCATGTTTTAGTTTTCTGCCTGTAAGATTAAAGCMAAGGGTCTTGGGGCTATTTGCATCTTTGGGGGATTTGGATGCACTGCAGGGTGAGGCTGGGCCTCATTTTAAGAGAAGGCTCCAGCCCACGCCAGTGCCAAGAGGCTGACTAATGCAATTATTTCCTTGCGGAGCAGCATTTTTCAAAGTGCTAATTCTTATTAAGAAAAAGGAACRGATTTGGAGCTCATATTTTGATCTGTTGCCCAGGATTATTTGGAAATTCTTTTTCCTGGAATGAGACTTTTTATTCCAAATTTCTCCATGGTGGGGAGAGAGGGTTTCCTGGGCAGAATTAGGATAATGATTACAGCCTGTATACAATCAGTTCTAACCACTGTGGAACTCCAAAAATGAATGTTATTGCTCAGTGGCTTTATTGGAAACAGAAGTATTATTTAACCAGAAGGATGGCAACACATGGAAATAGCTCATTATCATATTTTCTCCCTATTTGAAATGTCACATTGAGTATGTATCTTTCACGTCCACTACACTTTAATTAATTTGGACTGTGTTTAAATATATTACACAGCATGCTTTATTACAAAATTCTGACACATTCCCATTGATGGAGCAGGGCTTTCCTTCAAACGCAAGCAAAAGGCAATAGGAGCTACACTGCCTAAATATTGTTYTAAATGTGATAAGAATACCACATCATCTCTGTGTCAGCCTGTGTTTTTCTGTAGCATGGAACACATAGAGCAAAAACAACATTGCATCGAAAGCCTCCTTGCTGTTTATTGAAGGGACAATGATGTTAACATTATTATTCTAGATCTAAATCTTAACCACTTACCTTATTTACATAATTGCAAGACAAACATATATTTTACTCAATGGCTGGAAAAGATTCCAGCAGTGTGATTGCTTAGAAATTAAAAAGTAGAATTGCAGGGTGTATGTGTGAGATGAAAATGGCTTGTTTTAACACAGCTGGTGTATCTTATCTTCTGTGCACTTTCAAACACAGCACTTAGGAGGATGGTTGTCCTCCTCCACCCAGGTCTCCAACAAAGTAGAGGATTTATTTCATTTGTGAACCTTCCTCTGGAATGCAGAAGTTGTTCCTGATTTATATTTGTTTAAGCAACCAGGAGAATAAAACCAGTTTTTAAAATCATGCAAAAATGAGAGTTCATTCAACTTTTAGTGTTTCTTGGACTGAGATCTTTTATTACTTAGAATTTCATGCTGAACGGGATCAGGGATTTTGTAGAAGGTGTGAGAGACCATGTCTTCACTACTGCTTCTGTTGAGGCACTGATGTATTAGCTCCTGAATTACTGTAAAACCAATTTAGTTTGAGACACCTTTGGTTCAGCAAACAGCTGATCATTTGTCTCCTCATGGCAGCTCTATCCCATTCTGTCATCCCACMCACTAGAAGCCACCAAGCTCTGAGTGTGTTTGTATCAGGAAACRATCTCCTTCCTCACTGCTCACACCCCACTCAGGAGCCACTTGGAGCCAAGGCTGGTGAAGGAGACYTGACTCATTCCCTGGAAGCCAATTGAGCGGCGCACCTCACACAGCAAGCCTCTGCATGACATTACAGTCAATCTCAACATCTTGCTCTAAAACGTGTTCCAGGGACAGCTCCTTGGACTGTTGCTTCCTCATCCATCCTCCTAAGAGAGCAGTAATCAAAGTTTTATTATCTGAATCATGGATTCAATTTTTTTTATTATTATTATTTTCYCTAGCAGATGGCCTTTTTCCAAAATAATTTCACAAGGCAAGATTCTTATCAGGGGGAAGGTAATACTGTTCTGAAACAAACTCCCAGATGGAGCCACGTGGAATAGACGTGTTGTTCCTTAGATAAAGGGAAGGCATTAGGCTGCTGATCACTGTGTGGATGCTGCCACGGAGGAACAGCACAGCCCTGCTCTGTGCTATTAAATACCCTGCTACTTACTCTTCTGTCCTGAGTGTTCTTACCCCACATAACCTTTCCCTCAGAAAACATTTACACCAAGAAGGAAAACGTTTTCCAGCATTTGAACAAAAACAAAAAAGTTGCGTTTAGCTACAACACACATTTGTCTTTAAAAATCTGGATTTGTTTTAGCTTTAATTCATTCACTGGATTGTAATAAATGAATAAACCTAATTTGGAGAATAATAAAAAATATGAACTGTGTTACTGAAGCCAAAAACAATAACTGCAACTTGTTTTTCCCCGCTTCTTTGCTCCTTCGGACCCAAGCATTACTGTTGCAATTTTTTTTTTCTGTATTTTATGTGTTTTGTTTATTTGATTTCTGCATTAAAAGAACACTCCAGTGTAATATAAAAGGATACTATAATCACAATGTCTAATTACAAAGAAAAGCTAATACAAAAACATGCAATATAAAAAGAATAACTATCAGATCAAAAGCCGCCAATACAACACTCTGAAGAAGCAGGCGAGGAAGCTCTACTCAGCTCTCCCCCTTACAGTGTACGGGGAACCAGAAAATTCAGCTGTGTGACAAGATTGAATAAGGTACTAGAAAATCTAGGCTCCCTCTTCCATGAAAGGCTGGACAAAAACCCCTTTCTAGCTTGGGCTGCTCTGTGATTCTATAGGATGGGAAGATGTCTGCSATAAATGGCTCTCATGTTAACCACAGCTATTCCTCCTTGGTTTCTTTCTAACTTCAAGGGCTTGTTCTTACTGTTTTGTTGGGTTTGGGGTTTGTTTGTTTATTTGCGGGTTTTTGGYTTGTTTGTTTTTTCCCCTGATTCACAAGAGTAACAAATGTGAAATGGTATCCTTTTGGCTGCTAGTGGGCAGGATCTTGTGTTCTTCACACATTTAGATTTTCCATCAAAATCATCAGGAATGTATTAAAACAAGCAGGCTAGTTTCCATCTCTTGGCACAAGTCAATGAAGCATTTAGATGTGCATGAAACACAAGACTGACTATGAGACTGGCAGCTTCCAAAAAGGAGTAGATGATTTAAATGTGCTCCTGAAGGAGCAGTGTTTCTTTACCTGGCCACAACCAGCCCTAGTAAAGAAACAGTAAAATTACAGACAGCCTTGTCATCCACAGCTTCCCTCAAATTAACAAGCAATTTGGGTTTGTTTCGTAGACCTTAAAAACTCTGAAGACCACCTTGTATTAAAGGCAGCTCATTACTCTTGTCCATATGCAAGTGGACAGGATCTAATGTGCCAAATTCCAAGCCTGAAAGACTTTTTAACCATAAATCCCCTCACAAGACAGAGGCATRAGCAACTTAGCTGGATCTGAAGGCAGAAGGAAGAAAGGAAAGAAGCAGAGCCATGGGAATGATTTTTCAGGGATTCTCGACACCATTGACCCAGAGCAACAACCTCATTGAGTCAGCAGAAATTATCCTGCAGAAGGAAAGAACATACA
>NW_026623283.1:2963854-2991777 GCF_030028575.1 Malurus melanocephalus
AAAAAAAAAAAAAAAATCCAAAACTCTTTTTTTGCATCTCCTGTGAAGGACTTCATGTATATTTGTTTCTGTGTGACTTGGCAGTGAAGCAATTTTCAGGGAAGATACCAACAGAAAATTCGTCAGCAACCATACTGACATCTGAAGAGGCGTGTGCTCCCAAGAATTTTATCCATTCACATTAACCTGATATTTAAACTCACAAAGTATAGATTACATTGGATAATGCCATTCACCTTTGTGCATAGGTGTGCATTTGTGCTTTTAAGATAGTTTTAGCACTGCAAAAACATTTAATAAAATCCATATAATGATGCAATAATAATGAGGGTGACAAACAGGAGAATTCCAAAGAGTATTGGTTGTTTTTGTTATTTCTATTCTGCTTTTGAAAGAAATTTTAAGTAGGCTGGTGGATTTTTTTAGCAGAGCACAACAGACATGAGACAAATAATACTTCTCAGAAAAACATTATAGATCAGTTCCTGCTAACTGATTCTTCCACTGGCAGACCTCATTCATTTTTCCATGTTGATTTTGCTAAAGTGATTAAAAAGCTTTAAGAACAATAGAATTACAAGGGTTTTGATGAAGGGAGAAGCCTTGAGACACACACCATTTTTTTTTAATGGGAAGTCTGTTACAATCAATTGGCTACAAAGATGATGTAAACAGTCAAATCCTCCTGCAATTTCGAAATGTGTTGATTTAACTAAGAATTAAGCAACCTAAGTACATTGTTCAGGATAGATTCTATGCCAGCGGAGTTCTGGCTTCATTTGCCAGACAGTGATTCCCTCCATTATTTTCAATAGTGTTAATTCCTTTGCTCTAGTATTCCCATTCTGCATGCAACTTCCTTTGATTTTATCATTGCTGAAATTAATTGTCCTAAATCTAAAACAGTACTGGAAACAGAATTTAACTTGGTCAAATCAGACTTAATTTGCAAGAGATTCACTGCAATGTAATCTCTGCTGACATGTTTACAAGTTGCCTGTGGAGGAGAACTAAAAGCCAAGAGAGATTTCAGAAAGACCGATTGCACCCAACTACACGTACCATGCCACACCACAGTCATGTTCTTCTCTCTCCACGGTCTTCAGTCCTATCAAGAATTACAGCATTTCAGTTCAGTTTCATACACAACATCTTCCACTCAAAAGACAAAAAAAAAAAAGTGGATTAATCTGCTATGAAGTGGTAGGTATGCAAAATCTAATTGCTATCAGCATCCTGATGTAAACAGCTGTGGAAGTCTAAAATCTTTATAATTCTTTTCAGTGAGTTTTTTCACTAAGGTTGGTTTGCACTTTGGGTTTTACCTTCAGAGCCCTCACACTGCATGCTTTGCCTGCATGTCTCTGAGACAACGTGAGTCTGCCCATGACATTCTGTAGCACAACCTAACCAAAGAGGAAGAAATACAGATTTGTCATCATTTTAGTTAGTGGGTGTGTCCCCCACAGTAAAACTTCCAGAAGGAGAAATCCTAGCTTCTACCAAATGAAATGAAACATCTCGCTGTTTCTAGAAACATCAGAAAAAAATGCCACATTTTCCTGCCTTCTCTCTGCCAAAAAGGACAAGAAGTGAAAAGTATGTAAAAAGCTTACATATTATTACCTTAACTGAATAAGTTGCTTTTAGGCTCTGAGTAAGAGATGGATTTATAATTTTTATTTCTAGATGGCCCTAAAAAATTCATGGCAAAGCAAGCCTGTGAAGATGGGCTCTTGCTGTAGAGGGAAGCTACTCATCAACTTGGAGAAAATTCCAAGAATTCTGGGATTCAGCAGTCTCACAAAATAGAGACAATGCTGCTAGGCACAATGTCCTATCTAATATTAATAAAACCTTTAAAAGCAAGAAAACACAAATATATTCTCGTACAGAAAGACACATCTTAAACCCAGCACTACACACACGCTTTTACAAACATAATGAGGTTTTGCTCGCAAAAACTTGCGCTTTTTTTTTTTTTAAACTAACATTATTTTAACACCAACACAAAACTTCAGTGCTTTGAGAATTAGGAGGACATGGACAGATTATTTTTCAGTAGAAATAATAGCCTACTTGTAAGTTGAATGGGTTTGTTTTCTAATGGCTCCTGTACCAAGCAAGAAACAGCGACACTGCCRAGTAATGCTGCTAAAAGTTTGTCAGACTCTATGTATGAGAAGGTACCTGTTAGTGCAGAGAATCAGCCTGATTACTTGCAGGCACAAATGGCTCATCCAATTAAAGACTCCGTTTGGCATCCTAAAAGCTGTATCTGGCTTTCTGAAATTCTGAGGGTCCGTTCTGGAGGAAAAAAATCAAATGGTAAGGCATTTTAAAGAGCATGCCAAAAATAAACTACATAGCGATACTAAATGTATATATAAATTGTGAATGAAAATATATGACAGATGCATCCAGGGTTAGAAAGTATGGAAATGGAGAGGAGGGATAGACTGGAAAAACAGGGAAKATGTCCAAGGCAGGCAGACATGATTTAGGTTACTCTTCACCTTATAGATGAATTGCAACATTTCTGAGCAAAAAAAAAGTTGACAAACAACTTAATGAGAGGGAGCACATGAAGGTCAAAAACCATGTGGGTCTAAGAGACTCTTTACTGATTTAATCTAGCATCTTGAATGCACTAAAGCTAGAAAACAGAGGTGCTGGAAGCCATTAAAGAAGAATGCTGTGAAAACCAATGTATGAAGCAATTTGAGATGTTCACTGATGACAGCATATGAGACCTACACCCAAATAATATGTTCCATTTTACATCTTGAGTCTGGATGGAATAAGGAGGTGGTTAAGAGCTGAGCTGTGRTCTGTAGGCAGAAAAATCCATAATTCTGAAGAACTTTGGGAAATAATAAAGAAAGTGGTAATTAGGATATGGCATCCTAGAGAATACAGAGAAATTAGGTCTAAGTAGTGGTGAAARTGGAAGAAATAAAGAAAAAAGTTAAAGCCTGAATAAGATGACAGAATTTGGTGCCTAAAGATACTCAATTTCGCAGCATCTCAGGAATGCAACAAGGTTGTGAGAAAATCCTTCTGAAACCTTGCTCATTGCTTTTGCCACTGAGCTCATGTCCCAGTAGGGATTTCTGCTTGAATCAGACTCCAATGTGGGACATTTTAATTGTGATTGCTGGCCCAGCAGAAAATGGTGAGCCCAATGGGCTGGTAATATTTAACACTGCCCGGAGTAGTGTGGAGCATCGAAAAGGAAAAGAAGTGACAAAGTAATGAGCTACCTGGGGTCAGAGAAGAAGGAAGTAGATGGTAATAGTAGGGCAAACATGCCTTGGAGAAAAGAGKATGATTTCCTACTTTTGGATTGTTGCATATTTCCCCCAATCTGTTGGTGGTKTTGTAACCCTGGCTACCTCAGCTTAAGTTCAGACTGATTTTTTTGTTGTTGTTGTTTCAGTTAGGTTTTCCTATAAAAGCATGTATCTACCAGAATCTACAATCAAATTTACCTCAGATACACAACAGCACAAAAATGATGGATTCGTAGAATTTCTGAGGCATGATGGGACCTCTGGAGATTGTCTAATACATTTGTGCCCAAAGCAGGGACCAGTAAGGTTTTGAGTAAYTCAAAGGATGGAGACTCCTCAAACTCTCTATGAAACTTGTTCCAGCGTCCAACCAGTTTTATAYTACAAAAGTTRTCTTTTWTGTTTACATGGAGTTKCCTGTGTTTCAGTTTGTGCTCATTACCCCTTGTTCTTACACTGAGTATTATTGACAAGAGTTTCGTTCTGTCTTCTTTATCACTGCCTCATCAAGTGGAATTTGGAAGACCTGCCCCAAGTTTTCTTCTATCTAGGGCAAGTAGTCCCAGCCCTCTCTTTCTCTCCTAATTTCAGATACTCCAGTACTTATAATTATCTTCATGACYCTTTGCCGGACACTGGGGAGCCCAGAACTGGATCTGGAACTCCAGGTGTCTGTCACCAGGGCTGAGGGAAGGATCATCTCCTTTGACCCATCTGTTCTGCAGTATGCCAAATAAGACAGAACTGTTGCAGCAGGTCAGCAAAGGAAGACCCATTACCTACATTTGCAAAGTAACTGTTTGTGCCAACTGCCTTGACATGTTTACACCAAAATATCTCACAGGGATTCTACCTACAGACCTTTCTGCTTTGTATCTTTCCCTCTGACTATGGCAAAGAACTCAATGCCAAAAAACAAACATCCCAAGTAAATTTAAAAAAAATATTTCATATTTTTCAGGATTGTTTATCAGAGTTGCTCACAAACTGTTACAAGACCTAGATCTGTAGAGCAGCAGCAGAAGAGCAGTTAGTGTTACATAACACAACTACAACAAAGAAATCTTTTTCCACGTTAATTATCCCAGTTGATGAGAAGTAAACATACTGCTTGTCAGAAGCTAGAAGAAATCACCACCAACACATTAAAATTTATTGYAAATTCTAGAAAAATCTTCACACTTTTTCAGGGGCAAGCTTAATAGCATGCATAAACTAAGACAAACATTTATAGCCCTCCTTTGCCAGTCTCATTACAGCGCACATACTCCTGCCTGCGAACAAAAATTCTCTGTAAGGTAGGAGTCACAACAGGTGGTAAACACTCCAACATTTAAGGGCTTGTTTAGATGGTAAATGAAACCAATCCAATTAAATCAGTTGTAAATCACACCCTTAACATTTCATCAGTAGTTTGCATGAGACTGAGATTTCAGAGCCATTTCAGTGCAGCTAAATGTGATTTCTTTTATCAGCTTGAATTATATAAAAACTATGGTTTACAAATATACCTTAATCAAAATATTATTAATTAMAATGCAGWTATTTCCTTTGGTTCTAGTTACCACATAGATGAATCCTAGGACTTTGTAAACATATGCATACACACACAGAATGCTCGCTGGTTCAGTGGGAAGACAGATTACAAATTACTCAGTGCTACCAATTAGTGAACAGGCAGGGCAAAAAAAATCTGTAAATAGAGGCAAAGCACAGTGCTTCACAAAATGCATGCTTCTTCTTCTATTTGGTAATGTCATAACTGATACTGTGTAACRCCTTACAACAGAACCAGGGAATATCCTGTAASACTACATACCAGAAAATATATGAGAAATATGTAACACATAGAAAGGAAATTCTCATTACAGCCCCGGGTTAAATATTTAGCAAAGATTCTCAGAAGAGACGTGTGCCAGATTGAGATTCACATCAGCAAAAGGCAAGGGGAGCTTTTATGCTGATATATGGACAYGAT
This sequence comes from Malurus melanocephalus, assembly GCF_030028575.1. NCBI lineage: Eukaryota > Metazoa > Chordata > Aves > Passeriformes > Maluridae > Malurus > Malurus melanocephalus. The sequence continues at coordinate 2,969,126 of NW_026623283.1, forward strand.
TGCTCAGGAATACTACAAGTAATTTTCTATAGGATGCCCTAWAACAAATTAGTGCTACTATGTACACAGCCCCTCCATTAACTTTCTACCAGCGTTTCTGTGGTCATGTGAAACCAATGCAAATGTGCAAGAGCCAGCAAATCTTTAACTCTGCATATTCTGCAGAAAGTTTTCAAATAACTTCCTGTGAGGATTCAACAGAAAATTTTGACCTGCTAAGCTCATTCAGTCAGGGAAGAAAAACTGTGCCACATGACCAATAACGAACAGGCAGTGCAGTTTAAATTACCAGTATTGAACACCTCCACAAACCACAGAGTAATTTACAGCATGTCAGTCAGCTGCAAAGGCTTCTGAGGAAAYAGCAGCCAACTGGGAGATGTTGCGTAAAGAGAAAAGATTCAAATAAGCAAATGAGGCAGCTTTAATACTTACATAAGTTAAAGCAGTGTCTGCATTACTTTGACTCTCTTGTTAGCAAGTGTGACTGTTTTCCACGGAACATGCAAAGCCTGTGCTCTTACAGAGTTGCTGTCTGAATCAGGGAATGCAATGCTCTGCAGGAGGGGGACAGACAGCAAATAAATACAACTTTGCAAAATTTGCATCACTGGCCTCCAGTCAGGATCCAGTCCCTAAGGGAAAAAATGCTGCAGTCAGATTCAGGATGACTCTAGACAGATGCTATATCTAYTGTGTGGATTAAACATGAATGTCTGGGTGAGTTTTTGCAACTCCATAATGACCTTATATTTTCAGACGCTGGCTCTGCATCAAAACATGGAAAGGGATGTGATTACTCTCTGCAAATGTACCAAGGAAGAGAATATGATCGGAGGGAAGAAYGTAAAAACAATGTTGGCAAAGCAATAGGGAGAAGTCAGCCAAAAATATGTTTGGATATTAGAAAAAAAAAGGTCACAAGCTTCAGGGAAAAACTGACCCTGGGACATATACATRAATTTAACAAGGGAAGAAATCCTTTCCTCATTCTTAACATGGTTGATGCTAAGCATAATACAATGCAGTTACTTGTTGCAGGAAGGGACAGGCCTGGGAAGGTCCCTCCACTTCTGTCAAAATTTATACACACTGATATACAGACAGACATAGAAAAAGGTTGGTTATACACAGCCAGGTGAGCCTCAAAAGAAWATGAACAAAAGCAAACTTATTTACTGAAGGAAAAAACCCCAAAACACAGCAGTGAGTAGCTAACATAAGCAACTGCGTTATAACTTTGGACGTTTTTTTTTTCAAAATATTGGCATACTGTTGTCATGCAGTTATTATGAAGAAATCACACTGTGAAGCAAGAAGCTTTCCTGCAAACCAGGATGGGAAGCACAGAATCAGCTGCAGTTTTTTCACTGCRGGGGTTTCTCTAAAGGAAAGAAATAATAATCTGATCATTGGTTTTGCACACACACTAAGAAAAATTCAGTTTGCAAACAATGAACATCCTTTGTGTTCAGCACTGGCAAAGCAATTGATTCTAGTTTGAGATTGGACTTGTGCCACTGCAAAAGCAGTTCGTCTTTTCTGTTCTCAAAAGTACTGTAATGAAGAGCTTCAACAGAGAGGATTTTTATCATTAAACTCTAGCTATATTTTCTTTCAATTTCTCTCACTTCAGAAAAAAAAGTACAGAATTTATCATTCCAGCGTATTGAGAAATAAAGTAACTCTGACATACTGCAGAAAATGGAAGAACTTATTCTATAACAAAAAAAATCCCAACCCAAACACAAGAAAACAAAACAAACAAACAACCCCCCAACACTAAACTTGCAATATAYTATTATCTTCCTCCTTCACACAATTCTTTCTGCTTTCTTCACCAACATTCACGAGGATATGACTTCCCATGGGTCCAACAGGTCTCAGTATGCATGCTATACACATGGTGGAATAACACAGAAAACCCCATATAATTATTAGGTGAGAAATAGGGTCACATGAGTAGAAAAGATYCCTAGAGAGCCAGAGAGCTTTTCTTTTGTACCCTTATGTGTTGAAGAACTCACATTTCCTCTCAAAGCAGATACCTTTGCATATCCAAGCAAGCAGAATGAGTCCACTTGAAAAAAACCTGTCCCTCCAATGGCACCTTTATGATAAAATATGAGTAATCCGCTATAAAAATTGGGACCTTACTACCGGTTTCTGAGCCCAAAAGCCTCTTTATTCCTCACTGTGTCAGTGTGTCTAATAAAAGATTTCACTTCTCCCTGTGAGTGTTGTACCTCTCATATCCTCAGACCATCTTGGCTATAACAACCCTGCTGCATTAAAAAAGACTCACAGCCTTGAAACTTGACAGACGTTTCTTTTTAACACRTTTTATACAAAAGTAATATCAGCAGGTAGTAAACTAACACTGCTGCTCAGCATGGTATAGGAAGGAAGTGCTATAAACCCTGTCACAATTATTTCAGTGAAAGACAAGGCCATCATTAGTGCTGTATTGATCAACCTCCCTCTCCCATCTCCACTGTTTGAAAATTCATTCAACATTATTATTGCTGTCTCAGACAGTATTATTATAACAGACCTGCATTATACAATAAAAGGCTTTGGTATAATTGACATCTGAAGCACCAGGGAGCTCGAATGTTTGCTRCTGGTTAGACTGTGGTCTCCAGAGGGACACTTTCTTCCTCACAAAAGGGGCTATCTCATAGTCATTGCAGTGTGTAAATCAAATCCTCAGTGACTGCTGTTTTTTCATTASTTGTCTGTGACCTGGAACCAGATCCTTACAGCACTGTGCTGCTGATTATCCGCCTCTGGAACCTGCAATAATACACTGAAATGATGAGCCAATACTTGGAAATCGGGTAAAGCAAATGACCTACCTGGGTTAAAACAAGAACTTGTTTATTTTTTASCCTAGTTGAATAGGAAATTGGAAATAAAATCCCACTGTTTGGTGCTGTGGAAAATCTCTTCTGGCTCCCATGCATAGCTGGGYGCAGGCCAGACACAGGAAGCACAGGTAGATTTAAAGCATCCATTCCTCCCCCCCCAGCCCCAGCCAAATTAAGCTTTTGCCAGAGGTGGTCATTAAAAGACGCACATGTTGCWCACTAAAGGCCATGTGGAAATCAAAGCCAGCAATTTACATAGGGTTTCTGCTAGCGTGAAAGCCCAGGCACGCCTGGGACCTTCATCTGGCAGGAGGCTGAGCACGGGAGCTGATGCAGGCAGCACACGGATCCTGCTGAGCCCCGTCCCCCACCGGCAGCTGCGCAACCCACAAAGCACACAGGTGGAATCGGCCCCCAGACAKCATATTAAAAAGGCCAAGCTCTAATGTCTGACCAGAGCCAGCTCCAGAGAGTGGTAATCATTTATGAGGGGGATTTGAGCCCATAAGCAAGTACTCTACATTTGCCACGGCACGGGGAAATTCTCCTGCGTACCCCAAAGTCAACATAATTCATGAACTTCATATCCTGCGTGATCTGGCCYGAGGAGGAATTCCACCCACACACCATTTGCATGGATCCACAAGCCCAAAGGCCTCCAGGAYACTCATTTAAATTGTGATTCCCCTGGTAACTGTCAGCTCCCCACTCTGCCCGTMCCAGCTCTGTGGGGCACAGCCAAAGAACGATACATGGCTTCATTCCCTGCTGCCATCATAGCTTCAAGGAAACACTACAAGCTGGCACAGGTCACAACCACCTGTTCTTGAGCCTGAAACAGCTCTGCCAAKACCAGAACCAAGGAAGAAGTGGGCAATGGGGAAGGCTGAGAAAACAACTGCAGTTTCCTTAGGGGACCAAACTCTCAATTATGATAGGATTGCTCAGGACATATAAGGGAGTGTCAGGTCTGTCACCCTCACATGAGCCACTTCCAGCAAGGTGGCATTCATGAGTTCATGTGGCAGGAGAAAGATTACACTACTGTCCACAGCCTGCTCCCCTCCTCAAAAAGACTACTTTCATCCTTTCCTCAATTAGGCAGAAATTAAACAACTTTGTAGCATGGACCATTGCCTGTTCCCCATGCCAATCTGGATTCAAAGCCTGACACCATGCGAAGTGGTGCTGCTGCTTGGCTTTGATTTACAGGGMTGGTGTGGGTGGGGAAGCAGGAGGAGAAACATCTTGACGTGGTAGAGATCATGTATCCTTACAGTCAAATGAAACCTCAGCGCTTTGTGAGTAATGAATCAGGGGAAGGCAGAAGGGGCTGCTTGCCGTCCTGTTAGGGATGAATATCTCTGGTTAAACACGCAGGGAAGCAAGAGGTGTTGGAATAGAGGCCAGATGCTGRAGAAACAGGGTAAGTTTGCTGCTTGCATGGAGGAAGAGCACGTGGATCAACTCTACSCAGAATCCAGCAGTGACACAGCTAGTCCTGCATTTAAGGAAAAGAGGAAAGGTGACTAATGGAGCTTGCTTGGGAGGAGGTGAGAGATCCAAAGCCCTGCCACAAAGAAGGTGCAGAGCTCTTTTGCCAGTCACTGCCAATCCCCTTGGCTCCCTCTGGCAACAGTGGGMGACACAGGCATTCACTGAGCTGAGTAGATGATCCAGCAGCCCCCCCATGCTAAGGCAACTGTGCCAACATTTGTTTCCAATATTCAGGAAAGCCAAGCAAATAAGTCTTAGCAGTTAGTACTAAGGGAAAACAACAGAAGTCATGGCCCTGAAAGCTCAGTGGTTCTCTCCTGCAATTATTTCAAAAAAGACTCATTCTCCTGTATCTATACTCAGCAGGGGGAGGTGAACTTATCTGCYGCCTGTGATGTTGGCTTAAGAGCTCTGCTTAGGACACCATCATAATTCTTGTCTTTCTTTTTTGCTAATGGTTGCATACCTTTGATTAAAACCTRCATGGTGCATTAAAGGCTAAAACAGATGATGAATGCCATGTATTACTTTGCTTTAGATCAGAGTTGATTAGAATTTTTGATGATCCAGCAGCTAGAAGAGGAAACTGCATGAGCGGTGAAAATATTCAGCTGTTACTGTTGTAGGAGGCAGTGYCTTTTGTTTGACATGAGATACAAAACAGTAACTAAATAGACAATGTGCTCTCTTGGTCAATGAATGGCCTTATAGCACAATAGAGCTCTGTAAAGAAAAGCTGGTGAATTAATCAGTCCAAATATTTGTAAGACTTCTTGCTTGTTTTCAAGCAGTTAACCCTCCCCCCACAACACTTTTGGAGTCCAGTGCTAGTTAGCTTATTTTTCATCACTGCAAACACAACAGTCAAGTATTTTAGAGAAACAAGCAAACAACAAAGCTATGTAGTAAAAGTTAAAGATGCTGACCCAAGTGCATATCACATCAGCATCCAGACAGATATCTTTAGCAATCTCTGCCAACACACCAGTTAGGCAAAACACCATTGCTGCTCTGGGTGAAAAGATTTAGTTAAACAGGACAAACCAGTTGCAGAGGAGGAAGCTTCCTGATTAAACATAATGCTGGCAGAAAACTGGCATTATGAGCAAACCCAGTGTGTAATGGAGGGAGGTTCACTTTCCAAGGGCATCCAGTATATGAAAGAAGAGTGCATAGTGTAAATGTGTTGAATAGGAACAGAAGAAARGAGCCAGAGATGAGTAAGGAGACATGGAAGATAGAAATTATTAAAAAGGGCCAAGCTGTTTTTATGGTACTGACTCCAAACAAGGAAAATGGATTCTATGTTCTCATTGATGATCTTATTAACTTAAAATTGGGAAATTATTTTATATGTAGTTTCTAAAGATCTCTTCCTCCATAAAACAATTTTTAAGAAAGATACTTGATGCAGCGTCTTGCAAGACAGGGCACAAGTTATTAGCTCACTATTTGTAAAAGTGTTGCTAAATACCATCAATTACCTTTCCAGCCAAACTGAGTTTCAGTAACTGTCTCAGTCTTCCCAACCCTGATGTTGCAATGGTTTCTTTGTCATTTAATGCTCTTCATATGCACTTCCAAACTAATCATGGCACTCTGATCCAKGGATGGCTAAGGTTACAGAGCTGAAGGGAATAGAAACACAAGGCCTCTCTACTTCTAAAACTAGAGTTTTAAAGCTGGGTCAGAAGTAGGAACACTTATTTTGAACAAGTATTGATATCTTCAGGTTCACAGGCCATTCTAATGTTCAGGTTAGAGCTGCCTTTCAAATCAGTTCTATATATGCAAATCYGGAATAAACCACCAAACCTCCTTTTAGATTGAAGAAGGGAAAACTGGGTAGAAGGCATACTTTGAGAAGCCCAGAAATAAAGGAAARCCACAAAGGCCACAGAAATGAAAACACTTATATTGGTATCACATAAAAAACCCCTTTCACAACTGCAAGGAAGCTGTAAATTGCACTTGCTCCAGGCTTCCCCAGGATCGGGGGTTCAGAAATATGGAYCCTCCTGACAAATGCTCTGTTCACCATGCAGACAGATACAAGTCTTTTCTCAAGCAAGCCCTTGTTTGAATTCCATAGAGGATAATGATGAGTTCCTCTCTCCTGCACATGCTTTACTCATCCTTGCTTGTATGATTTTCTCTAAGAACCTTTCCTTGTGCTTTCTRTCCATGAAGACATGAATGCCCAAGGAAGAAGGAAGCCATCTCAACCAGGCCTACTTAACTTAAATAATCATTCAGCAGATTAAAGTATGTCCTGCCCTGTCTAGACCAGTGTGAGCTGGGAGATGTCCCATCGAAGTGCATCATTACTGCTATCCAGACATGCTTTTTCTAAAACAGGGTGCTGWAATCAGAGGAAAAAATAAAAACAAACCTCAACAAACCAGTGAAGCTTTTCTAGCTCTGAAGCATACCTAGTGCCTTTTTCCAGTTTTTGCTGCCCACAACTTTTGGAGCGGATTATGTATTTAAGATGCATGAGTGAAAAAGAATCATCCAAGAAAGAGGGTGAAACAAACACAAAGTACTTCACAGACAGCTTCAAACAAAACTAGCACAACAAGCCAAAGAAGARGCTAAGTAATCTCTTCTCTTATGGAGATAATGGGTTTTGATTCCCAAAAACTGTATCAAATTTGGTATGTATTCGCACTCTGCTGTGGCTACGTGCTCTTTTCCCTTAACAGTTGAAAGGGAACATTCTCCAAAGGCACACCAGTGAGATTACATGGACACATTATAAGTTTCACAATCTTGAGAGCATCCTACTTTGATCTCAGAAGTTGATTGTTGGAATCCCACAGAGCAAAAAGATAGCACAGGAGGGTCTTTTCACTGATACACACATAAGGAAAAATTTACAAGATTTCTGTGAAATTGCTTTGGTTTAGAATTTTTTCAAGTGTTTCATTTCAACTATAAATAGAAAACAGAATCTCATGACAAAGATGTAGTTGACATAGTGTGCAATTTATCATCTGTGARCACATTTCAGAGTGCTTGTCTCAAAGCTGACATGCTGTGCGGACKGTGCAATATGACTACTTTAATATATTCCATGACAAATGCGAGTAAAAGTAGCTGAGATACAAACAATCCACCAAGAAAATTCTCCACTGCCTCTCCTGATCTGGACTTCTTTCTGAGAACAGATAACCTTGGGGAGACAAAAAACTTCCAGCATAAATGGGAAAAAACATTATTTCTCTGGATTGCTTCCTACTACGCTTTTGCCATGACCTGTAAAGGCCTATTCCTGGAAGGACACTTAAATAGATTTGACTCCTTCCCCACCTATAAAAATGCCACAAATGATCCATARTATATATATATAKAGAGAGAGACTGAAGTCAACAAACCRACATAAATAAAATCTATAGTGTCTTAGTCCAGGACTGTCACTCCCTTTCAGAGTATTTTTCTCCTCAGAACCATTTCTAGCAAGAAGAAAAGGTAATATTTTACAATATAATGCTCATATCCTCCCTCATCTCAGAGAGCAGATCCATAGGTGTAAATACAGGTTCACTGTACCAGTGCTAGCACAACTGAAAAAAGCAGGTGACCTCATCTGCCAAAATCCAGTGTAAGGTATCAAAGGCTGCAAATGTTTAAGGCTGCACCCTGGAGGCGAGGTGCCCAGCCTCAGAGTCCAGATGGTGACTGTTACAGAAGAGGTTCTAGATTCAGCCCACTTGAATATTGGCTTCAATGACCATAGAGAGCTGGATTGGCTTGGATTATCAGGGAGAATTTCCTTTTCTTCATTGTGCTCTAAGGGGCTATCTATGTATTGCAAGGGCAAACTCCTAACTTTGCTACAGTAATGGTCAAGCAGTTTAAAGGTTTCCCTGACCTTTCAAGCCACTTTCCAACTCTWTTTTCACAGGTATAAATACAGGCTGCTGAGTCTGGCTCCAGCAGAAGTCTCTGGGACTGCACAGGGATAACTGGTAGCAGACATTAGCCCATTGTTTTTCTTTTACAACTCCCACAATAAACTAAAGCAACAGCAGACAGCAATTCTTAAAAATAAGGCCCTGACTGATACTTGCCAGATTTTTCTTTGCTTCCTGTAGCACCTGGTCCTCTTACACCAGACGCACTGACTCCTGCAACTAGGAACAGCAATAGCCAACTGCTCTGGTGGACGCGCCACCAGAGGGCAATGAAACAYGTAGACTGTGTCAGCATCTCACAAATGGAGCTTTTGGGTCCCAACTCTGGCAGGTGAAAGCTCCTGTGRCAGCCATAAATGTGCTTAGCAGCTGCCATGGAGAGATCTGGATCTGTTTAAAAACCACATCCAGTCTGTGCTTCTACCCAACATCACACAAGGATCAGACTGCAACTTCTCTTCTTGCACTGGTCAAACCTTGGAAAGCCAACAACTTCCATAGTCCTAACAGACAAAAATCTGCTGGTGGCCTTAGTGGATGAGGCAAGTGCTTAGTGCTTCCATTGGAGAAACCTTACCCAAAGCTGTCAACATGCCATTGGCTTCATGCTTGTTCACACCCTGCACCTCCATGCAGCTCAGGAGAGGTGGAAATCCAAGTTCTGAGAAACGGCTCATTCAGATGAATTTGATGTCTCTTGGGCAGAAATTACAGTGTTCTTTGGCACATGGTAAGCTGCCATTGAGCAGCTTCCRCTCTTCTGGGGTGGTTTTCACTCTTTCCAGTCTATTACATGCAAGTGCTGTTTTTGAAATCCAGAGGCTAAGAATTTGTTATGCATTTTTTTTAGTGCTAAATTACATATAGAAATATATGCAACATGCCTCTGGTTTCAAGTCACCTTCCAACACTTCATTATTTTGCAGAGCAATTCATGTCCATTGATTAAGTACAGACACAAAACTGAACCTTTCATTTGCTGGGTGACTAATTTTCTAATGTCACTATTTAATTATCTTTCCTTGGCACCAGAAGCTACTATTCACCATTTTAAGTGCCAGATACAGGATTTGGGTGTCCTACGTAAATTCAATTTGGCCTAATACAGCAGCTGGTTATATTTATATGATGAGAGTCCTCTCAATCAGCTGCCTATTTTGACAGCCTATGTGTTCAGAAGGTGTTTGGGTAGAATGGCTAGTTGATAGCTTTACTATCCAGCTCTGCTGGTCTCAGCTCTGGATCACACCCAAACAAGTTCAGGTGCCATCAGGTGCTCCAACCAGCGTTCCTATAACTAGGTATTGACAAGCTCTTCCTTGTTTTCCTTGCCCGTAATCTGGGGTCTGATCAGGGGAATTGTTGAAGTTAATGGGAGCCAATGATTTCACAACTTTAGAGAATTAGCATCTTAATCACATTAAAAATATTTAATTAATACAGAGCCAAGGAATGAAGGCAAACATTTACCATAAGTAATTAGAGCTCTAAAAAGCCAGTATGCTGTCTGCTAGACAGTACCAACCAGAATAACCTTTGTCTTCCAGGCASGAGTCAGAAGGTTAGATTAACTTCCAGCATTACAATACTGGCATTAGTTATTGRTATCTCAAAGACTGGTACCATGGTGGGACTTACATACTCACCAGTGAAGGAGCTTAACTCCAACAGGTACAAACATAGAGTTCAACATGTATAAGATAATAGAGAATTCAAGAAGTCTGAGACTGGTTTGGTCTTAATAGAAGTGCTAGTGAAAGTCTTCTGTAAAAGAAGGGAAGTAGTCAGTACACGTAAAAGAAGAGATTTAAAATATAGGGCAGGACGGGAAGGAAAGAAGAAATGAGACTGGGATTTGGAACAAGATTCTGTAAATGTGGCTTTAACTATTAATTGAAGAGTAAACATCCTATTAAATTCTTATGGAATGTGTGCATGAAAAGTGGTAGCACAAGTCAGATCTGCCCCATGTGAATGCTGTTTATAAAGCAGAGCTCCTTGGAAGTGTTCCTCAGACTTTTGACAAATGAACTTTCTGTAGGTTGTACATTTGAACACGGAATGCCCATTGTTTCCATCTGCCTTTGGCTTGTACAGTTCCTTGGGGGTTTAATAGAGAGACAGACATTTAGTAGAAAGAAGGCTTTAYGGAGTGGTGAAAGCACATTCTGGGAGAATGCTCTAGGAAGAAAAAAAGAAAACACAACTAAAACAACTCACAACCAACYATGGGTTTCTACAGAAATTAAACGATTGCAGAAGAAAAATGCTTTTAAAAAATCACATACATTTTTCATGGAGTGGGCCTAAAGCACTTATTTATATTTCATCTCTGTATGACACGGTTTTGCTCATCTAATTCCATTTAGAACATTACAATTTTTTGTTTCAAATGTCTCTGTGCTGAAACATATTCTCTAAAGTGCCCTGGAGCTGCTGGTATTGTGAATGTTATCTAAATGACTAATTCAAATTTTTAAGGACAACTCAGCTTAGAAATGCAGTATTCTGTTCTTCAGTGATTTTTATTTGCAAGTTTTTAGTTTGGGGTGCAAAGAAGAAAGATGCARAACAACAGACAGCACTTGAATAGAGTCACACAATTGCTGCTGTTTTCTATTTCATAGAATAAAGCCAGGCACAGGCAAGTGGCACAGTTTCTTCCTGATATGCACAGGATAAATTGTGATTACTTATGGTGTTCCTGGAAAGTCCCCTTCACAAAAAAAAAAAAAAAAAAAAAAAAAAAAAAAACCAACCACCCTGAAATATCTCTTTTTCTGATCAGAAAGTGATTATCAAACACTGCTGCTTGTATGATTTCTGAGGTGCTGCTACACATTTAACAAATCACAGAACTTTAACTTAACATTTTGTGCACATATTGTCTTTGCACACCTATAYATACCTGTATGGTGAAATTCTAGCTCTGATGATGTAGTTTTCTTGAAATACATATTATACTGTAATCTGATGAACATAAACRTTCACAAATACTTGCTTGCATACCGAGCAGGTCAGGTTCTGTGTCACATATATCACAGGTCACCCGAGGATGCGAAGTCTATATTATAAAGTCACAATTTACTATTTTACTGAAGTAGATGGATTTAAGGGCTAAATTTTGAAAAATAAATCAGACTCAGGAAAATCTCATTGGCTTCACTGACATGGAAAAGTCACTGTAGAAAGGATTCTCCTCCAGTACCAGAACACAGCAAGACAGGAATCCATTGGCTGTTGAGCTACATTAGCTACCAGAACATCATTTACGGTGAGGTACCTTTACTTTTGCACTGGTAGTTTCCACGCAGAGYCAGAAAGCTCATTGAAGAGGATATTCTTTCAGACAGTAGAGAAATTCAGCTGAGGTCAGTCTATAGAATTGCATAATTTTTACACATGGAAATGCACAATTTGAACTGTATTGTCAGAAATTAAACTAAAACATAGTTTCAGTTCTGCTCCATATAGAGTAAGATTTTCTCAGGCTGTCAGAGCAAGACCTCTAAGGGAATCAGGCCATTTTTCAGAACAGAAAAGAGCTCTTTCCTAAATAATCACCCCAGMCTTAACCAATCAGACAGCACACACAGATATAAGTTCCCAAAATTAAGGCCAAAAGGGATAGCAGATGCACCTACTGTGTATTCACAGACCATTAATTTTAACCAAAACATCTAGTTGATGCTCAGAAACTTCAGAGACGTAAAAGCACTTCTCTGCTTAGAAATCTACTACAGCACAGATTTGGCAAGACCTGAGGAAGCCGTGCAATGGCAAGGAATTAATCATCTGAGATGTACACAAATGATCCTAGCAGACGAGCCACACCTCATGCTATATGAGGTGAAAGATCCACAGAGCCTGCCAACCTGACCCAGGGAAAATTCCCTCSCAAACCAACTAAGGCAATCCATAATCACTCTCTGTGCCACCTACAAAGAGATCTCATGCTCTGGCCAATCTCCTGTGCTGCAGGGGAATGCAGTAATTAACAATGAAAAGGAGCCACGTGCAGAAACCTTCATTCCTTGTGCAAGGGAGGAGATGAAAAGAAATCTTCCCTGATCATCTTCAGAGAGCTCACTGAAAATGTGAGCCATGAAATTTGTCTTGGTGTGGAGTTGCTTTTGAGCTGAATGCTTTCCTGTAAAAGAAAGGGATGAGAAAGGCAAGCTGTCCAGGCCAGGCTTGAGCTCTCGTTATCAACAGACCTCGCAGCCAGAAAGCAGCTTCTTATTTCAAGACTGAATTAGCTGAACTTCAGCTTCTGTCAGCCAGGTGGAAAAGCCTCTACTGTCAGGTGTCTTCTTCAGACTGACCTCTCGCCCTGCTCTCARATTTTCTGAATATTCTGAATTCTTGACGCCCCTCGTCCTGATGTTTGCTTTCCAGTCTTTAATGCACATTATAGCCCAGCTTAGACAGAGCAGGATGAACCACCTGATGAAGAAGACTACAAATATTTCTCTTTTGCATGGATCACACCATCATTTTTTCACTACAACACAGCAGGAAAAATCAAAATTAAAGAAATTAGCTGTGATGCCACGTAAGTCTACCATAAACCACTGTTTTCCAAAATGTGATTTATTCCAGTCTCCATGCAAACATATATCAGCTTCGGCTTGTCTGTATTAAAAAAAAAAAACTCTTTTGCCGGAGGAAATTTTAAACTAGGCGATTACTCTTTAATTGGCCTTATTGTTTATTTTCTTGCTAACCTTTTCATCAAACTTGATGTCATACATCAGCAGATGCTATACATTACTGACTAYATCATTGATAAAGGTTTGCCTGGCCCACTCTGTATGGAGTAAAACTACCATAAAAGTACCAGAACAAGCTGAATGACTTTTGGGGAGAGGATTTCTTCCTATAGAGACTGTCACAACTGGAAGCAGAGAAGATTATTAAATATTTCAGGCAGTGGGTAAGCTGTAAAGGTGAAGAATATTTCTTTGCTTATACAGAGAAAAAMAAAAGTAGAAGAGAGATTTTGCTCAGGAGACAGTGAATGCATTGCTGATTGAGGTGGAAAATCTGTGAAGGAGCTCCTTGTTAGAACTGTTGGCAGTGTATCATCCAGAGCAGTACATGCTTTCTCTTCAACAGACAGGGATTTTCATTTCATCTATCATTCAGAACTTGTTGTCACACTTCCAAAAGTCACATTACATTGTCATACACTCCCATTAACACCAAGGCTTTCACTTCRTGAAGAAACTGGCTGCTGTGGAAGRTGGGCATGGGGAKCAGGTGCTACAGGTGGCCTTTGCACTTCGAGATGCTCCACAGTCACACTCAGCCAGAGAAGCTGGGTTTCTTCTGAAGATGAATTACATCTCCTCAGCTTCCTGCACAACACTTTGTACCTGGGTGTTCTAAATATTTCTAATGTCCTTTTCTACCACCATGCCCATTATACTACTTACAAATCAAACACAGGAGCTGCTTTGAGCTACTAACAAAATTTCTGAAACTTAAGGAAAGCCCAGCAGCAGTTCTTAAACTATTGACTACAATCSTCTTCCCTAAAGAGAGGAAGGCCAGGCCATATCATACATTCTTCATAAGAAGAAGATCACTTTTCCCCTCAACAAAAAACACAACAGAGTAAGCCATGTCAGAAGTAGCAGCTAAAGTAGTACTTTCAGTTGGCAGGAATGACAACACACTGGCGTTTCAAATTGCCATTCTAGAGCTGAAAATGAAATAAACGTAACTCAGCCCATGATTTCTAAATTTCCACACCTTTGAGTCTGTGTGATAATAATTTTTCAAGGTCAAAGGATAAAGAAAGCAAGATTTAATATGATCATTATTTTCCTTTAAGCTTTTCAGTTTCCACATGTCTGATCCTACCAGGGTGCAAAAGTGTTGCCTTGCTACAGAGCACAAGAGATCAAGGAAGCTGCATGAATGTTGGATACACTTTTTGGAATACAAAGAGGAAAAGGCTCCTAGAGAAGAGYCAGTTCAGCAAAATAAATTATGTAGCTTGTTAAACACACCACCACCACCACCATCCACTCAAAAAACGTAGGTATTTAACCAGGTTTGAAATTCAGTAAAATGGGATGATATCCATCACTGGAACAATATTTACACATAGAGGAAATTAATTATAAATATCTGATGCCAAGAARAATTGTGTAACTGCATACACTGTCAGTGTTCCTGTTTATGTATGTCCTGCTTAATATCTTTATTGATAATCTGGATGAGGRGATKGAGTGCACCATTAGCAAATTTGTGGGTATCACCAARTTAGGTGGGAGTGCCAATCTGCTGGAGGGCAGGAAGGCTCTGCAGGGGWATCTGGACAGGCTGCATTAAAAGCTGGCTGTGACCAAAAGCATGAGGTTCAATAAGAATAAGTACCAGGTCCTATACTCCGGCCACAACAGCCCCATGCAGCTCTGTAGGTTGGGGACAGAGTGTCTGGAAAGCTGCCCAATRGATAAGGACCTTGAGGTGCTGGTCGACAGCGCAGGAACAAGAGCCAGCAGTGCCCACAGGGCCAAGAGGCCAACGGCATCCTGGCCTGGAGCAGCAATAGTGTGGACCAGAGCAGGGATTGTCCCCCTGGACTCAGCACTGGTGAGGCCACACCTCCAGTGCTGTGTTCAGTTTTGGGCCCCTYAATTCAAGAAGGACATTGAGGTGCTGGAGCAGGTCCAGAGAAGGGCAACAAAGAAGGGGAACTGTCTGGGGCATGGGTCTCATTAAGAGTGTCAGAGGGAGCTGGGGGTGTTTAGCCTGGTGTCCTGGTTTTGATCAGTCCAGTTTTTTGGTGGTGGGGGGATGGGACCAAGACACCACAAAGATGGGTCCTGTGACAAAGTTCTAGAAGCTTTCTCCTTGTTCTCCAGCAAAAGGAGCCCTGGCCCCTGTGTTTCAGAACCAATCCATTGTGGCTCTGAGGTTGATGGACAGGCTGCTGGTCAGGCCTGGGCCAATTGCACAGGCTAGTTACACCTTTGTGATGACGTATTGTCTTGTACTTAAGAAGAATTCAAAACAAGATAGAGTGTGGCTGCCATTTAGTTTTTAGGTTGTTAGTATCATGCACTGGGGGAGAACAGAGGAGGAGGGTGAGGAGATGTTAGAGAAAATGGAGACCAAAGATCACAGTAAGGAGAAGACAGGTGCTGTGCTGTTGCTGTGGTGCTCGACATGGAAAAACAAGCTGTTCTCAAAAGGACTATTTCTTCAATGGGAGATCCGTATAGAAAAGAGAGGCCCTGCACTCAAGATAGAAAACCTGGCCTTGGAGGACTGGACTGATCATAAGCCACAAAGGGGGAAGAGGTGGCCACCCCCACATCTGAAGAGAGTAGATGCTTAGAAGAAGCTGTGTTCACCAGGAGATTTGAGACAGTGGCTTTGCCCTCAGAATGAAGCATGCCAGCCTTGGAGGACTGTTTTCGTTTCCCCCATGAGGTAAAGTAAAAGAATCCCTTGCCATCAGTGGTTATACACTGGCTGCTTCTTGGGAACTTCCACAGCTTGCAGCTGTAAGAACTCTTCTCCTATGGTGCTGGATGATAACCATAATGAGTAGTCTGGTCTATGTTAAAACTTTCATCCCTGCCCCTCTTGCATGTGGGAAGGCATGGAGGGGTGGGGGGGGGAAAACCTGGGAGAGCCAGGTTCACAGAGAGAATAACAGGTGTCTTACAATGTCCATTTTTATTTCTTCTCCTTGTAAATTTTTCCCTATTTCTGTTCCTCTCCCCGGTGTGGTAGTTTTTTAGTAGTTTTTAGTAAAAAAATCTATTTTGCAACTCAAGTTGTTCAGCCTGATTGACCATTTCCGGAATATATATGTATCTTTCTCTCAGTTATGTTATCTTGTCTAAAAACCATAAATTTTAATGTTAATTGGGCTTTTTTTGCTCTCCCCTCTGCCTTCTCCAGTGGAGGGCGGGGGGCGAAGGTAACATCGTGGGTGCTTTGACTTTTTGGCCAAGTTCAAACCATGACACCTGGAGAAAAGGAGGCTCAAGGGGACCTTATCTCATTCTACAACTGCCTGAAAGGGTGCAGCCAGGTGGGGGTCAGCCTCCTCTCCCAGGTAACAAGTGACAGGACAAGAGGTCAYAGTTTTAAGCTGTGCCATGGGAGGTTTAGGTTGGACATTAGGAAAAATTTCTTCACAGAAAWGGTTATTAGACTTTGGAATGSGCTGCCCAGAGAAATGGTGGAATCACTGTTCCTGGAGGAGTTTAAGGAAAGACAGGCCAAAGCACTCAATGCCATGGTCTGGTTGACAAGGTGGTGTTCAGTCATAGGTTGGGCTCTMTCATATCAGAGGTTTTTTCCAACCTAATGGATTCTGTAATTCTGTAGTACTCAATTACAATCCACAGGCAAATATTACAGGTTTAAATAGTAGTTTCAAATATCACTGTTTGCTAACTGATTTGTTAACTTCATGTGCAGTCCTTGCAATCCTAAACCCACCTGTCGCTATTCATCTCATGAAACACTGTTCAAAAATGGCTTTAACAGCAAACCATAAACAGCCTGACACAGATATGTCAATGAAGCCTAAGGAGCTGAAGAGTAAAGTAAAGCAAAGTTATATCCCTGTGAGCTTTGGTGGTCTGTCTGCAAGGAACTCTTGGATCTTTATCCKAGTTCAAGGTCAGTGGATTGAGGCATTTCACCAAAACCTTTCCTTTATCTTAAGAGCTGTAAAGTTTAGGATTTTAGTTGTTGTCTGGGACAACCAGATCATAGCCAGGACTGATAACTGAGTGATATTAAACACTGATTACAGTAGCATAAGGTGGCATAACACCAAGATAGTCAATCCCTTTCTAAAAGTTTTCAAGTCATTTGAATGGGCAAAGACATCCTAATTCTTCTGCTTTACTCAGATTTGTTGCCTTTTACCCTGGCAACAAATTTGCTTGAAAAATTATACCAGAATTTCCACAAAAACACATTTATGCCTCCATTTATTCTTTCAGGATAAACAACTTCTCTTGATGTTATTAATCAAAACTAATAAAAAAAAAGGGGGGGGGGGAAGTCCAATTTTCTAAAGATAATAGTTTATATTATAGAGCAACAATGGTATTAATATGCTTTCACTCCAAGTTTTTGAAAGACTCCACCGTGAAATGGAGTTAAATTTGCACAAGCAGCTTAGAAATACTAACTTAATTCAAGACATAACCAACAACTTCTGTTTGATGTACTTTTTACCTGCCCCCTCAGTTGCTGTGGGCTTTTTCTTCACTTATTTTCTGTTGGAAATGCGTACTTTTACCAGCAGCTGAGAGGAGCAGCTATGATTCCAGAAGCAATGGTAGCATTCAATCCCCGCAAATTTCTTCCATAGTATTGTCCATTCTCTGGATGTTCACAGGTTACAACAAAGGTCTTAGGAGAAAACAAATAAAAATAAAATTTTGTACAGGCAGAAAGACAATTGCAGGAGAAAACGTTAAATCATTAAAAGAAAGCCCCCACCTTCATAATGGACAGGTTTTTAAAAATTTCTTTTCAAACATGYTTATTCTATATACTCTTTGACAACACACTGAAAATGTCTTAATGCCGTAGACCTATTCAGAAACTTCAACAGCCGAGAGTTGATGGCATGCTGCACTTGCTGTTTTGATGAGTTTACACTCCATGAAGAGGAAGGAAACATCCCCCTGCACAGCATATGGCAGCACTACAGGAGATAGCAACAAGAAACGACCTTCAAGGGACCATCTGCCAGTTCTGCTCCAGTCACACCTCCTCCTTGCCCACAACATGACCCTTATACCAAGGAGACCAGYGAAGGATGCACATGGGAAACATCCTAAACAGTTAAGGCTCATGCTAGGCTTGCATCATTCACTTCACCTCTGTTAGAGTTTTTCCAATCAAATGCCAAGAGCATTTAACCTTTAACACTGTTGTCCAG
Organism: Malurus melanocephalus; assembly: GCF_030028575.1. NCBI lineage: Eukaryota > Metazoa > Chordata > Aves > Passeriformes > Maluridae > Malurus > Malurus melanocephalus. Next base: position 2,987,344 of record NW_026623283.1, read on the forward strand.
AAGCATCTGAACACACCACAGCAACCATGGCCCAGAGGTGGTTATCCATTCCTCACTGCTTCCACACCTTCAAATATTCTTCYGAAGAATAACAAAGGGAGAAAACCGCTAAGACAAAAATGTGATCTTTATRGCAGATGGTACCACAGGATAAATGGCTGTCGGTCTGCTGTAAATTATTCATCATTGTCAAGTGTGGTGCTCCAGTCATCTCAACAGAAGTGTGTGATACTAAGAAAAATACAACATTTGTCACAGAAGTACCACAGACATCATGGGGCKTTCTTTTTAACCCAAGTTAGGCACAAGAATATGATTGACAGAGCCAAGCAAGACTTCAAAGATGCAGAGGAACAACCCTTCTTGCACACACCTCCCCTACTCTGCAAGCTGACCCCATAATGAGTGGGAATTAAGTTGAGTGGCACTGCCTCTCCATTCACTTGTGGGGAGGTGATCAGAGAATGAGAGGAATGGGCTAGAGCTTTGTTCTGTCTCTCTCCTAAGCCCCCAGCGTGGCAGCCAGTGCATATCACATTCCCTGCTCATTTAGGCCACCAGCAATTTGTAATGTGTCCCAGAGAAAAAGTGAACTAGGGTGTCCTCTGGGGCTCTCAAGATGCCCTTCAACCACACAAGTTCTAGCACAAGGCCTAGGACAGTCCAGCTCATGCCACACGACTCGACTACAAGATTTAACCTCCTGTTTCAGGGATCACATGGAAACTGATGGACAAACAGGCAGTCCCAAAATGGAAGACATTTCTGATTAGTGCTCTTAAAATTTARCATTTCCCTTAGACAGCTCCAGAGYTACAAGAACTATTCTTCCCAAATTACAGGGAAGACCTGCTAAACAAGGAACAACATTAGTTGATTCACAACTAAAGAGAAAATACAGCTAAAGAACTGTAAACAGTTACTTTTACCCAACACTTGTCTACCTAGAAACTACACAGAGCTGATGTGCTTGACCTAGAAGGGTGGCCTTGAGTCACCCATTAGTCTCCTTCCAGAAGAGGTCCTCACATCCATCTTAGGTGCTCAATAGCAGCGTTGAAAGCATCCTTAGGGTTCTTCCTCATCTGCACCTCTTATGAAATACACAAGGTTGCTACAGCTCCCACCTTGAGCATACAGTTATTTAGCTCAAGAGAATTTTTTTAAATCCTGGACATTTCTGGCTGATGCTTGTACATTCCAAGCAGCAGTTAGAAAGGCTTCCCTAACAGCCATAATGSATGGGGCACAGGATCAGCCCAAAGGATCTCCATTTCCTGCCCTGGGCAGACACGTTTCCCCAAACAGCAGGCATGGATGGGCCATCAATGCTGTTCCAACCCACAGAAATAGCAGGTAGACCTGAGATGAAGGTTGAACATAGTCTTTATCCAAATAAAAAATGCTTGTGCAAAATAGTCTCAACACCTTCTGGTTTTTTTTTTTTCTTTCCTCCCGTCTTGTCACTTCTCTCTCATTCTGCTCATTTTGCCCACATTACAGCTGTAGCTGTATAAATGACAGGCTGTGGCCTAGCATCATGTGACAGATCATCCTAAATCAGCTCTGAAAAATGGAGATGCTGTCAACTGTCTGGTTCTCCTCACATTCCCTGTCAGCATCAGTGCATTCAGGCAGCATGTCACAGCCATCTGAACAAGATGAATGCAGCACTGTGAACATCAGCTTGGGAACCAAGTCAATCAAACATGTGACCACAACCACACAGAAGCGCTTGTGCTGAGAAACTGCTGCAGAGAAAGGATTCCTAGTGCCCTWCTGTGTACTGCCACTGGTAGTTTTTAATTAAAATATCTGCTTGAGCTAGTTGAAAAACAAAGAGAGRTTTTTGCGATGAGGCTTTTCGTACTGAAGYTCATAAAGAAAATCTCAACAGCCCATGGGGATGAAGACAATCTTGGCATGAAGTACAGCTGTCAGGAGCCAGTCTTGCTGTTCCTAATCTCACTGGACTGATCTCACTGACAGGCTCCCTCTGTGAAGCAAGGGGATTGACCCTCCTGTGCTACCCAGGTGCCTCTAACATTGGGTCAGTTGAGATAATGTTGGCTCTTTTGCTCTACCTGGTGTAGTAGAACGTGTTGCTGCCCATGCAGGGGGATTGGAACTAGATGACCTTTGAGGTTCCTTCCAACCCAAACYATTCAGTGATTCTATGACTGTTCAGTACAGCTAATCTGGAAAGACCAAATTAAAGGGACCATAGAGAAGACTGTTACCATTTGGTTTTCATTTGTAAAAGCGGAAATGGCAATGAATCCTGCAATGGTTCAGTGCTGCTCTGCTCATRACATGGGTGTGGACTGCCTCCTTTCCATGACCGCTCCTCAAGGGTCCTGGACTCTATCCCAGCTGAGTGCGTGGAAGGCTGTGTACCTCTTATCAAGGCACCTTGAAACAGGGGCCTTTCCCATATAATAGGAAGCTGGGCAGTGAAAAATCATGGAGGGCATGAAACAGGAAAATTAATGTTAATCCTGTTCCATTGTATTTCATCAGACAACGCCTACAGGTTTTTTTCTTTTTTTTCTATCTTKCCTCTCTCTGTCCTTAGAATGCTCCTCTCATAAATGCATGGAGGTCTTTATGTGTGTCTCTTGTAAAATGTCTGTATTCTGTTGCCTGCTACAGTTGGTCTCACAACCTGTACAAACAATCAATCACTACACAAACAAGCAGAAGAATGTTAATCCATTGTACCTGTGCTCAAATTGGTTTCAWCATCAACAAACTACAGCAGTGGCCTGGAAAAACACCAGAAATGCCTTTAGCAAGTCAGTGATAAAAAGCAGCATTCACTCAGTTGAAGTGGCATTTATGGGCAAATTTTTGAGCACTGTCCCAGAATGAAAAATGGGCAGTACATTAAAATAAGTATCATAAAAACATCAGGAAAAATGCCAAAAMCAGCAAGGACTGTACAATAGTCAGAGAACAGTCATATCCAAAGAGAACAGGATTTCAGCTCAGATAAAAGATGAGTCTTTCAGCTGTTTTGGGAGGTTCTCCAACCAGAAGGTCCCTTTTGAATTGTCAGGGGAAGCCTGAACACTCTCTGGCTACAAACACAAATGTTGAATCTCTTTCTAAGGTGGCAGAACTTCTGCTACATGGTCATCTGTGAGTGACACAACTCAGAAGTAGGGGAAGAGGAACTCTATTTCAGTTACAGCAGCACTTCTGCCTTTATCTTCATTACAGAAGGAGATGGCTAAACTGTGAAGGAAAAGCTGCATAGYATGCCATTGACAGTAAAGTGACCTCTTGATTTCTAGGACTACATCTCCCAGCCTTGGATCACTATTTCACTTAGTGCCCGAATTAGAGTACCATCTCATTCAGGAGCTTATCTGAAAATGAAAATTTAGAGTAATTTTCAGGTAAGTAWATTACCCACCCAACTACATTCCTGTGCATGGTCACACTCAGAATGGAAGCAGATGAATAGTGGCCATGGACCACCCCTGAACTATGAGACCCATTATTAAAACCAGTAAAAATCAAGACAGTTTACTTAAGTTAGTAAAAAATCCCCCAAATTCCAAAAAACAACCACTACAGTTCCTGCAGATTCTCTACTTTCCTTCTCCCAGTCAGCAGGGACAGCCCCATCTTCATGTGAAACTGAATCAGATGAAGATGCTACTTCTGAAATACACACCAAATTCTCCAAGATACTTCTGCCCCATCATTTGCCTAAACAAAGAGATGCATTTATTTAAGTAGCTCCCTGCACCAACAAGGACCYCAAAACAGCTCAGTATCAGTGGATAAGATTTAGAAAGTGAAATTAGCTCACAACCGGGGTATCATATAAAYTGTGGAAAACTTCTTCAGTTTTATACCACAGTCCGTGCTCCTGCCATATGCACATGAGAAAATAAGCAGCGAGGGTAGGCTGAGACCATATTTGATTTYTTTAGTATTCAGACCTAGCCCATTTAAGAGATAAAATAACTCTATTATAGTTCACGAAAGAGAGAACAAAACTGAATTTCCCCTTTCTACCAATAGTATGTGCAACAGTAACACAGGAAAGCTGCAAGAGATTTTATTTTGTGTTTAAAAAAACCCTATAGAAATTACAGATAATCTGTGTTACTATAATTAATTCTTCATGACCTAGCAAATTGGACTTTTATTTGCCATGAGGTAGAGTTACTTGACACATTGTTGAGTTGATGGATATTTTTAAAGTTAGATCTCATTCTAAAATGCAGGCTCTCTGCTGCCAGCATTTGAGTAATGTGCTGGCTCATTAATAGATCTCTTTGTACGAGAAGAGGTAGAAGATTATCCCCAAGCTCATGTCTTTTAGCCAAACAGACACATTATTCTTGCTGTGCTCAAAGTTCTGAATGGTCATTTACAGTAAAGGCAACAGCTTTCACTGGAAAACAAGTGACTTGCCAA
>NW_026623283.1:2991869-2994227 GCF_030028575.1 Malurus melanocephalus
AGATCTATTGCAAATCTCCAAAAGATGAAGCTTTTGACAAGGAACAAACTTGAGAAATGCTGTAACTTGATCATCTATCTCATACCTCAACAGCCCTGCTATTCCTTTGGATTCTACCGAGAGGAATACWAAAATGTGACAGCAGTGTAGGTGTCAGAAGACAACCTGACTGGGGGCAGGGATTGGAGAGGCAAAGAAAGCTATGAAATGTGATATAGGTATAGTGCCAAGTAATGCAGCATTGAGACAAGCTGACATTACTAGAACAGATATGATTTCTGGCCTTACTTGATGGAGCTTATTCACTGTGTTCATCACTTCTTATCCAAGCTGTCAGGAACATTGTAGCACTTATCATACACAGTATTAACAAAAAACACACCTTTGAACACTGTGTTAAACAAACTGAGATAATGCATGACAGAGTTGCTAAACTCACAGGAAACGGGTTTGTTTTCTGACCACCGAGCCAAAATCTTGAAGACTTTTCATGRCAGGCGCTTCTCATATAACCATTGCTTACGTTTTTCTCACCAAGAAGCTTTCTCAAATCTCAGTCTTGTGGGGTAACTGCCAAGAAAGTAGACAACTTCAAATTCTTCAAATCTCRAGCGTTAACTGGCGGGTCAAAGAGAATCTGGTGGGTCATCCGTGTGCCATGTCAGCACTTTAGTCAATAAGAACTGATACCTAACAAACCAAAACCCTTTGGGATATTTGTTCATGTTCTTTTAAATTAGCATTTCATGTAAACTAGTCCACATAATTGAGCTCTGGGATACCACCTTAGTATTAGGGCAAGATTTGAGCTAGTCTTACCTGTCATTACCGCACTAAAAGAGCATAAACACAATATCCAGTATGGAGTGTGGCCACACTGGTTTGGCAGTTGCATGCAGGGAACATGACTCTCATCATTTACATTTCTGATCAGGGAATTAAACTTTTGTCAGGGTCAGTGGAGTCAGCGAGGGAGAAAAGAGAAACAATCTGCATTCCATACTAGTTGGATAAAGTAAGTAGATCTGGTCAAACAGTGAACTAATTCAGAACTAGGTCATTAARCAAGTTAGCTCTGATATTATTCACCGAGCTGCATTATTTATTGTGTGCAGAAAATGAGCAGGTCATTTGCAAAATGTTTCTGGCTCATGATTATTTCACAAATACTTATTTCTTAAAAAAAAAGTTTCAATCATCCAATGAGAAAACAGGGAAAAAATGAATATGAACTGGATAATCTATTATATATCACAAGCACTGTCTTGCTGAAGTGAACCTGTCATGAATAATCCATAGACCAAAACAGATGCACCTATTGCTTACAACCAACACAGAAGATAACAGGCTTGGCCTGTAAACAATAGAAAGTAGGTTGATTATTGTATAATTAATTTGCAACAAATAATTCAGGCTGCTGATTTCTTTCCCAGAACACATTTAAAATAATGTCTATTTTGAAAATAATAAAACCACATAAGTAAAATAACACAAATTTAGTTAATTAACTCCAAGAACTTGAAGGTTGACTTCAGGGCCAGCAAGAAAAAAGAGCAAGATGAAAGAAAAAAAAAACCCAAAACCCAAAGCAAACAAACAAAAACCCCCCACCTATTCGTAGACTCTATATTACTCCTTCTTCATGATAGAGAAGTGATATTTAACACAGTGTCAGTAAACTCTAAAGAAAAAATTTTTACTCTATCAGTAAAATTTTTCTGAGATCACCATCACCATTGCTAAAAAAAGGGTAGTCCACTCCTTTCTATTGGCCTCAAGATATGATTGGGTACTTTGCTCCAAGCACAAGACCACCTCAGTACTACCTTCAGCAAGGTCGTTTCATTAGCCAGTGCAGTATCAAGAGGCAGTGTCAGGGAAAAGTCAGTGGTGAAAAATCTAAATTACTTCATCGAATAATGCTCCACCACTATAATAATAAAATAAAACAGGTCTTTATTGTTTTGAGAACATCATTTTGCTGCCTCCAGTTGTAACCTTCTCAAATGCCAAAGATTAATAAGAATCAAGTGTAATTGGGCCTTGCATGGGAGACTCCTTGCTAGGAGTAAGAGCTTAAAAGACACAGGGAAAATTATTCAGACATTAGACATTTTTTTCCATTCTATTTTTATTACCTCTGAAATTTTCCTCTTGAACTTCCAAATCTGGATATTCCTTTAATGAATCTGACATCTAGGAAATGGCCACAGTTTGCTTATTTTCATCTGTGTTATCAGTAAGTACCTCCCTGAAAAGCTTTCCTATTTTTTTGTAGAATTAGAAGGATTGCTGGAGATAGAATCTCCAATTTTGCCACCACAGAGATGGCAAAAAAAAAAAAAAAAAAAAAAAAAA
>NW_026623283.1:2994261-3072182 GCF_030028575.1 Malurus melanocephalus
AAAAGGACCTACTTTAAAACCTACAATGTGGCCTGGACTTCAAGTTCCACTACAACACTTTACCTTAAAAACAGAAGTTAAAAAATGCAGTGCAAATATGTTCTAAATCAGTGTCTCTGTTTGAGACAATGTTTTCAGAGAAAAAYGTTACAGAGTCAATGTTTTCTCTGAAGTGAAAAATTTGGTAACTTTTTCCCACCTATATGAAATAGGTGTTCAGGCAAAAATGAAGAGAAAAAATAATTTATTAACAAAACACAGTGCCCACAGGACACAGGTAARAAGTCACTGTTAGATATTTAAAACTCAGGAACACACCCCACCCCCTCCTCCCACAAAGAGCTCAACCACGTGGTAYGGAGAAAAGATGGTGGCTCCCGTCCCCTGGAAAAAGAAACAAAAGAAAAAAAGTTCACACAGCTGCTCAGGCAACAGTGGCAAAACCTGGAGCAGTTCTCTCCTTAAAGTGGATGAAACAGAGGGTTTTCTGTAKCCGGCTYGGCTTCTTCCGGAGTCCGGGACGAGATGGAGYGGCGCCACTTGCCCCTGCTGGCYRCCAAATTGCTCCAGAAGAAAGATCAMAGTAKCCACAGAGGTGGTGGCAGTCCTCRGAAAACTGTTTGCCCAAGCTAACAAACACGAGCTAGCTAAACGGCAACAATATAACTCCGCTGGACGCAGCGAGCAGGCCTCCCACAGCACCGATGYTGAGGTCCGAAAAGCAAAYGRCTGCATGCAGCCCCGGTTYTTAAACTGCCCACRCTGYCTTCTGCCCCTTCTTCCASGTCAGATTTAAAGGCACAGAGACCTTTTGGGGCATACAAAGTGATGGAATAGAGGAATACAGGATTGGCACAACATCAACCCAAGACAATTAGACACCSTAGTCTGCCTCTTTCTGGTTTTGTTAGTGTTTCAATTAACAAATATTGTAGAATTCATACGTGAAATTCACAGGCAGTTGGGGATAACCGCTAAAGGGACTAAAAACTAAAAAAAAAGCAGCTGCAAAGGTTAGTAGTGGACTGGAGACTTAATCCTGCAACATCCTACTCAGGTAAGTGGGTCTTAATATGTGAGTATCTTTGCGTAAAACTGGATACAAGGAACAGCTTGAAGACTTTGTGCATATTTTGCATTACTCTGGAATGTTTTCCGATGAAAACCAGGTACACAAGTTTTCTTTTAGGTGTTATGGTAGTTGATACAAGGAAATAATTTTTGAGGACAGAAATGTCAAGTGCCTGATGCCCAACAATCATCTCGAAAATACTTGAGGAAGGACATCAGGGCTGTTCACCCACTGTTAGTACAAGGAGGAAAGAGGGTAATCACTTTACCTAGTTTTCCTCAGGAGGTTRACGAACAAACAGGAACAAATCTGAGGTCACCGCAGGCTAACACAGCAATTACCTTACCCTCCTTTTTCCCAAGAGGTGTCTCTTGTGCTTTTATGAGTTTCAGAAGAGTACTCAGCAGATGCTGAACTTCCAAAACAAAGGATTATGTGAAGGGTTTGCTCACATGCCAACCTCACCATTTAGGGGATAAGGACATGCTAAAGCACTTCCCTGATTCAGGGATTGGATGAACAGACAAATCTTCAGATTTCTTTCAAGTATCTTATTACTCTGCTCAATTTTACATTATCTGTTCATAAGTACCTCTTCTACTTTTGTCCTAGCTTTTTCTGTTAACTTTTTTACAGTTTTGGAAAAATTCTGGAAAATATGCTCATCTTCTGTATTTCTTTTATTTATTTATTTGGGATTCAGTTTTTCCTATTTATCTCTATTTTATGTCTCCCCTTGGAATATGTGAGTCATATCCATAGCAATTAATGGCTGTAAATAATGCAGTGTCATGTAACAATATGAAATACAAAAGCCACATGTTAGAAAACTGGACTGGTGAACAGTCAGCTTGTAGTCCAACACTCTCAATATTTTCACATATCTACCTAATTCAGATTGGTAGTTCTACAAGGAATATAAGATTTTGGTCTAAATCCCCTTTAATGCATTTTGGATCAAAGAATAATAGTCTCTTCCTGGATATTGTTTTGGTTTCGGACCCAGATAGAGTGCTTTTTATATACAGGGAGAAATAAAACACAAAGGGAGAGAAGAACAATTAATATGATTTATTAATATGAAATATGCATTAATCATTAGCCAGACACTCTGCATTAATCTCTTACAGGAAGGCTCATCATTCAAACCATTTTTTGGTGCCAGTGTTAATTGCCTCATCTTTGGGATGATCTTCCTTCCCTCTGAAACCAACAAGACAACAGTCGCTAACTTACAGGTACACGTTTTTGACTACATGGCAAGCAAAGAGCTACCTCCTTGTGCTTCCTACATTTCCAAATAAAATGCCTCCTTGGCCTCTTCATTTTTTCTTCCAAGATGACATCTATACACTCAGTATTTTAACAACTGTTTTCACTTGCAGCAATTGCTTTGTCATTGATGCTGCTGAGAACATCAGAAGGCTTTCTCTGTAAATCATTTTACTCTTTGCTCTTGTGTTTTACTTTTGCATGTGCAGCCACTACAAACAACATCTGACCTGAACATAGGCATTCAATGCTCAACTGCCACTGAAATCACTGCTTTGAATATCACCACAGAGTAAAAATAGAATATGTTTCTATCAGGAAGGCTGTTTAGTGGGAGGAGGGTACGTCATACACAATACAAAAGTACATCACCTATTATGGCAGATGACATCTGCGGTGTCATATATTTATGTAGGAGAATGTCTTGTTTTGCTTCACCCATCAGACTGCTGATTTCTGAGGCTGGAAATCTTCTGGTGCTCATACCTTACTTCTGGAATAAAGGTCAACACATTTTCACCTCCTCCAACTGATATCAGCACACACAGAAAAGTTCTTTTGGGAGACTGCAAATATGCAAGCATGTTCATCCAGGCCAAACCTAGAAGTTCACGAAAGTCTGGGATTCTCTGCAATCCAGAGCTTGCATGTGAGCTACTCATTCARTAGAGTAGCTTAGATAGGCTTAGAAAACCTGGACAACATGCAGGTAGATCCATTTAACTCATATATAGAATAATATATCTCTAAAGGTATTATGCTACATGCATCATCAAGCAAAACAATCACACAACTCAACTCGGCGTCACAGAGAAGGTTTTTCCTCCCCACACACAAACTGCACATTTGTGTTTAAAAGACTCCCCACAACATTTTTGTCACTGAAAACAACATTACTGGAAAATAGTCACTAATTCTTTTTTCATCTTTCACAAGAAATGTTTCCCCATTATTTTATTTTAAACGTTCACATAATTTTGAAGCAATTTTCAAAATCACTGACATTTTTATTTCATGACAAGCAGTCTTTTCTTAGCCTTCGCTAAAAAATAATGTAACCCCTGCTGTTTTCTGTGAATTGGCGTTTCAAAAGTTGTTTTGAAAATTATTCAAAAAATATTTGGAGTCCAGTTTTTAGTGTAACACAGCACAGAAAAGCTCACTGGAGATGGATCCACTTCAAACGGTGTCTACTGTGTCATTTAAAAAAAAATCTGTACTTTTTGATTGTCTAGTTAAGCCTACAATAATTTCCATCAAGTGCCCTGAATGTGCTAATGAACTCCAATTCCCTTGAATTCAATGGGAGCAACAGACTTTAGCATCTCACAAGGAGGTAACCGCCACCACACGACTGGATTTTCAAAGGACAGTTTCTCAAACTACCTTTGTCTTGCAAGAATTCAATTTAGTCAGCCCCAAAGCTTGTCGCACTCATGCAACACACGTTTACAATCCAGTTATTTCTCCATTGTCCAGCKTATAACTTTCAAAACCAGCTATTAAATGGCTGCCTCCTTAGTCCCCAATCTCTTTAATTTGCAAAACTGCTCATCTCATTATTGGAATGCCACCAGAGGACTTGACCATTGTCTGTTCGAGAATCTATCTAAAGTCATAAAAGCAAACAAACAAAAATGAAGGTTTCTGACAAAAAAAAAAAACAAACCAAAAAAGTGCTGGTTATTGGTTGCACAATAGAAGAGGTTTGAAAAATTCAAGCCAAGTTAGAAGGTTCTGGATTTGAAGCAATGACAACAATAATAAAAAGCACAGAAACTGAAATTACTAAATTAATTTTCTTGTAAAAGTGTCACAGTTACAGATGGTAACAATCTGGAAATAGCTGCAAAGAGAAAATAATTACAAAAGGATGAAAATGTATTCATGYTCAACCATACTGGATGTGTGGGAAAGTGTACTCTGATGTATTCTGGCTGTCCTTAATTCATCATTCAACTGTACTAAGCACCCACTTTTACAAACAAAAACATTGTCTCAGTTGTTGAAATCCTTTATTTAGTAATCTGTATAGGCTGAAATGTTGAAAATTATTTCTAACTTCCTGCCTTCTGAATCCATCTTCAAAGTTCTTTTTGCCTGTATTATCATACAGCTGCAGGCTTTAATCAAAGGTCATTAGATTTACCAATTTCTGTCAAACATCYTAACATCATCCTTCAAAGAAAACACCTACTATTTTAGAACTTGCAAGGAAATGMCACTTAATCCAAAATTGTTCCAAAACACAATCTCACACCAAGGATGAGAGGCAGGAAGAAAGAAACTTTGGAACATTATTCAAAGTGGGCATTAGTATGGCTTGAGAAGCTGCAAAATTGTAGAGAAGATTTARCCAAAAACCCAGAGTCGACAGGTCTTAGGCACCCATGATACCCATGTCATTTTTTAGCACCCACAATCAAGCACTGCTCCATGAAACACTGCACCTGTCAAAAATCACCCAGGTTGTCAGTATCCTCTGGTGCTCACCGTTGTCCACATGGTGCAGAAATCAACCCCCAGCCATTTGAGAAGTTGAATCCAGCAGGTGCAATAAAGCATCCATTGTGGATCAGGCACATTGCAAGTGAAGCACCACGCCCTTGTCAGGAAGCAGACAGAACCTTCAGGCAGATACTTGTGTAGGTAATTCCATGTAATTCTCTTGGAAAGGATACTGGGTCATGCTCACTCTCTACAGATAAATCTTCAAGTCTATTCAGAATCAAATGCAGCCTTGAAAATGGTGTGGCAAATTAAGTATTTTCCCTTCTTTATAACTTACAAATGGCCACTGCAATACATGCAGAGGTCCTAAGTGCAGGGAAGGCATGCACAACACTCTCTTTTGTAATCTTTTCAAGGTAGCAGGCTCAAATAAGGTCCCTGATGTTTAGGATATTTGAGACCTGCCAGTATCAGARGAATAGGAAGAAGGAGGCCACATGTAGACAGGATGCACCACTTGGCAACAATGGACTACTGCAGCTTCTCAAAAGGTGACACAGCCACTTAATGTCCCTTGCCAAGACAATGACTTTAACCTCCAACAAGCCCTGAGCAAGGATAGAGAAAAGGTTTCCAGAAATGGAGGCATACTAATGATATTGGGGCTATTTAATRTCTGTTTCTAGAGATGACAGCTAAATGACCAGAGCATAGTGCACAAAGTGATATCCTACTGCCTGGACTGGCAAAAGCAAGCAGTACCACTGAATAGATCTGTCTCTCTACGCATGAAAGCAAAATATGAACACACACTTTATCAGGCTTTTATTTTTTATCTACTCTCGACAGTGACACAAATAGACTAAATGCTTTATGGACCCATCAAGAATAGCCTGCTCTGTTGAGTTTAGCCATAAAACTAAGGACACATGAAACATGTTCCTCGCCATTCTTAGTGCTGTTTACAACTTCCAACATCATCAACAACAGAAACAATGGAACAAAACTGAGTACAAGTTCCAGGCTTGGGGAAAACATGCAGCAGAGCCTTCAAGTGGCATGGCCAAAGAAAAGTAGTTCCACCCTCTGTAAGTGGTACAATTTGAGTTTTGTGAAGAGGTACATTAAGGGATGAAGACTGACACACTCACAGGCTGTCCAGGCATCACAGGACTAAAACAGATGTTTACACATGAAGAAGCTCAGCTTTCTTTCCAAGCAATTTGCATTCTGAAGACCTGCTAAACACTGGATGCTTTTATGTCACTGCCAAGCAGTCATAATGAATGAAGCACTTCTCAATCCCAGCTAAGATCAAAACATTATTGGTGAAGAAGAAGAAAGGTTCTTCTGTATTAAATAAACCAAAGCTTCTGTACTGCCAAAYAGTCCTTTGGAGAGTTCAAGTAGAGCCTGAGAGGGACATGATAGAGAACACAATAGGCCCTCTTCTKCAGAAGCAAAAGAAGACTACTTTCCTTCTTTCCAGGCCTGAAAAAGCAGTGTAACCCTCAGCCWCTATGCTGTCTCAGCTGGTGTTGTAAAAGCTTCCATCTGCTTCAGCCACAGACTCCATTATCTATGATGCTCACTCTGTGCAGGCACTCACACTATTACTGAAGATTAGTGTTCATTTCTGAAACTCTAGTCAAAGCAAAAAAGTAAAGAATGTTTTATTCTAAAAAGGATCCCAGTGGATACATACCCCCACCCTCACCATTACGTAAGTTTTCCTCTATATTATTTTGAGAAGATGAGATCATGCAGATGGACTCTTATCCTGATAGTCAAACTGAACTGAGATCTAGCTTTCTGAAAATCAGCAAACTGYGTTACAAGCAGAATATTGTTTGCAATTATGCAATGGCATTGGTAGCTTAATTTGTTAATTTTCTGTAGCATTTATGATGGAGTGTATGCACTACTGTACAGAATACACACAACTTTGGTTACATTCAGTTTATCCRTGAAAGGGTTTGTTTTGGTTGCATGAGACAAAAATAATTTCATTGTCAGAAGAAAGYTTAAGTTTCTGTTATAGTTACGTGGGCAGAACAGTGTGTGGGTTAATRGATCTGCCCACAAAAGCTAAATAGCTTTAGCCACTTCAAACACAAATGTGAAGAGTTGTTGTATCCTAAACTGTAGTCACAAAAGGTCCTTAGCATAGCTGGCCTAAACTAGGAAGCATCTTAGCTATGYAAACACTACTTCTGAAGAAGATTAACACATGGATAAGGATTTCATGTCCTGATGAGCTCATAAATGAAGTCGGGTTTTGATTTTGTTTTGCTGGGATTTTTTTGTTTTGTTTTGCATTGTTGTTTTGTTGCTTTGGGGTTTTTTTGGTGTGTTTTTGTTGTTGTTTTGTTGGGGGTTTTTTTGTTGCTTTGGTTTGGTTTGTTGTTGTTTTGTTGGGGGAGGCTGTTTTTTTAAAAAGGGCATCAGAAGATTTGTTTCAACAGAACTAACTCCAGCTTAGGTTCCCGTTGCTATTTACCAACTGACTGCTTGAAACAGTAATCCATCATAAGTTTTGTGATAAAATTTTACTCTGTTTATATATTGTATGTATGTTTATGTATTTTCATTCATATTGTATGTATGTTTATGTATTTCCATTCATTTCCATTTGATCAAGAAATAATTGAAAAGTTCAGTCTTCTGCTACTGATTAAAAAAGGACAATAAAAAAAAAAAAAGTTGGCAATTAACACAATTACCTAAGGGATTTAACTGTTAACATAAAATGARCATTAAATTTACCTTCTTCTTAAGGAAACCCTAAATTGGACATTYATGCTAGACTTTGTAATGCCTGTGTAGCATATTCCTGACATCAACAGCAATAACCATGCCAAAGTTCTACAGGCYAAAACCATCTTAAATGGGTGAATTAAGTCCTTTTTCAAGTAACTTCCACCTGCAAAGTTGCACCTGAAACATTGCTCACTTCCAGGYTGAGAAAACGCAATTGTGAAACTTTCTGGTTATTTTTTCCAGCTACTCTTCCTCAGCCATTAACATTCACAACAGACATTATAAATATAGAAAGGTTTTTAAACTGAAGTAAAAAAAAAATCAGAAAAAAATTTAAAAAATATTTTTATTATTAAATAATAACATAACATACCACTTTCTCATTTAGGCAGCTTGATGGTTGCCTAAAGATATGGAACAACAAGGTCACCTCTTTTTAAAAATTGCAGTGTTGCCACACTGTTGAAGCAATTTCAGCAACTATAGAAAAATGTACAGTGAAACCAAGTGCAATGAAAAAGCTAATCTCTTACCTATACAGGCTAATTYACCAAAGCAGGCTTTCTCCAGCTGCAGCTGCTCAGAATCAATGCTCCTCTTTCCCAGAAACCTCTTGGCCAGCAGAAACACTCATCCTACATGTCTTACCTTTTCTGAAACCCTTACARACACAAACACATCAGCTGTTAAGCTAGGCTATCCAGCATTGTGCTGAGCATCTCTTTCATGGTTTAAGTGAAAGAAGTTGCTAGCTTTTCCAAAAATCAGAGTGCAAAGAAAGGCTATGCAACACAACATGCTCCATTCCATGGGACAAAGCTCAAATATGCTGCTTCATATGCATGCTGAATATAAAACATACTGTATGTATGTATTCATAGAAAATGAAGATTGCCATACTTAGCTTTTACCCTCTCTTCTTCAGGGCAAGCAGAGTTTTCTTCACATCTGTCCTTTCTTATTCAGAATTTATGCTTGAAAGAATGGGAGATGGCCYGTTCAGAAGATCCTTTTCCTTACAGTAACCCATTTCCCCAGGGCAGCTCTTTGTCCCATGAGTAGTCTTGCTTTTAGYACACTTGAAGAGTCAAATGCAGCTAATGACAACACAGAATCCTTGAGCACAGTTTGAAATGCTTGCCTAATTTTGAGTGAGTTTTAACGAGTGATGACTACTGCTATCTGGAAGGAGGCTAGCTGGCACAGGATCAAGCAATGCACAACAGTTTCAAATATGGAGTAAAGTACCRACTTTTCCAAGAGTTTAGTTGCAACCTCACAGCAGTAGCTGTCTTTTAAGAGATACATTTGAAAAAGAGGAAAATAAAAGTACTTTTACAAGTATTGCTACCTTTAATTCCTGCTACTACTTTTAAAAACTTTAAAGAAGACTTAAAAGTATAGCTAAGCTTGTAACTGGGCTTTATTTTAAACAAATAGAGAAATATAATTTGCACATTAAAATAAATAAAAYAAAAACAAAAGCAGCTCTGTYTGCTGAATGGACAGAGTCAATTTAACCAGGCAAGATCTAGGCAGCATTCTCTCTCCATAAACAATGTAAATACCACACTTCTAACAGTCATTAAAATACATGTATACAACTAAATCCCTGGATTTCAGGTGCTACAAAAGTAACCTTTACTGTCATACAAGAAGTCATACCAACAAGTGCTTCAGTGCTTCCTGATGAGTTATCTTTGTCTTGAGAAGGAAAGTTTGTCTTGAACTTTCATCATCCTCAAGACCTTTTCTTCTTTTTAAAGATTACTGTCAATCAACATCCATAAAAAAAAAAAAGACAACTTTCCTCTGCTCATGGTTCCTTAATTGCTTACATATTACCTTAAGATAATCTTAAAACATTCATAATCTTCTTTAAAACAAAATCCTTTGGGTATAGGAACACAGAGAGATTCAGARCAAGCTTTTCTTCTCAGTCTATTTGTACCTGTCTTGCTAAGAACAATGCATCAACCAAGCCCACATCCTGGATTTAAATTTATAATGCTCAGTTTACCAGAGGGATTTACCTTTGCAGGCAGGAAAGAGGCCTGTTCAGATGCATCTTAATACCTGAATCATTTTCAGAAAAAACTGATTATGCAAATGAACATAAATAGCATTAAAAAAAATATCTTGGAGTTCAGAGTTGTAGAAGGAAAAGGTTGGTTTAGAGCGCTTCATTTTATCCGTGGCTGATTGGCCCCAGATACCCTGGGCTGGTCTGCACTGGCCATTCAACATGACAACAGGGCAGTCCCTGCTATAGATGTGCAATTCTATAGTTCCTTCCTCTTCCCTTCCTATTATGCATCCCCCAAAACACCCTAAGAAAGGTTGGCATTTGCTGGATTTGGATTATACCCAGAGTCTMACATTTTAATCTTCTGGACGCTAAACACCATTCGCAGGAAATCATGTAATGTCCTCAAGAAGCTGTTTACCAAGCACAACCTCATTGAGSCAACATAATTAATGAATATTAATCCAGACAATAACTCAGCAGAAAGACAGCAATGCAGTGTCAGCACCCAACAAGATGAAAATGGGATGCCTTTCTGTGTGCAAAGAAGGCAAACACTTTCATATTAAAGGAAATTCAGGAAATGAAAACAGAAAAGGCTGRGGAGTTCAGTTGGAGGTAGATTTATACACTGTCAGATTTCTGTTTCTCGAACAAGTTTTTACATTTTTGGTTTTAAAATGAGAAACTACGTGAAGCTCATTGGTGTTCCAGTAAGTGTTAAAAGGTAGTAAAATGCATCTTTCTAGATTTTTTGGTCAGGCAGCAAGAAGTGATTGAACTCCTGTTGTCCAAATTGGCAGCAGGTAACTGTCATTTCAATTACAGCCCTGTAAGGAATAATGGGAGAACAATCCCTCTTCTTACATCTCTGTGCTGGCTATGCCAAATCCCAAGAGTGAACTAGAGACGGCACTGTCTGTCATACAGCCCCTCCAATTCTTGAGTCTTATCCCTGATCTCGGGATATCTGCTGACTATTCAAAAGCCCACTCTTTGGATCTACTTCTTGGTTGTGACACTTGGTTTTATTTGAAGAGTTACAGTTGTCTCTTCCTGGGAAGGAGAAAAGCAAGTCCCTGGGTCATGGAAATCTATTGGGAAGGTCCATATGTATCTCTGCTCCATATGGAATTGCACTGTGATGATTAAAACAAATTCAGGTCTTTTTCATTAAACTCCTTTTCCAGAGGAAAAATTAATTATATTTTTCATTAAAATTATCTGGGTGGTTTTTTTAGCTAAACTGACTTTATTTAGGGTACAATCAGTCTAGAAAGTCATATATATTGTGTCTTCACATAGTGAGCTATATAGCTCTTTTGAGGACAAACATGAGACTTCATCAGAAAACATGAGCTAAAGATATAAACGTATTTTAAAYACAATGCTAATTTTTCCAGAGCTGTGCTATGCTATAAAAACATTAATTTGCTGAATAAATGGTTATGGGATCTGTTGACACATCTTTACTACAAACTCTCAGCAGTACAAAGATTCCTTGAGAAGGAAAGCTAATGAAAACTGGTTGGTTTCCTATCGATCATGATTCCACAGACAAATTCTATGCTGTATATGCTCGAGGCACWGATTTCCCTCTGCTTTCAGGGCATTCATCACCCTCCTCTGCTGATCTCCACTGCCCAGTAACACATTTATGTTTCTGCCTTTATGTCAACATGGRCATGAGCAGTGTATCTCCTCTGCTTACGTCCATGAGTCACACAGTTTTGTAGGCTCTGTAGGCACCAATTATCTTTAGAACTTCTTTCAAAATTGGTTAAAAACAGTGAAAGCACTGAGAAGAGTAAAAGGAGWCGTGTGCAGATGTGCAGACAAGCACAGAGCATGATCTTTTAAGCCATGTTTCCTGAGGAAAACAAGCTAAAAAAGGAGTATGGCATTTGTTTTTTCGAAGCTAGTTCAAATAAGGAGATACATTGTATATCCTGTTCAGCAGGCCTTTTTTAAGCTATTGGAATGCAGTTGCATTCATAAACARCTATAAATACATGTCATAGAAACAACATATAGCTGCTCTTTGTCCTTACTCCCAGCCAAGCCTTATCACTCCAAATCTAACATGAAAGCCTATTTTGGAAACTGAACTTCTGCAATATATCTATTTGTGCTGTCTGGAAAAGGACAAGTTTTTTGAAAAACAAAACCAATATAAAATGCCCTTCTATCATTAGTTGTACAGTTTTCCTTCACAGCTAAGAAGAGCAGCAATTTTAATCTTGCAGACATTAGGATGCAGAAGCTAAGCCCCATATAAAAACTTGTCAAAAAGGGGCTTTTTTCACTCTAAAATAAATTCGTCATCTCATACCTACTTTGTAAATACACCTCACAGATAAATGAGAGCAGCTTGCTTTCATAGTGTTGGTAGCTTAGAAAAGCTGATCCATGCCTTTGGCATATTAAAAATATTTTTCTATAATACCAGGGAAGGCTTTGGGAATTGGGACATGTCACAAGCACAGTACAAATTCACAAGGGTGCTCTAGCCACATTCTCAAGAGATCATTGATTTGCAAGGTCTTTTGTCCCCAAATGGCAAGCTTGCCGGGGAAGAGGCAGCCTTACCAACATGATCCCACGTTTTCTGTACAAGCAGTGACCATGGTCCAGGATCCACTCCAGCAGCACAACTTGTGAGAGTGAGACCAGCAGTATGGAGCAATGGCTTTCAGTTTTATGTTCACACAGAAGCTTGGAACACATGATGATGCCAAGTAGTCATAAAATCACTTAGCTCTTTTCCAGTACTCCCTGATCTCCAATTCCAAGTTTGCAAAGCTGATGCTTAATTGAATTTATTAAGTTTAGCTACATGCATTTGAGAAAGGGACAACCAAACTGTATCCACAGCTCCAGCAAACACTTAGACATGCCTGCAGGACCATGGGCTGGGACTGTCACTGTGAGCAAAATGAGCCACAGGCAAAGCCTGCCCAGCAGCCTTGGTGGAGAGAGGAACCTGTCATCACTGACTGTGMGAAACTCAGCTTAAGAATACAAGAGGTGCAAACCTGCTGACAACCCCCCTGACAAACCCTTCTGCGCTTCCACGACTGGCAGGAGAAGCTGAAAATCCCTCTGAAAAGTGAAGAGAGTGCAATTCTTCCCACAAGCAAGACTAAAAATTCTCTATCAGAGCTTCTGACCAAGGCCACTCTTCCGTATAGCAGAGCATTTGGTTTTAAGGCAATTTGTGCTGGATCAAATCCAGAAGCAAAGTGCTGAGGTATGGCAAACTCATTCCACACAAGCAGGTTCTGAAAAAAAACCAAAAAAAAACAACCAAACCTGAAGGGGCATCTCATTTCCATCATACTTTATGCTGGATTAGATATTGTCTTTCCTCCCTCAGCTGGCACAATCCCAACATAAATTCCACTCTGTGTTCTGCTTAATTTGACACTTGATCRAGATCGTATTTGTGCTGCTTAGTGACTTGTTATTAATGAGTAAGAATCAGATTTTGGAAGATCTTTTCCATGCTAAGGTTGATCGGGGTAATTATGATAACTTCGCTTTTTATTCCTGCATTACAGAGATAATTTCTGCTAAAACAATGCAGATCTACAAATTTAAAAATGCTTAACAGCCATAGTTCCTCCTTCTTCCAGTAATCTCGAGAAATTATTGAATCCCACAAATTAGAAAAACCATAGCGTCACAACTGTGTGTTTTGTAAGCCATTTTCTCCTTAGTTCATCTCTTCACCTAATGGGGATGCCCAAGCAAACATGATTGAGAGAAAATAACAGCTCTATAAAAATAATGACTGTAACCAAGTTCAAAGAGCGTATTCATTAATATGCCACTGATAACTTGCAGCAGTGCTGTGTGGAAAAGGCTTATGTTCATTTTCCTCTAACAAGGTCTCCTGTCACTGCTACCCTCTCCTCTGGGAATTGTGCACGTGTGCTTAGACTGGCAGGTTACTCTTCCCCAGTCAGGGTCATTCCCAGAAATCCATGCATCCCAAATGAAGGGTAACTTGTTCCAACTCACTGCCTGCTCTTCAGCACTATCCTTGGCCCAGCCCTACACTGGGTGGTGCCTTCCCCTGCGACAATTTCCTCTGACAACAAATCCCAGACTTGCAGAATCACAAGGCATGAGGAATTATCCTTTTGAGACACACAATAGGTGAGGATGTTCATACATATATATATACCTTTTCCTGTGCAAGAGTTCAATCAAATAGTTTAATCAAAGCAGTTCAATCAAATAAAAAGATTGTAAAAATAAGCATTTATTTTTCAGCTTAGCAAGAACACTATCACTAAGTTCAAAGTTCTCACCTTGGCTACATTAGCACTGACTTCTGCTCTACAGGCTTGATGTGTCATTAATGCATCAAATTCATATATGGTAACAAATGTAGGGTTGAACTGTATTTTTACAGTCTGAGATTTCAGCTTGTAAGGTGGACTTGGAAGCAAGTTATTAATCCAGTGATCTGCAAGAGGTAGCAATCATCCATAACCTTTTCACTATAGCAACTGGAAGATTTATATAACCAAGAGAGTAGTACATCAAGTCTGATGGGTTTATGATTTTATTGAGCTATTCACCAAGACACTTTCCCAGAGACCTAGACTTGCTTTATTTTTGCTTAGAGCTGATTTCAGATATGGCAAGGCAGAAATAAGAAACATTTACAACTTGTCTTCACAGCAGATAAATAATTGAAATACTCATTTCTTCTGTGCCATCTCCATATCTGTGAAGAAGAATTCTGAAAGCAGCTCAGACCAAAGCCAAAAGAGCTGAACGGAGCATAGATGAACACACTGTGCTTACTAAACCACTGAGCCATGACCACAACCAACTTACACACACACATCTCCAAGATGGCCACAGAACTTACTTATTACTKTAAATCCCTGCCATTGCAGAGCAGAATTTTGCAATCAGATGTTCAATTAACAGTTTGCTATCCAGWGAATATAGCATGGGATGAGGCTATTTGTTTACATGAGCAGAGGTATCAATGATGTACTTCTATGTAAAACAAACACACACAAAAAACTAAAAAAATGCCTCTTTCTCCCTTCCAACTTATTTTGTTTGCTTGTGTCCTGGTTTTGCTCAGTCCATTTTTTTGGTGGTGGGGGGATGAGAATAAAAAAACACAAAGATGGCTCCTGTGACAAAGTTCTAGAAGCTTTCTCCTTCTCCAGCAAAAGGGGCCTTGCCCCCTGTGTTTCAGAACCAATCCATTGTGGCTCTGAGGTTGATGGACAGGCTGCTGGTCAGGCCTGGGCCAATTGCACAGGCTAGTTACACCTCTGTGATGAATTGTACTTAAGAAGAATTCAAAACAAGATACTGTGCAGCCGCCATTTAGTATTTAGATTGTAGTATCATGCATTGGGGGAGGACAGAGGAGGAGGGTGAGGAGATGTTAGAAAAAATGGAGACCAAAGATCACAGTAAGAAGACAGGTGCTGTTGCTTTTTCCTTTTTTTTTGCTATGGTGCTCGACATGGAGAAAACAAGCTGTTCTCAAAAGGACTATTGTCTTCCATGGGAGATCTGAATGGAAAGGAGAAGCCCTGCACTTGAGATAGGAAACCTGGCCTTTGAGGACTGGGCTGATCATAAGCCAAAAAGGGGGAAGAGGTGGTCCCCCCACATCTGAAGAGAGTAGATGCTTAGAAGAAGCTGCGTTCTGCCAGGATATTTGAGACAGTGGCC
This sequence comes from Malurus melanocephalus, assembly GCF_030028575.1. Lineage (NCBI taxonomy): Eukaryota > Metazoa > Chordata > Aves > Passeriformes > Maluridae > Malurus > Malurus melanocephalus. The sequence goes on from NW_026623283.1 coordinate 3,009,558, forward strand.
TTGACCTCAGAATGAAGCAAGCATGCCAGCCTTGGAGGACTGTTTCCCTTTCTCCCACAAGGTAAAGAAAAGAATCCCATGCCATCAGCAGTTACACACTGACTGTTTCTTGGGAACTTCCACAGCTTGGAGCTGTAAGAACCCTTCTCCTATGGTGCTGGAATCTTAATCTTAAAAATCTGAATGAGTAGTTTGATCTATGTTAAAACTTTCATCCCTGCCCTCCTTGTGTCCAGGAAGGCATGGAGGGGTGGGAAGGGAAAACCTGGGAAAGTCAGGTTCCCAGAAAGAATAACAGGTGTCTTAAAATGTCCATTTTTATTTCTTCTCCTTGTAAATTTTTCCCTATCTCTGTTCCCCTCCCCGGGGTGGTGGTATTCTTAGTAGTTTTTAGTAATAAATCTGTTTTGCAACATAAGTTATTCAGCCTGATTGACCATTTTCTGGAGCATATATGTACCTTTCTCTCAACTATGTTATCTTACCTAAAAGCCATAAATGTTAGTGTTAATTGGGTTTTTGCTCTCCCCTCTGCCTTCTCCAGTGAGGGACGAGGGAGGAGGGAACATCGTGGGTGCTTTGGCTTTTGGTCAAGTTCAAACCATGACAGCTTGCAAACAGCTTTGGTCAATTTTGGCAATGTTCTCAGCTGCTGTATAGCATTGAYTCCAAACAGGCAGGGGTTTCAGCACAGAACTAGCTGAGTTTTCATGCATCATGCAGGATGATTATGGTAAGAACTTCAGTCATGCACCCACCACTTCAACACAGTTTGGAGGACAGGACTCTTCTTTGACAGGTAGTGCCACCATCAAAGTTGAGAATGAAATAATAAAGTTGACTGCAAAGCAATCCAGCTAGCTCCCTTGATCCTATGTTACCTGAAGGAAGATGCATTAGACAGTAAGAAAGAGCTGAATTGCTGGACAGTGCATTTCTCAGCCTTCCTGTGGATTCTGGAAGAGCAGCAGTCATGGTCTCCACCCCACAACATGTGGCAGTGACAGAACTTGGCAGGAAGTCTCGGGACTATTTCACTCCTTGTGACCAGACCACTTACCAAAGGGAAGTGCTACCACCACCAGAAGGCTTTTCAAACATGCAGAAAAAAAAGTAAACCTACATGAGGAAGACTAATTAGGTGCTGGTTTAACTAGTGCTTATTATTTCTCTTTAACTCCAATCTTCAGTTTCACTGCCCACATTGTGGTTAAAAAAACTGTGAGTAWAAAGACACTGCACACAAGATAATTGCCCTCAGGTGGCTGGTTTATTCCAGAAATAATGTACCTAAAACATATGAAGAACTGCAGTCCTTTAAGGCAACAGCAGCMAAATTTCTACTGAAGGCTAACACATTACACAAAAAAACTCATTAAACTATCACATAAACTTGTCAGATTTCCAGCCATTACTTACAGCTGAACAAAAATAATACCTTTTGTTCACCCAGCTACTTGCRTTGTAACAGGAAATAATGCCTCTTCATTCTGGGCATGCTGTCTGTATTCAACACCCAAGATATATGTATGTACAAATGCATATATAAGAACAAAAAGATRTAAACCTGCCCTCCAAGTACACATCAAGGCTGGAGAAATTCCTCAGCACAGCTATGACATCTTCCGAGAGAATTGTAGTAAAGAGTGCCTCRGGTTCCCCTCCAAGAACAGTTTGCCTCTGTGTCCCTTCCTCTTCTCCATACTATTTTCAGGTTTACAGCGTTTTATAATAATGTTTAGGAACTGCAGGCAAAGWGAAAGAGCCTTCTGTTTCAACCACTGCACAGCCTCAGAACTAAGGCTGCCCCAAGGAGCTTGTCCACACCAATCTTCCCATCATTTTCAGAACAAAGAGGAAAATCCTTCTCTACAGACCTGGCAGCCACAACAATCTTCCCTTAAACTCCCTGTGCTCCAGCCTCAACTCCTTCCCTCATTCCCTCTGTTCATTCTGACCAAAGAGTCCCATGCACAGAGCTGTCATCTCCTTGGCGGGTTTGGATATGGGAGCCAGACTAAAAGAGAGCCACCCATGAGAAAATTGCTGTCCTATTCATGAATCTCAGCATACCCCTGCTCTCAGGTTTCCCATGCACAAATAAAACCYTTCCTGAGCAATATTCCTGATTGACTTCAGTTGATGGAGAATTCCCTTAATGCCAAAAGAGAATGTCTTCCCAGCTTTCCCAGGGAACCACATTTGCCTTCAAAATCACAAATCTTATTAAGGATTTCAAATCCTGGAGAAAGGAAGAGTTCTCATKATATTTAATGAGGGAATCAAACAGAATAGTAGCCCCAAGGAGTACAGGACTCAGAAAATGGACTAGAACCAAGCCTTCAAAGCTGCAATAGAGCAGAAATTCCCAGAAGGCTCTTCTTCTGGTAAAGGGATTCTGCACACTTAGAATTAATGTAAAACTTAATTAGAATTTCTGCAAAAAGAAAAAAAATCCATTTGGAGATAATTATAAAAATGAGGCAGTTATAACAATTATTTATCATCTCTATTTTTGGAAGAGAAATCAGGGCCCTGATTCTCAGAGGCATTCAACAAATGTAACAAGCAGTCAGGTCCTGCTGGCCAGCACAGAGAGACTCTGAAGGGTTTGCACCTGCTCTGATCACCTCCACTCAGCCAACATTACTGATGTGCAACCAGCTGAGTTTTTCCACAACACAACTGTTATTTCAGGATCTCTACCTATCGCCTCCTCTGTGGGCCACCCTTCCACCACAAATCCCCATGTCACTGGGAAGTCAGACTTCTCCCCATAAASCACATGGCATCTGTGCTGCTTTGTGGCCACAGGAGAATGCCACGAGCCTGGTGACAGTTGTCCCGAYACTGTGCAAATATCAGCTGATACATCATGGAGCACAGGAGGTTGGTCATCAGTGCGCCAAAATCCTGCTTCATCAGCGTTGGAAAAATACCCTATAGACAATGCTCTTGGGAGCCATCTACTGGCATTTAGGAATTAACCATTTCCATGTCCACAGCGAAACTGAAGCGCCACTTGTAACTCCACCACCACCTCAGGGCGCCTCCTAAACTCCCACATTCATCACTGGGATCTTTTGAAGGATCACCTGCAAGCTAATTATTTAACCACAGTTAAGCATTATAGCCCTATTTATTAGTTATTCCTAGCACCCCACGTGCTCAGTATGCCAAACATTACCATCATTCCTAACATGCTTGGACCCCAAAAGATGGAAAGCACCATGCAGAAGCCATGTTATTCTGATGTCAAATGCAAAGCCCTAATAGGGACCCTTGGGACAAGTAGGAGGAAAATCTAGGCCACACAGCAAACTGAAATGTCATGATTTGAAGACTCAATCCCATCTCTGGAAACACTAGGTAAAGAAATCAAATAAATTCCCAGGAACTAGGTGGGAAGAAGGTAGCTTCAGATTGCGATGGAACATCACCACTGGGACAAGAACATGAGATGAATGCGGACGACTACTCAGTGAAGAGCTGGTCTTCCCCTAGCACAGCRCGACAGTGTGAACACAGCCCCTTGGGCTACTGCAGATACATTGCAGGTGTCAAATTGGGAGAGAGCAGATGCTGATTATGCTACATCTCATGCTTGGATGGTTTAAATTGCTTCCCTACTAAGTGCAGGTCCAAAGGCAAGGAAAGACTCCCAGCAGTATTGTTGAAAGGGCTGAGTGTAATTAGAGGGGGGAAAAAAGTACATGTTCAGAAAAAGGGGTTACTTTTCCAGGAGAGAAGAATTTTCTGGCACAGCGATGTGCTCTCAACACACATCAGTTTCCAAGCCTGAGGGCATGACCCACTTAYATTTATGTTATACAGAGGACAGACCTGCCAGCCAGCATCATTCACTCAAAACACAAGGAAGAATGTGGCCAGCACATGCAGGTCCCCTGCCCTCAATGCCCAGATTTCAGGTAGGGGTAGAACACGTGCTTCAAATGGGAGCCCTGGCATCTAACAACTCATGCATTGTGTGGTTAACCAGCAGATCAGGAAAAAAGTCTGGGGCAGTCTCCCAGGACACAGAGTACAGCCAGACCAAAACTGATTCAGAAACAACAATGTCTTCCAGGAAGGTCTCAAAACTAGTGCCTGGGGACTCACAATAAAGTACTAGGAAACCAGCAAAGGGGAAGTGATTCATGTTTATCCTAATAGGTTTTGTTTGGCAGAAGGTTTCCAGGGTATTCCAAGAGCCTAGCAGACACAACACAGGTGGGTACTAAAGCAGAAAAAAAGATAATCCTGTATTTGTCATGTGGAGATATTGTGCTGTAAAATGCATAAATCAAAGAACAGAGGTGAGAGCCCACGAAGCCATGTCATTGCAACACTTAGTATTAGTTAACTAGAAAGTATTAGTTAACTAGAAAGACATGAAGTTTCTTTACATATACTACACAGATTAAAAGGATCTCACTTATCGCACCACCTGCTAGTTACAAAGGAGAAGATGGCAGCTTAAACATATATATCCAATTCCCATTGTGTTTTGTACTTTGTTTTAGATTTAAAGCTACATTATTTTAAATTTAAAAGCAGACCCAAAAGAGCCCTGCTCATATATCATCTCTACATCAATGAATTTGTTTTCAGTCAGCCATCCTTCAAGCACCACCTCTGCATTAAGACCTAAAATGCTGCCAATTTTCTGTGTCCTTTGTCAAGGTCCAGTTARTTTCTTGGTGTGAAGTGGCGCTGTTTCTCAGTCCAGTAGTAGTAATGTTCCACGTATTTGGGTTCCCCCCCTCTCCTCTCTCTTCATGTCATTTTCTGTGCCAGCTTGTTTTAGTGAAGCTGTCTGGCATACTTTCCATTCCTTTTAATGGTTTAAAATAAAACATTTTTCATCAAATGAAAACACTTTCAACATAAATTATTATGAAGGAGAGAAAAATACTTTTTTTCTCCTTTTGAGAGTCAGTTTTGTAGGACTCTAAACTAATTTTTTGAGGTGCCTAATATTGCTAAATTTCTAAAGCCAAGTAACAGCAGTCCTACAGGGGCCAAAAGATGATCTAAGGATGAGGAAAGCAATATATCTTTTTAATAATTGAAGGAGTTGGGAATGTTCCCACAGTGAGAACAGACTTAGCAAATTTCTCTGCAAGCAGGATGCTTAGATGCACRGAATATTTCAGCTTCAGTAGTAATCCTGCAATGTTCTGTGCTGGAAGCGGAGGTCAGCCTTAAGGGAATTATACCAGACATACAGTCAGACAAGGCAGGCACCTCAAGGAATAGCTTCTYGCATAAATATAAACACACCACCTGCATGCATGTCATTGCTTCCAAGATGCCACAGATACTCCTGCTCTTCTCGCTACCTGCCTTTTAGAAAATAAGAATCTTAGCTCTGCTATTTTGAAATATCCACAGCTTTCCTTTATGTGCAAACATCAATTCACATGCAGGTAAACATGGAACAAATGGGACAACCATTCTCAAAACAATCCACAGTGGGAACAGCCAGGCTGTTAACTCACAGGTCTACATTTAGGACTATTATCTAGCCCTGTCATATAGAGAATTCCACGTCAGATATTCTCAAAGGATATAGAATCCTTTACGCTCACAAGAGAGAGAGGGCATTTCCTCCAACAGGATGCCAAAGCTGATTTACTGCTTCTCACCAGCACCCAAAGAGATACCTCCCCAGAGTGTGATCAACCATCTTGGACGACCCAAGCTCAGCACTGTGAGTCCCTGCCCTACCCAGAAGCCAGTGATTCACCCACAGAGCTCTGAACAGACCAGGTCAGGACTTAAGATGGAAAATTCTCTGTGCAAGGCCCAGCTGTTTTGGTACAACAACCACAGCTTTTAAAAACCCACAAACACAACCTGCTGCAGCTTTTTGGAGAGCCCAGTCAAAGCCATAAGACTCCACCCTCAAGACACGTGCAAGGCCAGCTGAGTTTCTGAGGGAGAGAAACACCATGTCCGAGTCCAGACTGGAGCACATTCTGGGTTTTTTTCCATTCACAGCAGAGTGGCAACATATTTGAAAAAGCAGCTTTTACCAGATGCTACCAGATGCTTGTTCTGGGATCCAGGGAGCACCACACACACATACCTTGCTTTGGTTCCCCTCCCAGCACAAGCTCCTACATTGTGAAATCTAACCACAATTACTCTTTTATAAAATAGTGTGGTGTCAAGATCCTGCTGAGTCCCAAGTCTGAAATTTGAAAAAAAGAACATTTACAACTAGTGTTGCTCATTTTGAGCTCAACCACAGAGCAGRAGAAAGAGCTGATTTATAGTGACCAAGGAGTTGATACAGCTAGAATAATTCCAGACTGATGAAGGACCTCAGCTGCAAATTACTACTGTTTTGTCCAAGCTGTCTTAAAAACTACTAGTTTCCAGAAATGTAGCCCTTGTAGATACAGCTTGGGTGAGGGAAACAGGATTTCTTTTTCTTATATATATTCTTAGCATGATTTAATATGCACAAACAAACTCAGCTTGGTTTTCAAACCATAACCCAACAAGTTACCTTTTTTTTTTCCCCAGTGACACTGGACAGTGAATATTAGAAATTTAACAACAGCTCATTGACTGTATGCTTCCCTTTTTTTATTATTATTTTTTTAGTTTATATACTATTACAAAAACAATAAGTGCAAYAGCAGAAGTTGGAGTCTGGACACTTACAGCCTGCTCTTGGCTGTGTACAGACGTGCTTGTTCATACCTTGGTAAGGAAACCTCAGCTGAGCTAATTCTATAATAGATGCACTTAGTACCTGTTTCAGAGGATGTTGTGATTAAGGTCCCCAGGCGCTTTGAGATCCAAAAAAGGATGGCAACATACCAAGTGTAAAATATTTAATAACTGGAAAGCAGAAACAGAAGAGCAGACTAACTTCAAGGGTTGCAGACATTTTTAAGAGAGGACAAGCAGGAAATATAAAAAGAGAACTTGAGCTTAGCAAGCTCAGTGCTGCTTGGTGATCTGTACCTCTTGAACATCTAAGCCAGCAGTTTCAGCTACAGACTGAGGATCAGTTTGCCAGTAAACTGCAATGAGGTACATCTGTTCATCAGGCCAAGAAATCCAAAGGAGGATTCCTGCCAGGGATCTTGAGGTCACCACTGAGTGGTGACAGCATTTCTGGTTGCTGGAAACACATGGAAAYCTGCAGACATGTGACTGCACTGAACAAAAGAAAGATGGTTTCACTTCTGAACTCTTCCAGCCTCCAGACAAAATGCTGTGCAAATATTCCAGCAAGATATCCCGGACCAAACACATTCAATTCACAGACAGTAACATTTTAAGTTACTTTCACAGAATGTACCTAATTATGTCATCACAAACTATAAAGGCTGTAAGAACACATGCTAGAGCCAATATCTTGACATCATGCACACATGCTTAATGTCTTACTAAATCTTACAAGAGTGAGAATAACATCTTTGTTTAACAACAAAGAAGCAACGCTGGGTTTACTTRTCTTAATCAACTTATGTATAAGATTATTTTTTCTAGAAATCCCTGCTCATATGAATGAATGTTTGCTGCAATGTCACTACAGCAGCACTGCCTTCCACTGCTGTTTAATTTTCTTTCTTCTGGAAGAAGATTCTTGATGTGCTTCACAGGCACTAGACCAGGTATAATTTCTGTTTTCTTTTTTTTCCTAATTATTCATGTAGAAATAGGACAACTATTAAATAAAGTAGTTTAATATACCCAGAATTACTACAGCAGTAACAACCAGTCAATACTTTCAGCTGGCTCTGTGAGGAGCTAAGTAAGCAAAGCCATTAAGCAGGAACAATTTGAATGTTAGAAGATATAAGTGTAAATCAAATTTGGGACTTGAAATTTTAATTATCTGCACCCAAATCCAGATTCCAAGCACTGGTTTAATGCAAAGTAACCAACACAGCTCAAGATTTTTATCCCATGTAGTCATAATATGCTCCTTGAGAACCATCTACAGATCAAGACAATTTCAATGATGAATAAATTCATGAAAATCCTACACTGTTCAGAATTCATTTAAACAAGGAGAATTAGGCTTAGAAGCATCAAATTAATAATTAAAATATTACAATTTTTTAAACTATCTTTGAAGAAAATACTCACGGCAAAATATTAATAAAATTTGATAAAATACTTGAAAAGTATGAGCATGAGAAATATGGTCAATATAAACAGTGTTCCAGTATGCACATTCACCTCCTACATTAAAATCTCCATGTCTTACCAGACCTCTAATTCTTCATTGGAAGCATTCACTGATTTCCACTGTTTTACATATCTGGCTTTTAGACAAACTCCAGGTATTCTGTCCTGAGTTAAATGATAATGTCTGCTGGATATGTAGTTCAAACAGCCAAGAAAACTTAATTATCAAAGCAAACCCTTAGTATTTAAACCCATCATCCCTGCAAGGCGCCCCATATTTGTCAGCATCGTGACTAATGGATAGGTGGTACAAATAGGAGGGACCAGAGGTAAATCCCCTAATTAGATAGTCCCTCAGGAACTAAAAAGTAGTAAATAAGGTAGTGATGTGAAGAAAGACGTGGAGAGCAGTATTTCAGGGCCACATCTGGAAAATGATCCCGAGAACCGAAGAAGAATGTTCAAGAAGAGTATTTATGGCAAATGCAAGCTAGAGCCAAAACATGAGRTATCCCTCAGAGTATAGGGCCCCAAAAGAAAGAACAAATTTTCAGCCTGAAATCTGTCTCTCGGCTGACCAAGCTATCACTTAAGACATGCTATAAAGTGGAATGTCTCTGTTGCAGACTTCTGTAAGGCAGATAAAGCAAAAAGATAAAGCCTTGTGTCTGAGGCACAGACCTGCAAAAYGAGACACGCCCCAAGGGCAGCAGCAACACCAAAATTGTCTCCTCTTGAATCCCCAGCTGTCCAGCCTCCAGGCACTCACCTCTATGACCTTTAGGCACTCTAACAAATGGAAGGTGACAGCTACACTCCTCCTTTTCATTCCCTTCCTTTAACATTGGGRGCACAGGCCAAAGAGGGCTGGGCCAAAGCAGCCATCCCTGTGGATGACCGCTGCCATTCTCCTGGATCTCATGATGGCAAGGCAACTCTGTCTGTGGCTGTGCACTTCCTGAGACTCCTCTCTGCTTTCTACCATGCTCAGTTTGCCCTCACTCTTCACTGTCTGTTTAGCCTGCCAGCCAGGTTTCAGGTTTTTGTCCTTTTGCTCTGTACCTACTTGTCACAGTGTCCTGACCTCAGCCCAGCCAACAATGCTCTCTTGGCCAAGAMGCTCAGAAGAGAAGTCCCCACAGTCATTATGGTGTCAGCTTTCTTAACCACCTCAATCAATGACTTCTGATGACTTTCTGGCTAAACGCATCCTTTCTCCTGTTCCTTTTTCACCCTTTAGATTAGAGATCTTGGTTACATAGGATGTTGGAAAGCACATTATTCTCCTAGCAGGTCCTCAAGGAAGCTTAACAGCAGCAAGTTTCCAATTTCCCTAGTTATGCTCAGATGAATCTGCATACTAATGGAAGAAGAATCAATTACAAGTTTCTATTTATCATCAAAAACTTCACAGGACAGATCACGAGGAGAAGAAGTGTTTTGGAAGCCTTTAATTTTGAATTTGAAGATTTAAGCAAAAAATCTATTCTGAACTGGCTTAACATACTAGAAGATTTAATATATCACAAGCTAAAGAAGTACACATGCATTGGTTTTGTTGCAAATAATTAAATATTAGTCTGGTTATAWTTACTACTTCTAATCCTTCAAAGGCTTAAATCAGTTTTTTATATGTCTTAGTCTTAACCTAATTTAACCAAGAATCATACTTTGATTCATACTTTAACCAAAGAATCATACTTTGAATTGGAATACACCACCACAATCAGAGCTGGACTCTCAGAGTTCCTGTTCTATTGCTGTTGGTATCCCACACGAGTGTGTGAAGGAGTCTCCTTCTGCCTCACTTAGCAAGAGAGGTCAAAATTGTCATAGCAGTATATATATTTTCAGAATTACAGCAGARAAAATGCTTGATACCAGTTCATAAACCTTGAAATAACATACTTACCAGTTACAGTGTTCTTTCTGAACTACAGTATTAGCCAGAACTCKGATGCTGTACACAAGGCTCATGAAATTGGCTGGCAATTTTAGCATCATAAACTACAAAAGAACATATCTGCTCAAATATTCAATCGAGCAGGAACATTTATTACTTTTTAAATAATCTGAGGAATGGTTGTAAATGCATAAAACTAGCCAATGGACTTTATATCATTTTCTATCATAAAAGAAGTGCTGGCCTTTTGGCTACACCGCACGGGAAAGACCAGGAAAGAGATCCTTGTGAATAAATGAGTTCTGAAACTGGAATAGTGACAGCCAAATTTCACTGAAACACACCTGCACTAGACAGGTCAATTCATGCAAGAGAAAGGCCTAAGGAGCTGTTGCTCTGACTCTTAGCTGACTGCATCACCTCACCAGAGGTGTTSTCCTGGACATCATGTCACATCAGTGTGACCTGGATCCAGCAAATGAAGCCCTTSGCAGAGATCTCATAGACACTTTTGGACAACAGGATGAAAGAGGCTTTCAGAAAGCTACAGCCTGTGAAATCTGAAATGAATGTGAAAGTGGGAATGGTACTGGACAACAGGAACAGGGACAAAGAATGACTCATGCATTAGAGTCCAACTGTCCAATTAGGAAACTATTTGTATCCTTTTATTGGCTAAMCTCCCTCCACCAGCTACATGGATAACTAAAAACATGCACAAAATGTGCTCTATCTAGAATCCTCCTAGCTTTGTTTGCATATGAAAGAAAATAAACTCTTGATTTCCTACTTCAAAAGTTGTTCAACTGGACAGAAGAAACTGCCCACTCGGGAGTAATCTTTTGACTACTAATTCCAGCATCATTTTGCAAGCGGGATACTCCTCTTGCTTCCAGCAATGCAGTTAGATGGGAGGCCTGGGTCCATTAATGCATGTGCAAAAAAGAAAAATGTTTCCATTATGCGCCATTTTTACTAGAACAAGCATCTTCTAGGAAAAAAAAAAGTCTGAAATTAAGGTAAAATGGCTTTTCATGTGGGGAACAGGGCAGTCAGTAGCTACCCCAGAGGGTGCATTTGTGTGCTGTCCCACAGCGTTTAAAATTCCTGCCCTGTAGAAGGAGGGAAGTCTGATTCCCTTCTCTTTCTGTCATCTTTATCTGGACTCTCTGCCTAAGTAGGTATGCTTAAAAAGAGTCACTTTAAAGAAAATGTGCTTAGATCTCAATGGATGTCCCTTTTGGCACTGAAGATACACTTTAATGTGTGATAGCACACACTGTGGCAAAATTAAAAAAAAAAAATTACGAAATCAAGAACAAAAGCAAAACCAAAACCAAACCAAAGATTAAAAACAAACAAACAAACAAACAAACAAACAAACAAACAAACAATCAAAAAAAAAAATCACACCAGAAAACCTGGCTCAAGTATCCCAAGCCTTTGCTATGAACCAGAACAGATTAAGGAATTACAATAAAGGGAAGGTTTCGCTTTGAAGTTTTTTATCTGAATGTTGTTTAACTATGTGACTGCCATGGACACCTTGCCACTCATCTCAGTGGACAAAAGACAAAGARAAGAGCATGACATTTGCAGTTATGGTGTAGCAGAACAAGTTGCACCCTAATGCATCTTCTTGATCTTGGAGGCAGGTAGAACTCTTACATATACATTTAAACACTGCAACATTCTTACTTGCTCATTCACAAGGACAGAGGAGGCAGGAAAAACATGTCTGTCTTCTGTCTTTATAGAGAAATCTTTGTCCAAAATCTGCTTCTTAGCAGGAATCACAGCATTTCACTTGCTGARCACTTTCTAACCCCRAAGCATCCTTCATTAAATGRAGAAATGCAGCAACTTATACCAGGYAGAATAAAGTTTCAACCAGCAYTGATAATRCCTCYGTAAYTCTGCTTAAATCTTTAGTTATGTAGGATATGGCAAGTCAATGAGCCTTGCTCARATTACAGAATCTCATTAATTTTGCCTTTTATTATTCTTTTTCTACTTAGTTTGAGGACATTTGGCCCATATTCACAGTTCAGGAGCTAGAAGAACCACTTCCCAAGAAACTAGATGTTTAACTGATGAAAAGCCCAAAATTTGTCTGGTAAGCCTATGYTTTTGTGATATTTTTAGTACTTCTRCAATGAACCCTAGCTCATCAGAAACAAACAAGACATGAAGAAATAGAACTGGGAGCTCATGTGTATGGATGAAATCCTGAAGAACACTGTTTGTTTCTCTTAAGGGCAGCAGGACATAGCATGCACATACCCTACAAGCAGCTCCACTTCTGGACTACTCAGAATGCAGTGCTGGTCTCCAGCATTTCTGTTCCCTGTGTGTGCGTCCAGTTTCCCACCTATAAACTGAGAAAGGGAAGATGGAAATTTTTCAGTGGCACCAAAGAGGTAAGAACCACTGGCTAAAGCCCATTTGCTTTCAGAATCAGTGCATTCTCTTGTTAAGCTGTTTAGGTCACAGCTACTGACCTTTATTTTATGTAGTGCAAGSCTATTCCAAGCAAAGCAACAGTTCTGTATGATCCTCTTTAACTAACAGGGCTGGACAGAAAAATGCCCGAGGAAACAACACTAAATGTTATTCAGGCATGGAGAACAAGTGCCTTTCCAGGGTTTCCCTCAAGAATTAGCCTCTGGAGCACTCACGCACCTGGCTTTACCAGGGAGGTGTGGTACTGTGGGTGTTTTTCATGTCTGAAAGATGAGTCATAACTTCAGCCCACAGAAGCAAACCTAATGAAAGGTGAGATTTTTCTTTTCCTTGCCACCCTTTGACATGTTTCTGTGAAGATGCCCAGTTCTTGGAACAAGTACAGCCAGGGAGCATCCGCTATTGCTGTCCAACTATYGAGAGGGGCTCATGCCAATGCACACTTTGCTTACAGGCACTTCTCCTTAGTAATGCTGGATAATGCTTTGTAAATAAATAGATGTTCCAAAATCACTTAGTCTTCATGGTGAGGAAGTCATTGGACACATAAACATTGACACACAGAATCTTACGTGGCACCTGTCTATTTTAACACCCTGCCTCTGGCCTGAGCCTTGCACCAAGCACCTCAGAAAAAGAAACAAGAAAACCTGTTAGATATAAGGTTTCAGATATGCCACTCCTTAGAAGGTTTTTGGGTTTTTTTTTGCAGTGATCACTAGATGTTAAACCCTAAAGCTTGAGGTAGTATTTCCACCTGACATGTTTGTTAGCATTAACAGCTATAATTCCGGATATTCTGGTTATTTATACAAAAGCGTTCAATCCCTTGCTTAATCCTGCTAAATCCTCTGGCCTCAGCGACGCCTTATGGCAACCATTTTCACAGTTAAATCACATCCCTAGCCAGGGGCTTCAGASCTTGCAGGCTTGCTGCCAGGGAGTTGGCCTGAGGAGGCCCTGCAGTAGCTGGGGCTCTTTGCCTACAGGACACAAGGAAATACCAAGAGTAAAACCATTCCAACAGCCCTGCTGGGAAGCAAGGTGCARAAAACCATGGCAGAGGTTGGCTTCTGGCCCCCAAATTAACTCAGAGTAATTCTGCTGTCTGCCCCACACACCAGTTTATCCCTGTCCCTGTTCTGGCACTAGAGTAGAACCCAAAGCTCTATGACATCTCAGAACATGCACGGATGGTCCAGGACTTCTGGGTTCCAAAATCCTCTTTAGTTAGGATGGTTGGCAAGCAGCCTATATTTGAGAAATAGAGCTGCTGCTGAAGCAGGAGACTTACAGCTTGGTCTCTAAGGCTTTATTTCAAAGTGAGATCAAAATAGACCAAGAGAAAGGTACTTAATTTTTGAGTTACTATAGAAAACTTAATCTTTTTTTTTTTTTCCCTCTCTCCCTCTCTTTTAAAAGAAGCCAAGGTTTTAACTTTTCAAAATCAAAACTTTTGCACCTGTGTCAAACATACATTTGGAATTCATGCAGTCGTTCCTGTAGTCACTGCAGGACCAGTGAAAGGTGCTCACAGCTTACCCTAAAGAAATGCAACTACAGCTACAATTTTGTGCATAGACTTTGGGAGGCTTTCTGTCAAAATAGGAGGTCAAAATTGAAAACTAGGGACCACAGATGGGATGTGGCACTCACAAAGGTTTATCCTCAATTATGATTTGTTATCACTACTGTCTACTGTTCAGAGATAATTAAAGGCACCAAGTCAGCCTTTGTGTGCCAGTTAAAAACTTGCTGCTGTGAGCCTGATGYACTGCACAGACACACCTTGGCTGAAAAAAAGTCAGAGTTGCTTTGCATTTGAATCTTCCCCAGACATGCTGCTATAGAACACTACARCCATGTGCCAGCACCACTTATAGAAAGCTTCACTACCTGGACAGCTTGTGAGAGGTTCTCTATTCTGTCTGTGTGCTGGCTGCACTAACATTATAAAAAAAAAAAATAAACCAAGCATAAATCAACATTATTTAGGATAGCTTAAGAACTGTCAGGGCTCTGAACACTTCCAGGGTCTCACTTGGAATCAGCAGAGGCTGATTATTAAAAGTAGCCCATGAACAAATTCATGCTGCAGATGATTCTCTCAATATATTTAAAAAAAAACCAAAACCAAACCAACATGCCTTCATCAAGGAGACGTTCTGTATAAATTGAAGAGAGAGAAAAAAAGAAATACTTCTGGCAAATAATTTGTGACATGACATATTTAGAAAGTCATCAGTGTAATRTCTGAGCTGATTCTGACAGACAGAATTAAGACACCTTTGACTACGCCATCATAAGTATTTCTGCTGGTTTTGGTGCTCTGTAAAGGTCTCAGGGAAAGCTGAAAATTGATAAATCTGGATGAAAATAATGAAGTCTAAAAAATAGGAAATAAAATCACTTCGGATCATTTTTGAAAGTCTTGTGATCTTTAGACTAATGTCAAGATATCTTGAAAGAACAGGGAGAGAAAACTCATGAGCTTTGAATACTTGGATTTGGTCGCCATGGACAATTCCACTTTCACATCATTATGGGATTCAGATCAAAATYAATCACCTTGCTGCAAAAATCCTTCACATGCTTAATCTGTCCAACCTGTGAGCTGTGCCCCCTGTATTCAAGAAATACTGGCTTGCTTTCTGTCCTTTCACTCATTCTTGCCTTTMTYTCCCATAACTTCCCGCATCTGCTTYGTGATTTGCCAATCTACCCACACAAACAAAACTCAGCAGCAGCAACAAAAAGCAGACTCCTACTCCTACAAAGTCTCTTTTTGCCACCTTATTTTCCCTTYGATTTCTCTTCCTTTCCACTATTGTTCACCATTTGTTTCCGTACCTCTGCTGATTCCCTGACTGCAAAAGGCTACTCAGATGAGGAAACTTGAGGCAGCTCACTTCCACCTTCTACTTTCCATTTCCTATTCAATATAGTTGCCTCTGCACCTATACCAGACTCATATACTATCCTACGTATCCCTGGAGTAATGGTGGATACTATGTGAGGGATGCCTTACCAAAAAAAAAAAACAAAAAAACAAAAAAAAACCAGTATCATCAAGAATTAATAATAGGTTTGGGGAAAGGCCCCCAAACACCAAAACCCACAAAAAAATCCAAACAAACATGATGCTAAGATGAGAGACTCCTAAGGTGGGGGAAAGTACAGTTTTAAAAAAAAGATATATCTAGTGCTTCCCAGAAACAGCATGGCARTATCTTCTCCCATTGACAAAACATCACCTACAGCAACATTTTTGTACGGGAATAGTAAACCTTTGGTGGCTCCGCTTCAGGAAGAGCATTAGACTTTAAATCCTCCCTGAGCACATTTATGTTCAGCAGTTTAACACAGCCCTGGGAGAACACCACAATGACTGGATGCATATCTACACATATATAACTTGCAAATAACTTATAAAGTTTATTGATTTTGGAAGAMAAAGCCAGCTATCTCACGTGTTTCACAATTTAAAACATTCTATGCAAAGGTGCATTTAAGACAGCACTGTGGGGATTAAATATATTTAAATAAGAGTTGGCAGATTTTGACTCAAAGCAAGACCTGCAGAAACACCACCTCTGTGGCCACCTGGAGGATGGAAAAAACACTGGGTAAAAAGCTGTAACCTTTCCTTGGGTTGCTTACAGTGGGAAGCCAACACTCACTCCAGGTGCACGTTTACCACATACCAGATACTTGCATTAGGTGGAGAGGAAGAAAATCTCTTCAAAAAATGCAGAATGTAGCAGACTGTTGAGAAACCTGACCATACCTACTTAGATTCAGATCCTAAAGGAATTCAGCAGAAAAACTGCATTTCATGGGATTATTCTCCTGATAATGAAGACAAAGAAGAGTGCCAAAACACAGGCTGCAGCAAAGGACACTGACTTCTTTCTCTTGCTCCATGCAGTTTTGCTCATTTTGTCTGCCTGCTTGTGAATTCAACAGCTGAAAAATCAGACCTTTCAATGGCCCTTTCTCCTCTCTGACTTCACCTTTCTTTGGCATGCTTTCCTGACCTTTCCATGCAAAACCTTCTCCAGTTTGTGCCACAGCTCAGGGTTTTGGTTTTTTTTTTCAGACCACACTTCTCAAAATAACATCCTCAGCCTCAAGGAGGTAAAACCTTTGATTTGATCATCTGTGCTTTTAGATGAGTTACACGTTCATGCAAACCAATTCAGGGTAAGCATAATAAAATATATTCAATAAATATAACTACAGGGGTTATTTTGTTGCATGGAAGCACATATTTGTCAAGTACCAATTATCAGAAGCCTGAAAAAGATCTTCCATACCTATCCAGCTCCTAATGAAAGAAATCTGTGTAATCTGTGTAATCTGTGTAATCTGTGTAATCTGTGTTCTGTACAGCTTTGCCATGAGTTTGGTCTACCCAAAATATCTTTTCATCATCCCAAAGTTGCAACACTGCTCCATGCATATACAATTGCTAAAGAGGAAAAAGGAAACAGGAGCCCCATCAMAAAGCAAGGAAGACCAGCACTTAGTTAAGGAACTAAAGCAGCAGTCAGTCCCAGAGCAAGAAAGGATAGATGGCATTTTGTCCTGCAGGGAGATTGGAGCTAAAAGGAAAACAAATAACACTTGGTAAATGAGACACTGGGCACAGGAGTAAATTCAGGTCTGTGCTTGACATAGGAACTCCATATGAGGCCCTTGGCTACTGTCCATAGTCAAGCCATAGCAAATTTCAGCATGCCTCAAGGAAGCATCCCAATATTTCCCCATCCTAGGATAGAGTGAAAACTGAGGATGCTTAGAGAACATCGTGTCCTACATCATCACATCAGAAGCTGTGATGCTGTCATACATAACCATGTTATGTATGAAGCTTCATAAACGGCACAATATGAAAATGGAGAAGCAGTTCTCTTTCCATTTCCTATATTTCCCTTTCCTCTTTTATTTTACTCCCTCTCCATCTTCTGCTTAGGGATCATCCCACAGACCAAGCCCAACTGGCACTCTAGATTAATGAAAACAGTCCTGAAGTAACTCAAAAATTTCCTTAAACACTGGAAATTAAGTATTAAGAAATATCCCACTTATCCTTTACATCTCTCCAAGACAAGCAAATCATCATTAACTACCAAATACCATGCAAGCTTTTAGCCAAAAATAAGTTGATTGATATATTATGAATTGGCTCATCTTAACTAAGCCTCATGAAACAAACTCCTTGCTGGTTTATTTTTCTCCACTATTGGAAATATTTATTTTATTTGCCATTCTTAAAAAMAATAAAAGCTCGTACCAATACAAACAACCCAGACAAACTCCCTTAAACCACCAACAAATCATTAACTGAGCACCAARTTAATAGTTTAAGAATATAAAGTATAATATATTGTAACAGCAGTGATAGAAAGAAAAAGATTTAAAGGGCATGGAACTATTAAAACTAGTTTTGAGAGAGCTCAATGTGAAATCAACCAGAAAATAATCATTCCACAACTATAAATACAAGCATTAAAACCAAAACAAAGTCTCAAGCTTTGTGAAAAAAAACCCATAAATTTTTTAAAAACACCCCCTAAACCATTTTTGGGGAAAGTATTTAATGCAGCTATAAAATAGGGGCTCTGTTTTCTTTATATTAAGTGTAGCTTTGATTGAGTTTGTAGAATTAAACACTAATGTTATTGTAAGTAAAACACAAGGAACTGGAATTTGTGTTTGGCATATAATGAAGAAATAAGTGAGTCACAAAGTCAAAGGATGTGATATGCCTTTATATGGCTTAGTTAAGCTTGCTTTTGATGCACTGCAAAAYAAAAGTATTCCTTATCTAAAGATACAAAAATCTTTTCAAATATGTGCAGAGAGTTCATAATCTAATATTCTGTATGATGCACTGTAATCTGTAAGTACAGATTAACATGWAGAACACATTTGGGTCTTGGCTGGACATGTTTGATGGCTATAGCATGTCCTCAACTACAGTGTACCAAACTGAAGGAATACATAATTTTAGGGGTTTTTTTAGCTTTCTATGGCATTTTAGATGACCTACTGCAATCAGTCATGCCTCTAAACCAAACTGGCTATCAGAAAGCCAGTTTTGCCAGCTCCAACAMTTTCAATCAAAAGTGTTGCAATCTTTGATGCTCTGGATAAAGCTCCGGCTTTCAAAAACCAGCAGCTATGTGAGACCCAAAAGTTCTCTCTAAAACTAACAGGGATGCAAAAACACTTAAAAACCAACAGAACACAAATGAAAACCYGAACAAACAAACAACCAACACAAAAGTAAAAACAAGACCATTATTTCAAATCATGATCTAACTGGCACCTTGAAACTCAAAACTGTAAAGATACTTTAAAAGAAAGTATAAAAGCTGTTTCATCACTTTATAATTTGCTTTGGTGTCCTGCATCTCAYAACACAAACCCTCTGGAGAATTAACTTAAGACCTTTTAAATACCTGGGACTGGAGGTACCAGAATGCAGACAAGACATTAAATGACTCTGGAGAGTTCACCCTGCACAGCTTCCATCTCTCCACTCCCCCTGTCCAACCCAACAGAACCCAAGGTCTTTGTAAGATGAGCCACCAGTTTGTACAGGCATTGCTAAATTGCTAATGGGACAGCAGTAGCATCCAAATTGGAGTTTCCAGAGCCTGTGGGACAGGACTAGATTGAGCTTCAAATAGATAGTGGCTCTAGGTGAATGCTGTTCTGTCATTTGTTCAACTGTGGGGGTAAATTGAGACATTACAGTTACTCTGAACAGTGCAGTGTCAATCCTCTCAAAACCCTTTGCCTAGACTTCCCTGTTATATTTCCCATCAGGAACCMATAAAGTAGGCAGGACTTGTGTCAGGAATCTATGTGACAGAAAACTAGTTGTAGCAAATTTTAGACTTAAAAGAAAAATAAAAYTAAAAGGGCAGTAAAGCACATTTACTGGTGCCCAGCAGACTACAGCTGTATATTAGAGCAGTGGCAAGCAGAGAAAAGTTCTCTTAATGATAAAACAGCCAGCCAGTGTATCAAAGCTACTGCAATGCACCCACATTGCAATTAAAGTAGCGAAAGCTCTGATTCCTGAGTCACTGTGGGTTGGGTGCCTGAGAAGCCAAACATAAAATGACTGGGGTTAAAATAAGGACAGCATTCACTATCAGTTGCATCAACATGACAGTGAAGACAGCAAAGAGAGAAAAGCCAAGAATCATTAAGTAACAAAGATGAAAGGAGAGCTGCAAGAGTAAACAAGCATCTTTGGTTTGAGTGGAAATAGAATGTTTCTTATGGAAACATCTTTGAACTTGGTACAAATAGCAGACAAGCTGTGATGGCTCAGRAGAGCTACAGCCAATGCAATATACAATTGTACTGTAGCTGCTCTGTGTACCATTTTGAAATCTGCATTCCTTCTCCTTGCTAGCTATCCAACTGCATTTTACTTTTCTGTGGGGAGAATCTGGTCTGCACCTGTTGTTACTAATTTTAATTTAAAATATAAAATGAAAAGGACAAGGATATATTGGTAGAAAGCCTGCTGTGAAGGTTGAATATCTAGAGTGCACATATTTGTGCAAACTGACATGCACCAGGACGCCACTGTGTGTTTGGTCACACCGTATGTGGGACTGTATGAAACTAAGTGGTCCTGGAATGACTCTGTGAAATCAAATTGGTTACCCACAGGTTTGTAGGGGAGAKTACACTTAAGTGGTTTCTCTTTTTGGTTTAAGGATATACAAGTGATCACATTATCACTGCAAGTAATGATGTAGAGTATTCTGCAGGCAAAGAGTATTCCTACCTAGTTCATCAGCATGCCATGGTGAAAGACTGGAACAGAGGCCATTATCACACAAAGATCCAAGCCTCTCACTGGGATACACCCAAATAGCCCCATACTGGGAGCTGTAACACTTGGAAAGAGTGATCAGAGACATCACAGGAACAGCTTTCTCCTGTGCCTTCACATAAGGACCTGCTTTACAAAAAATCACTAACAGCACTAATAGAGAATCAAGGACCCGCTGACTACATTTCAACTGCTCTTCAATGCTTTGATGCTGAGCACTTCCTGCAGAAAAAAGGAGGAAGTATGCTGATAAGATGAATACATCTCACTACTCTCTGCACATAACCAAGTGGCAAAAAAAAAAAAAAAAAAAAAAAAAAAGGGAGAGAAAAGGAAAAAAAGGAGAACTAAATCCCTTTGGCTGAGAGGTCTGGCACATATGATCTGAAGTCAATCTGAACAGCAATTAGTTTCCATGCAGACACTGGAAGGAACTTCTGGATATCACCTTGTCCAAACCCCCACCCAAAGCAGGGTGACGTAGAACCTGGAGCTCAGGACYACATCCAGATGGCTTCTAAATATCTGAAAGGGTATCTTCTAAATATCTGAGACTCCCAGGGCAACCGGTATTGGTGCTCAATCACCCTCACAGTAAGAAAAGTGTCTCCTGGTGATCAGAGGGAACCTCCTGTGTTTCATTTTGCACCCATTGACTCTGGTCCTGTCACTGGGCACCACTGAAAAGAGTCTGGCTCTATCCTCTTCCCTCACTTTCTTCAGCTGTTTTTATGTTTCAGTGTGATCCCCAAGCCTTCTCTTCTCCAATCCAACAGCTGAACACTCTTTCTTAAAGCTGGGTGTAGGCCAACAGACTTTTCTGCTACCTACAGCCATATACCTACTTGGAAGTAAACTGGGACCAAATAATTTGATAYTTCATCCAACAAAGATGATTACGAYCCATACTGGGAACTTTACTAGCTTATCCACAAGACTGTAATTCAGATTGGGGTGTTACATTTAAATATGCTTAAAGGGAACTAATTCATTTGTTAGATTTCTTATGTGCAAATGGGACTGTTGCCATTTCAACTTGTTCCACTTGCTAAAATTATCGGAATACAAATACATGTCTTTCGCGCAAAGTTATCCTAAAATTTCTGTTACTACATGGTAAGGAAGAGGTATTGCATGATAAAGTACATACCAAAGACTTTAACCTCAGCAGCCCTGAGATAAAAATCTATCTAAATACCTATGGCAAAACAGAACTTTCCAAGTGAAAATGTTTCACCTAGTAGCTGAATCTAATACTTTGTTGGTGGAAGAGAAAATCTAGGTGTACAGATTTTAATATTGCAAAGAAAAAATTGCAAACACTGGTTTCATGAGTCATTGCTAATATCACTGCCTGCCTTTGCTCATAATTGTGCAGGCCTCTGAACCACAGATCTCGATCCCTTGCGTGCTGCCTCATAGAATTCTATCGGTGTCTTCTATAAAAGAAGGTTTTAAAAATACCCTACAGCACTTCTGAAATGGTTGCCAGTTGTTTAAATTAAGCAAACTCAAGCAGAAGCCTGTAAAGAGCTTGTATTTGGAGTCTGATTACAGCTTAGCCCTGGTAAGTTTAAATCAATTTGRTTAGAAAGACATTTACAAGTAAGTTCTAATTCAGTTATGAACAGGGATTTTTTTTCAGTATATTCTACAGCACTTTGAAGCAAATTTGAACTAATACAAAATTGGCCATTCCCAGACTAAACATCCGCTACCTGAATCCCAAATGTAAAGTTCTTTAGAGTTCAACTAATGTCATAATCTTATGGAAGCATGACTTTCCTTCCACCCCTTAAATTGCACATTCCATGAATACATTCTTCTTTATCTTTGATTCCATGAATTCAGTCATGTTACTACTTGAATTTACAAAAGCACTAAATGTTGACAGATGTGGTTTTGTGTGCCTCACTGGGAAAACACTGCCTCTTMAGGCATAAACAAACAGCATGAAAGATGTCCAGAGAAGTCTGACAGTGAATTTCTGTGGGCATCTACAGACTCTCTCTTCCCTCCAAACTTAGCAGAAACCTTGTCTCAATCAATTGGTCCAAACCAGACTCAGTCATTTACACCTCTGGCTTCTTCACCATTGATAGAGCTCTGTTTGTTCTCTGAGACTGAGTATGTCCTACTGAACACACAATTTTAACAGCTGGCTTCACCACACTTTGGACCAAATGCTAGCGCTTTCCAGGAACCCCCAGACTTCCCACAGGAACACCAACCCAAGCTCTGCATGAGCAGCTTCTGCTTTGGAGGTGAAGGATTATCTTCTACCAGTACAGCTAATTCCACCCAGGGCTGGTACATCATCTTACTTAGCCACAAGCGCAGGAACACAGAGCAGACAAACATTTCAGCACTTCTGGCTAGGGGATCTTGCCCTCAACACACATACTGATGCTTGTACATGGTCTCCTGGCTGTCTATGCTCCTGTCCATCTGTTGGGATGGCAGGACGCCAGCTAACAAGGTAGCACGCCAGCCTCACTAGCACAAATGTGCCAAATAAAGATAGGTTCTTTTGAAAGCAGGGCTTTCAGAAGACAGCAGGAGCCACGTCACCACTAAAGAAAAACAGCAAGAAGCTTCTACATATCCCCTGCATTCCCACACTTATTTTATGTTTGATCTCCCCTTTATTTTCAATATTCAAGCATCTTCCCAAACATGGAAGTCTGAACAAAGTTGTTAAATATCAGAGATTTCCAGGCAAAGCAGGYGGTTTTTTAACAGTCACTAGTAAGACCGCGGCACGCCTGCAGGAGGTCCTATCCCTCCATCTATACACACCACTAAAATCCTTAGGAAAGAGCTTTCCCTTCTAAATCTGCACATCTCTTCACTGTTTTCTTTCTAATTGACTCTACTTCATATTCTAAGAACAGCTCTTCTAATAGAACAAAATGATGATTTTTCAAACACTGATTAGCCTCTTAAACAGAACCAGAGTTATTGCTGTTGTTAAGTGTATAGGCAAGCCTTCACATCCAGTAGTAGTCATTTAACTTCAATTTTAATGTGAGCTTGAAAATTACAGAAAGAGCTCAAGAATCTATGATATTGTTTTATTCTTAAAAGTAGAAACTTCCTTATAAGCACTCATTTAGAGATCTGGGGAAATGAACACTCCATCTTTTGAGAAGTTCACATGTGCTCACAAACCACACAGCCTCAGTTCCCCGAGACCAACAAGTCTGAAGGGCCACAAAACACAGGGATCAAGAAGCCACACAGTTTGCCAGCCCTAGGCATTACTGAGCACTCTGGAAATACTGGAAATTCTCTCCTGTAAAATTTTACACCTAAGCTGTGTGTTTGCCTTATAAAAAGAGTTGGCCAAAATTAGAGTTGGGGGAAGAGAAGAGGCAGAAGAGGGATTTATGTCATAAACATGGTTAAAAAGAAGCAGGGAAATGGAAAAGACAATTAAATCCTAAACAAAGCAAACAGAAGCAACATGAACTGATCCCCCCTGGGTTAATATTCAAGCCATCATACAGATGTTCCAGCAGCCATAGAAAATGACAAAAACGTTGGTTTTCCTTTGAGAAGCAAAACTCAGACAAAGCTATCTGTACACCTCTCAAAGACTTTCCTCAGGAGTTATTTCTCTGAGCTGCACATGCTGAGTTTACTGATGAGTAAAGGTTTAATGAGTATGGGCACCCTTCATGCCCTTATACAAGCGCTCGCCAGCTCGCCAGCAGCCTCACAGAGCCATGAGAAGACAGAAACAGAGAAAATTGTGTCTCACAAAAAAGCTGACTGACAAACCAAGGGTCCTGCCTGCCTCTATCTATCAAGCCCCCAGAACCATTACATCAACAAGATAGAGTYATTCATCCTTTCCTGAAGTCATCACACTGGTGGAGCCTTTTCTTCTCAGGTCAGTTTAGCCCATTTGTTTCACTGCTCTGCCACTCAGACCCCACTGCTTTTGATACTGTCACATTGCTGGACTGTGTTTAGGTAGAGAACAWGCTATGTCCTTCATGACTCCAAAGCCAAAGAACAAGCTCCACCCTACCCTTCCCTTTCTCCCATAGAGATTCTGCCCTATGAGCAAAAATAAAAGGTCTGGCTCAGCCTTTAGTGAAGTTTGTCACTAGCAGCCCTGAACAGAGATCATAGTCAGAAGCACCATTTTTGACAGCAATAGAGCATGTCTTGGTGGGGGGAAATGCAGGATGCGGAGACAAGCTGATCTGGGAAAGGCTTGTGAGAGTAAACACAGCCAGCATGAAGGTAACCATCTGCTGAGAGGCTATTCTGACATGYAAAATACTGAGCAAGCATGAATGGAATACAGCAAACCCCACCCGAGCACGAGACACAATCAAACCTGACCCCCTTGAAATTTTTATTAGAGTTAATGTTACCTTTTAATAACCTTTCACTGCTCTCTGCAAAGATAACAGGTGTCATTAAAACAGCTGTCACTGTGCCAATCTTCCCTGAGACACCTATTTATTTGGATCTTTCAAGAGAAACATAAATGAAATCAGTCATTCTSTATTAGAGGGTTCCCAGGGACAGTGAGTTGATTGGCATCTCRTACTAGTGGGCAAGTCACCGCAAGACACTTGTAGAAGACAGCGTTTTCCCTGAAGTCTTGATGCTTTAACATCTGACAGCAATGTGTGTATATGTAAGGATTGATTTTTTTTCTTCTTTTTTTTTTCTGATGAATGATATTCTGTGAAATATCAGAGAGAAAAATGTCAGACATACATTGCATAGCAATTGAGGGCTAATGAAGATCCAGGTATTAAATCAATTAAGAAGTATCAAAAGCTACCTAATCATCAAGGAACAAAATTGGCACCACAATATGTAGTGAGTATGGGAAAGCCTAATTTACTAAACATACCCTGCAGTCACATAATTGCATGTAATTTTACCAGCATAATTAACTAATTTAATTACCACTTCTCAAGTGCATCAATTATTGACATTACAGAGTTTTCAGACAGCAGAATTACTGTGTGGTACATTCAGAGAATGCAAAATGCTTTGTATGCCTATTTTCCAGTCACAGTCAACAACTGAGGGAACACAAGCAGCAAAAGGAGAAAGAATTACAAGTGCACCACACAGAGCACAGTTTAGCAGTCAGGTTTAAGAGATGAACTAGACAAAACTGTGTTTATGTGGGACTGAAAAGTCAACAGCAATTAACTGGAGAGACCAAGAGAACRAAACCTAAGCGTGGTACTAAACCAGACAACTCTTATTTCTCAACAGCAAGATCTACTTTAAATTAAATCTATCCAGGAGGGAATAAGCTCTTTGAGATATAGCAGCCACCCTTATCTCTTAACCAAGGGCTTGATCTTACAGTAATATCTGCAAGGATGTACAGGTGCACCAAGCTCCATTGGCCTCACTAAAAGCCATAAAGGTGTTAGGTCTGTCTGCACAAGTCTCAGAGCAGAATGAGAGCCCAAAGAGCCTCACACTAGGCTCTGATAAGAAACAGTATGTGCTTGAAAAAACCCTCCCTACTGGTTCCCTCCAAGATGGGGTGAGGGGGTGGGGAGTGGTRGTGTGGTGAAAATACAAAGTATGGATGCATTCTTGTTAATTAAAATGTAGGTTTGCCATGTGGGATCATTACTCAGACTTGAAGAACTATTGATCCCCTGCTTAATGTT
Organism: Malurus melanocephalus; assembly: GCF_030028575.1. Taxonomy (NCBI): domain Eukaryota; kingdom Metazoa; phylum Chordata; class Aves; order Passeriformes; family Maluridae; genus Malurus; species Malurus melanocephalus. The sequence goes on from NW_026623283.1 coordinate 3,035,608, forward strand.
TAGGCACTTTATGTAAATCTTTGCATAAAACCCTTTTGTTTCAGCAATGAGCTTTTCAAAGTCAAGAGAGATGTCAGCATCTGCTCCCTATGGAGTCTTAAGAGTTGGTGTCAGTAAAAAATGGGCAGCGTCAGTGAAAATTATGCCCTGTGTCAGTAAATTTGTTAACAGAGTGGTTGGAAACCCTGGGAGCTGTGGTGTCATTTTCTTCTCCCATTGCCCTCTTGTACTTGACCTTTGCACAGCTGTTTCACAGTATCTGGAGATGGCTGAACTGTGAAATGGTGATTACAGGAAAGGGGGCATTTTAATGAGAAAATACTACCTAGAACAAGAAGAGGGCATTCTTTCAAATGCCAACAGAGATCTTTAAAGTATTTTTTTGTCTTTCAGAGTCAATTAAGGACAATCACGACAGTCCCCCCTTTTAAAATCCAAAGCCAATGTTAAGTTACGCTTCCTAAGGTCATGAAAGCTTACTGGATTCATTGTGGTGATTACAACAAGCAAGCAGAGACACTGTTAAAATAAAAGCCCAAATAAATCATCAATAGCCAGAAGAGCCAAGTGAGGGCTGTTCCTCCCACAAGTAGTTCCTCAGGGATGGTGCTATAAACCTGATGCAGTCAGTCCCTGTGAGGGCCTCCAGCTCAGGCAAAACTCATGCACGTGTTCAAATTTAAGCARTTTAAGTTGAGCAACTGGCTTGAAGCATTGCAGACAAGTACRTATTTTACTAGAGATAATCAAACTGGTCTGGTGCACGTGGCAGTAATGAGCCWTCCTCCATCCTCCACGAGCACAAGAGATTCCTTGAATCTTCTTCAAAGGTTTCCATGTGACAGCAAGACACAACCTAAYCCTATCTGGATTCCTCACTCAAAACCACAACATGAAAAATCAAGACAGTGAGAAAAAGCACACGTTGTGATCACAGGCAGGGAAAGAATGGGGGAGGAAGGGGACCACAACTTTTTCACCCTAAGAGACAAGGTGAGTTTTTGTAAGCAAACCTGATGAATGATSCTCTTCATGCTGCTCATTCTGCAGGCTGCTCTCTGTACACCTGCCACGTGGCTGCTATCAGTAAAAGCAATTCCAGTAATGACATTGATGTGTGAGAGGCCCGCACTTGTGAGACACTGGGCCTGAAACATTATTCATTGAAGTTATAAGTGGGTGGTGGAACTTAACCAGTCAGCTGAATTAGTGCATATAAATGAGCATAAACAGACAGCAAAAAGAGTGGATGAGTCAGTAGCATCAGAAAGGACAAAAAGATAAAATTTAAAAAATCCTCCTCATACACTGTCAGCCCTAGCAGGGATTGCCATGCTAGTCCAGCCTTGAAATTTCCTCTCAAGTGACTGAAAAAATTGTAAACAAGTTGTGTTTTTGTCAAACACCAACAAGAGTTACCCATCTGGAGAGTATGCATGCTACAGTATGTACTTAGAAATCTGAAATACAAATTMTTAGCGAGCTAAGTTGTGCTTGCAAATGCTTACAGACATCTGCATACAAATACACAGACATCTGTATTTCAGACTGAAAAGACATGTATCAAACAAGCTACTAAGTCATCATCCCATGCACATGCCATACACCCTGCAAGTGATGTGGCCTGTCACACAYTGTTTGTGCAGCCACTGATCTCAGACTCTGCCAAGATGGGAAAGTTTGGGGTTGATCACAAACAAGWTTGTTACACATTTCCCTCATCACTTGCAAACAGAGCTGCCTGCTTTCCTATTTCACAGGAACTAAGGAGTGAAAGTGGAATCAGRCATTCAGCTCATCAGTGCTGTAGCATCCTTCTACCTGGAGGAACTGGAGATCAGACAGACGAATTGGAGAGAATAAGATGCTTCCTGCATTGTTCTTCCTGTGACTTTCTTTGCAAAGCTTTTGTCAGCTTCTCTTCTCAAACCAATTTKTTTGGATGAACTCTTCTTCAATATYCCATTATCCTTTGACRGAACCTGGAAGTTTGGTGACTTCTCTAGGAGGGCCTTACTGCCAGTGGTAATGGAAATCCCTAACTCACCCAAGTACTATCATCTCCAAGATATCAGCAAGGTTAAATCATCTCCAGCCTTAATTCTGAATCTGGTAGTTTGGACAAAAAAGATTTTCTCCTCTGCTGCATTCCCACATTTTCTAGATGCTTCAGCACCACTTCAACGTGGAGTTAAGCACCGCAGACACAGATGGGAAGAAAGCAAGAAGGGCAGCATAACACTGTGAAAGGTGCATGACCAGGAATAGCCAGCCATCTGGCCCTACTCATCGGCATTAGCAGGATACTGCTTTTTCCTTGCTATTGTATGAGGAAGGAAAACAGGYTGGATCTCCTCTGTTACCACACATTTGTGAACAAGTCTGCAAAAGTTGGCCCAAAGGGTAAGCACATCTGGCTAATGTCTCTGTACTCCCCTAACTGTTCAACACAAAAAATCTGTTCTGAGCTGCTCTGGATCTCTTTTACATCACTGGRCTTCAGTGTAATTGCCATCCATGCMCTACACCAGGACAGCCAAGAAARCAGCAGCCTGCACACCACATCTGTCACCAACACATAGGAGAAGGCAAGGAAGGGCAGAACTGAGCCTCACGACTCTGACAGAGCTCTTTAACCAGCCCAAGCCAAATGGAAGTGCCAGCAAGATAAGTATCAATTATTAGCTAATTCTGTCTGTTCCATATTGGGGAGATAAACCATCAAAGTCAATATAATTCAGTAAACGCAAGGAGGGGGGAAGTTCTCTGTGTCCCATGGAGTACCTGCATCCCATATCACATATTGTTTTGGCAGATGAGAAAGAATASAAACAATTAAGAACTCATGCTTCTTGCACACAAGTGAGCAGGGCTCCCTCACATCTGCTACATTAGCACAGCACGTGAAACCATTCACCTTTCCACTTGGTGCAGTTCTATGGTCAGATTAAAAAAAAGTATATGCAATTAGGCCGGAATTCACCCAGCAGGAACAACCAGAATATGAYGGAAAGATGACAACAACTGGCAAGAATTTAAGAATATCTTGTATCAGATACSCCAAAAGTCATGATGTAATGATTCAAAATAGGATCACACTGGTTACAGAAATGCGGCCAGGCTTTCAATGGAAAAGAAAGCATCTGCAATTTTTCAAATGCCCATAACCAATGAAAGACAGAAAATGTGCAAATGGTTGAAAATGGAGAAGGGAAACAAAAAGATATGACAAACCAATATCCAACAGAGCCAAAGAACTAGAACAAATATTTTAAAGTTCATTAGGAACAGAAGGACCTTTTCCAATGACAGTAATTTATTACTAGATGAAGAAAGTTGTCTTCTGAGCAATAATAGCAAAAAGACAGAAATCCTAAGAAGAAGCCAGATGATYTAACACTGCTGAACAAACCAAAACCAAATTCCCAAATATACCTTGCACACCAGAGAAAGATCATGATCTTTCCACTGTCTGGCTAAAACTGAAGAGTAAAACAAGATTTAGCTTGTAGCATTTTTAATGGGTAGCTAAAATGGAAGACTTAGTAACTAAATTCAATGCAGGCAAGATATAATTGAAAGGCAAATTAAAGCCTGAAAGATGCAGAACATAAACCTCAAATAAAACGGAGATTCTTATTTTGAATTTTGYAAGGATCTAAGCCACTGGTTAGTTCACTGTTATACAAATGCTTCACCATCCACGTCCCCTGCTCTCACGGACTAGCATGACCCAGGGAGAGATTACAATGCGCATGCTGATTTATACTGGCAGGAAATTTGGCCCTCTGGGTTTTGGGAAGAACTGTGTTTTATTCCTATTTTTGTTCCCTTACAAAGATGAAAGAGGAGAAGAATTAAGAACCTGTTCCAAAGGTGCAGGTGCTCTGTGCAGCTCTGCTGGGGGGTGGGCAATATTGGCAGAACCTYCTCACCACTGCTACATCAATACCACACCTAGGCTCATCAACCAGCGAGACCAGCTGCAGGAGAGACAGTTAGGAAGCTTCCTTTTACACCAGTCCAGACATTTCCTTTCCACTACCAATTAACTACCCACAACACAGGAAAGCTTATCAGCAACATCAAAAAATGCATTCCTCACTAACACACACGGTATGGCAGATAACGTCTCTGGCTGCATCAGATTTTCTAATTAAGCATGTGGGAGCGGGGAAAAAAGKGGGGGGGGGGAGCTAAAAAAAAAAAATCAAGCAGAGCACAGCGTGTGTGTTGCTAGCAGCCAGTACTGTAAACTGAAATACAGGTGCCATTAGCAATCTGCTGTCTGCTGAGCTGCACTGCTCTGGGGCCTCGCTTCCCCATGCGTCTTTTTTGTCTCTGTCTCACAAAGCAATGTAGAGAAGACACCTTCAGTGTGGCAAGGAGAAGAAACAGCACAATGATTCTACTTTGGCCTTATATACCTGCCATTCCACAGTAAAAAAATAGAATGGATAATGATTTCATTAAAAGATCATGTTGCTTTTAAAAAAAAAGCCAAATGAAAGAAGCAAATAACTAAAATGTAATAGGTTGAATTGCCTATTAAAACAGCAGCACAAATAATTCAGTAGAAGGATTTATTACCTTAATTCAGCTCCYCAACCCCCTCTTCTAAAATTCTCTTGGAAGTATTCGGTTGAGTTGAGAGCAAATCTATTTCTACACTCTGCAAGTGCAAGCATAGACAGTTCAATATTTCTTTTCAAGCTCCATCAGAGTTAATTGAGACTATTTACACCCTTTTTTGTTTCCTGAATGAAAGATCACACATGCACTTTCAGCACTAATAATTGTGCACATAGTTTAAAAATTGGTGTCTTTACAKATTTGTGCCAGCAAAACTTGACAGCAGGAATACTTACACAAAGCAAACACAAAGACATCTCTACGGCTGAAGCAAATTAATTTTCAGATTGAACGTTCCCAAAAACATTGTCCAGCTACAGACAGATCATTATGCTGAAGTATGAACTGTGAAAAATTAATGACAGAAAATATGCGGTGCCTACTTTGCAAACCTCAAATCGGGTAAATCACCTTAGGTCTTGTGGTTGTAGTAGCTGCCTTAATTGCTCAAGATCTGGTTCCTAGATAAACTTCTGTGCACGGAAAACAAGTCTTTGTTTCATTATTAAATCCTAATGCTAACTGATGGTGCTATACAAAACAATCTTCCCTTGAAATTCCAGTAGCAGCTCAGTTGAGCTCAGCTTGGAACTGGCAACCTGCATTATTCTGATTTAGATACAGGAACCTGTCACATGCTGCTTTTTGTTGCCTTTAAAAAAGAGTTAATATTTGGCTAATATGTTTATCTTTGCATAACATTACTGTCTATGTGCAGGAAAGAAAGAAACAGCTGTTGCAAGCCTAACCCTTACTCATTAATCTTTCATCATCTTGGGACTTCCAGCATTGTATTCTGTATTACAGCATCAGCTTTCTATTCAGMACTGGTATCTGAGAGAAAATTCCCGACAAAACTGCCGTTTTCAYTTGCCAGGTCTGCTTGTACTGAACCAGGACACCGAGGTTCCACACACCCCATCAACCAGCAAAGGCTGGGATGTGAGGTAGGAGGTATTTCTACCTTACCAAGGCTTGCAGAATCTGTTTGCTGGCAGCTGCTTGTATGAAGGGGAACAGGAGGCCTTCCAGTGCAATATTTCCTTCTGGTAGCACAAGGARCAATTTCACCTCCCTTGCCTCAAACGAATGTTCTCAGTGCTGCTCTGACTCAACCACTTGGCAAAAATTCTGAACCTCGCAGTGCCCAGGTTACACCCAGAAACTTACAGATTCAGCAGCAGAGGACTATCTCYTCCTCCTGTTGCAATGGTCTCATAGTTGGCTGATTTTCTTCCCAGCCTCCTTTTGGATGTATGCCCAAATACACAGATGTGCACAGGAGGTAGATGGCACTAGAGGTGCCCTTAAGCACCTCAGCTGTTACTTCACACTGCCTCCCAGGTGTTATTAGCAGAAAACATGCATTGTAGAAACCACAGTAGGATTCTCTTTATACCATCCTTGTTTTAAATCTTTATGAATTCTCAGGAAACAGAGCCAATGGGTATTAGGGAGTCAGAGCTCTATGGCTTCCTTCTCTGCCCCCTTCCCCCAAATTAAATTGTATTTTTACAATCATGCAGAAAAGCATATATTGGTCTTAAAAAGCTGTTTGTAGTGTGTCAACTTAAGCTGCTGTAGTAAAGTCACCACTCTGGCCAGTAAATACAGTTTTGCCACGGAGCGTCACACACAGCTTGGCTCTGCCTTCTGCCACCTCTCTTTGGGCACTCAGGCCACAGGCACCAGGCAGGGAAAAGATTGCCCTCTCTAGCCACACCTGTGCTGCAGRCAAACTCCATCCAATGCCTCATGGACTGTCTTTAAGCAATTCTGGATGGGTCTGTGCCCAACCCATCACTATTGCACTGACACACATGAAATAAATTGAGAGCATTTCATTCCTCACACCAAGCCCTCAAGCTAGGGAAGGAACTGTGGTATTGCTGATGAGGTTCCTCACCACCATTACCACACATGCACACACTAATACAATTATAGGCTGGTCCATTTTTAAGAATAGTGGAAGTTAATCAGTACAAGAATTTTTCAGTATTTCTGCTTCTTCCAGAAGAAGAAAGCCTGCAGAAATTTGATCATTTCACAGTACGCTTTACAAATCGTTTGTGCTAGCATACATGCAGACCACATACACCAGCATTGTGTGCTGTGGAATTGCTAATTAATACAGCACTCATATCAACAGAAATGAGYACAAGACTGAACTAATAAAATGGATAACATGGCCCCATCCAGAGGTTAATATCCGTACTAACTTTTATTTGGTTTACACGTGTCCCCCATGCCATTTTTCCTTCTGGTGATCAGCCACCTGAGAATCAAAGGGAACTCTTACCTAGCACAGTAAAATGCAAACTAATTTCCCCAGTAAAAAGCAAATAGAAAAACAAGCACCAATATCTTGTTATTATTTGTGCAAAGTGTGTTACTTATGCTTACCTCATCTGCCTTTAATGGGTTGCCTTCATCCTCCCTTCAAGGAGTTACAAATTCTCATGTTAAACACAGAAGCTCCTGACAGCTCTCTCTTTCCTAGGGCAAGATTGCTCAACTAACAATAACTAGGATACCTTTTGACAAGTGCAGCTAAGAGCCAGCAAAGCTGAGTCAATCTGCATCAGTCTGTCTTGGCACCTTTCTTTCAGGTTTATATCTAAACACTGGATGCCAAAGTCTCTTGCAATGATTATAGAAAACTATAAAAAGGGAAATGAATGCAAAAGCAGAAATCATATTAATCAGTTGAAGGAAAATACTTTTCCAACTACAATTGTGGCTGAAACCCATAAATTAGATGACTGGAGTAATAAGACATGTGAAATGGCTTTTAAGTCCACTACCAGCTCCATGCAATAAATTTCAAATGACATCCAGGCTTTTAGTGGAGGGGATGATTTATTGCAGTCTGCAGGAAGAGAGCTTTCATGGATTATCTCTAAAGTGGCAAAACTCTATTCTGAATTTTTCAAAATTAGTGCTGCTCAGTGAATGTCACTGACAAGCAAGTCCAAAAGCACTTTAACGGAAAATTGTAAGAAAAATAGCAAACATACTTTAGAACATCCACAGATTTTTCTAAAGGAACTATATATTATCTTTTCCTAAGCCAAAAAAAAACAAACCAAAAAAACCCAAAAAAAAAAAAACCTCAAAAAAAACCCAAAAAACCCCCAAACACCTAACCCAGCAAGAGTATAACACTTGCTGGATGTGTYGTTCACCTGAGCTTCCTATAAACAGAGGTATTTCATACGTGAACTTTCTAAGGTTTTTGATGCTGAAAGCCTTCAAAACAATTTGGCAAAAAGCATCAGTTTCTTCCTGAACCTATCAATCTACATATATTCTTTTTTGTTTGGTCATTAGTCAATGTGATGAAGCACTGATCACAGAAATGCTATCCCAAAGCAGCCCAAAGCCCTACAGATTTCTCTTTCCTTCGAGCAAACAGAAAAAGGCTTATTTCCTCTTCTCTGATAAATGGAATCAGAGAAAACGTGTCTCCCCTGGAATCATGGAGTACTATAACATCAGTGTACTGGAGTTGTGATGCTCAGTACAAGGCTCCTGAATTGCACCTGACCACCAGAGTGTTGCACAGTGTGCTGGCTCTGCTTTCCCTGGGCTGAGGACAGCTGGAGGAGCCCTGGGAAGTTGTCACAACATCCCCAGGTACACTCTCAGTCAGYACTAAAAGTAATGGTTTCTAAGGAGAGGGTGTTACAGGAGATCAGCACAATCCTCTTCAAGACACAAAGATGTACCTTGGTTAAAAGCTGTTAGACACAGTACCCTAATTTTGATTGCTTTGCAGGCTAGGRATTGTAAATAATTCTCGTAATTCTCAATACACGGCACACTGAAATTGCATACCAACAGCAGCTAAAACTAGGGTATGCATGTGTTAAGTAATGGAAATGTGACATACGGAAAATATCTTACACTTTCTCRACACCTTTCACCCAGAGTAGTTCTAAAATATTTTATGAACTAAGCAGAGATCTAATTTTGCTGGCATTCAGAGTAGAAAGTGGGGATCTATGCCTTATTCAGTGCATTTATATAGRAAACATATAGTGGTGTGATTTAGTYTCCCAGGAGAGAGCGCAAGATARTACACCAAGACTAACAGCTCTGCTTTTACATGACTGTTAATGATGCTTTGGTTTTCATTAGAGTATTTCCTTCTGAAGACTAACCATTTACTTTTTAAACCATGAATTTAGCACTGACCTGGATTAAAAGTGGTATTTCATTGACTCCATAGTACATACAGAAATTTCTCCTGCAAGTCACCTATCCAAAGTCTAATACTTGTTTGTGGGGATTTCTGAAAGCAATAAGGGATTTATGTGAACATCTTTTAAAAAGAAATCCATCCTAACTTGGGACATAACCTACACTATAACAGAGTTGGACAATTTATTCACAGTTTTACTATCCAACCCACATTCACATACTGGTGGTGTTTTCATGGTTTCATTTTTCATTTGTTTTGTTTTGGTTAGTTTTGGGTTTTGTTATTTTTGGGTTTTTTTGGTTTGGTGGTTGTTTTTTTTTTTTGAGAAGGTGTGTGGGTATAATTTGAAGAGAGCATCTTTTAGGAAGCTAGTCACAGATGTTATCTTAGTTTTATAGACAGAGAGACTGAAGCATAAACCAGTGAAAATACTGACTTATAGTTGATGGCAGGCTAATGACAAAGCCTTAAACAGAACATAGGTTTTCAAAGAAGTGCTTTAAACAGATACACTGCAGATAACAGTGATTATAAAATATGGGAGGTTTTTAAATTTGGCATACATTTTTTAAATCCTATCCCTACCTGTTTTCGAATGAAGCCAGACACATACTCCTCTTCATCCTTGGCTTAGGGTATCCTACTAAATATAGGTCCTACTCTGCAATCCTTGTAACACACAAAAATACACTGAAATCTTTTAGTGATGACAACTACWCTTCATCATCAAGTATAGACAAAAYTCAGATGAAATCTCTCTTGCTGGCATTGCTTAATAACCATGTAATTTCCCAAATGCTCACAGTCAGAATTATGGGACTCGGTGCATCAAAAAATCARCTTCTATCTATATCATTGTAGACACAATATAGACATTTGCTCTGACTAAGCATTCTGTGTCATTCCTTAATGGGCCCAACTGAGCATCCACTACAAAACATCCCTTACAGGTTTTTCGGTGTTAAAYTGCAAATATTAACAAGAGGGCAAAATRGACTCCATTGTCCAYRAATACATAAGCACACCACTACYSCTCACTTAAAATRTTTTAAGCAAATTACAGTCTGGGTATCCAGCATTTTTCAAGTTTTGATCATGGGTATATCCTATATTTTAGGCATGTTAGAGCAACCATGTTGCACGTAGTGGCAAAGTGATGATAAATGACAGAGCACTYAGCAGTACTGCATCACAAACAAGCTTGTGTTTTTTATGGAAAATAAATGGAGAAAAATCACTTTGATATTCTTTCCCCATTTCATTAAAAAGAATAAATCTGTAAGTTTCAAGAAGAAATGTCACAGAGAAAACAAACTTACATCGATTATTTATATATTCATAGGATATGCGTGCAGAAGTCTTTCCATCTGACCTTTGTATAGAGCTTTATTTGCATCTGTTACTTCTGTAGAGCTCTGCACAAGTTTAATCCTCCAAACCAAAACCCYTACCTATAGGCTGACTTCATAGATGGGACCATGTCTAGAAAAGCATTACAGTAAGCAGATAACAGAAGGCTCTCGCCTTACATGTCTAACTCCCTTTCTCATTAGTGGGCAATATGCCTGCACAGACAGGAAAATTTATCTCAAAGTCTGTGATAAATCAGTCAGATTTGATCTGCTCTATGTAAAATACACAGCCAACACTGATTAAATGAGCAGTGGAGTGCTCTTTCATTAGTGCATCAATGCTTTTCAGCACATAGGCATGGACAGACAGCTCAGAGTTATAAATTTAGGAGAATCACGACTTACGCTTTCAGTCACTGGAAGAATTCATAGTAAAATAGGCATAAAGTGATGCAGCTTCCTTTCCCATTCCTGTTCTACATGTCCATTAACATATTTCACTGATCATTCATATTATGTGAAAAAAATTGGGGCGCAAAGGGTTTTGTACACACTGCTGTATCATTTTGAAACACTTTGCAAATGAGCTTGGACAGCAGTTCAGTACTATAACACATTTTAAATATTTTTTTTTTAAAAATAAATACAGTTCTAATCCTCAGCCATTGTCTCTCCCTCCCTCGTCTCCTTCTGCCCTTCCTTCCTCACTAAGGAAAGCRAAAAGTCTTCAATGAAGGCTGGTTGTGGAAAGTTTTATTTCAGAAATAGTCATTATGAAATTCTGAAGGAACAAACGATAGATGACACTTGTTACTAGTGCTAAAGGGAAGCAAAAGCTGGCAAAGCAGCCCAAGACAAAAGTTTGGATTGGAATGGCTGGATACTATTCCAAGACTATACAAACCACAGATATTTACCTCCTCAGCAGCAAGGGAAAAACATAGAAAAGTCAGGAAAGTGGGAAAAAAAAAAAAAAAAAAAAAAAAAAAAAAAAAAAAAAAAAAAAAAAAAAAAAAAGAGAAAAAACAAAGAAGGTAACTGTAGGGAAAATGAACCATTTTGCAAAGTAAGGCTGGAAGAAAAAATGCTAAAATGAGAGGGAGAAGACTAGAATTGGGCCAAATAAACTAATGTCCTGACACTCTGGTCTATTCATTGTGGAATAATCTCTCTGAGGAACTGAAGCAAAACCTCATTACCTGTAATTCTTTTGCTCAGATACCATTGTAATGAGTTCATTAACACTAGAACATCAAAACCTAAACTAAACCAAATGCTTGAAAATGTAATGCAAGGGAAAATCACAGATAGAACAATATTTCCATTTCTATCACTGCAACAAGCCCTGAATGACSGTGTTCATGTCCTAGTTCAGTTTACAATGTTCTGTGAGGAAGAGAAAAAGCAAAGGGGAATAAAAATGGGGGAAAAAAGGTTTGAGTAGAAGAAATCATGTCACAGAAAGAATGAATAACCTTATTTTCCATTTGTAAATTAAAAACGTTTAAATTGAAAATCTTTTTAAGCTAGGCATTGATGTGAACACCAAATGCTACTCAACAAAGGGAGATTTTGCTTGTATTTGTTAAGTATCTGATTTCTTACAGAGAATACCCAATTTCCATGAAAACAAAGGGATGTTCATACATTAATTCCAATGGAAATTTGGAAAAGGCCCTTGAATAAACTAAGAATCAACAGTTGTTTTGACAGTCTTAAGAAATTGGAGTGAAGTATCAAAAAAAACACCCACAAGAAAACCCACAAAAAACCAGACTGTTTTTGTTTATTTCCTTGCCTAACCCTTTGCAGTCCAGCAAAAAGGATGCCAAGTAGCACATAGTTTGGTTCCATTCTCTTTATTCTGCCTAAAGAGTCTATAACCTTCAACCCCTGAACAAAAAGGATGCATCCCAAAGAAAGAAAATCCTGTAGAATCATTCATGACACTTTTCTTCACACAAATAAAATTACATGGCTACAAATACCACTCACTTAAAGGGTTAGCAAGCACCTTTATGTTCATATATTRCACTTACTAAGTGATTTGTGCCAGAGGATCTTACACTTTGATTCATTCCATGAAGTATCCACAGGCTTCAARGCAAACTACTTTTGACATTTTGAATCAAACAAGATGTTTTGAAGAATGGCCTACCAGACACCACTCTCAATGAAATTCATAAAAACAACATAGAATATTTTGGGATTAAAGGGACCTTGAAAATCACCCATTTCCAACACCCTGCTGTGGGAAGGGAATACCTTACACTAGACCAGGTTGCCCAAAGCCCCATTCAACCTGGCCTTGAACAYTTTYCAGGGATGTGACGTACACAGCTTCTCTGGCCAACCTACCCTTTTTCAGTTTAAATCCATGTTTTTTGTTCCATCACTTGACCTTGGTTAATAATTCCTTTCCAGCTCCTTTGAGGCACTTGTGGGCACTAGTGCTTCAAGGCTGCTCTCAGGTCTCCCTAGAAGTCCCTCATCTCCAGGGTGAACCATCCCAGATCCCTCAGCCTGTYTTCATGGCAGAGGTGCTCCAGCCCAATCCTCAGAGAAGAAACAGCCACAGAGCAGCAGACCCTTTTTACAGGACACAGAACCCTCAAGCACACAGCTGAGCTGGAAGCAAGAGCAAAACTGAACCCTGATTAGRTACAYATATCMATGGCAGTRTTAATACCAGAGTACACCTCAGCAGATGATCCTGCCTTCTCTTTTTGCTTTCCTCACAACCCACAGCCACCTGCCATTACCTGCTCACAGCACATACACAAATTCTGTCACTATCAGGCAGCTGCAACCATCAATGGTCATCTCCTAAAGCTGAATGAAGACCAGGACAAACACCCACACTACAAAAGTATAGACATCATTTAGCGACCCAGTTGTAAAGGTAATAAATATATGGAAGCAACCACATGGACTTCCTAAGGCCTTCGGAGTCCTGTTTCTCTGAAGTGCTTTGTTCAGCTGGAGCACCATATAAACATACAGGGAGAAAGAGAATGGAGTTTTTCCCAAAGAAGTTTAATTTAAAAGAAGCAAAAGAAACAAAGGGTGAGTGATACAGAGAAAGAGGAACYTCAAAGTATGAGAGTTCCGGACACCAGCAAACTAGCAGCTGACAAGTTGGCTAGCTCAATTTTAATGATTTTGGTTGGTTGGTTTTAACAAGCATAATGAAAAAAGGAAAGTGTGAAGCAATGCATATGGATATGGATATAAAGAACTCTTCTCGAATGGCACATTTATTCAATTTTAATGTGAAGGATGCAGGAACTAACATGGGCCATAGAGAAGAAAAAGTTTTATTTTAGTAACAAATAAGAGATGGTTAAAAATTTGGCAGAAGTCCAAACCATGGTGGGAATGAAGACTAAACTCACATACAATAAGAAAAGGAGAAACAAATGAAAGATGCAGAGAAATGAATAACTTGGTCAAAAATATAGGGTAGCAAAGTGATTTTTAAAATGAACATTACATATTAACTTAAGTGCATTTTTTTGATTGTTTTCTTACATATCACATTTTATCATATATGTGCTAAATTTGTTATTAACTTATAATTTCTGAATCAAAAAGTTTTAATTCAAAAAACACTCTGAAAAAAAAGAAAGCATATAGTTGCATGCATTTATGCTCCCTTTATTATGAAAAATTCTAAAACCTAGTTTTTGTAAAATCGTGATTTTCTATGCTGAACATTTTCCATGACTGACAGAGAAATGGGAGCTGAAGGAGGACAGGTGTTTGTTTCCAGCATTCCCCCAAAATTTTCACCTATTTGCATATTATAGCAAAGTGTTCCCATCTCCATGGGAACAAATGTACTTTAAGAACTCCTCTTGGAAATCCATGCCTGAACTTTTCTTTGTTTAAACAGCATGAGGAATGAGCAGAAGTAGCTCCAATTTCTTTCATGAATAAGGTCCTTCATTCATGCTTTCCATRGTACAATATATGGAACTTTAAAAGTTTCAGTCAATAGCTTGGTCAAGCAACCAAATCTGAATACTGATATTAACAATTCAACCTTCTGAAACTAATGAGTCATATTATACCTTGCARTAATTGTGGTTCGCTTCCCATAAAAATGTAATCTGAGGCTGGTTAAGTCATTTGAAATCAAAATGCAGAAATGAATGCATAAGAGTTGTTAGAAAATAGACACTGCACAACATAACAGGCTTTGCATATTTTAGATTATTGAGCTGCTCCATGGCTACTATTGTGCCCTCACACTACACTGCTGCCTATAAACACAGTTCAGGCATCTAAAGGAAGGAACATGTGAGACAAAAGCATAGAAAAGGTAGATTGAATCATMTGTGGTCAACTTAGAACTACTGTAACAGATAAGTTTGTCCAGCAAATTTCAGTGGAAGTTGGAACAATTTTCATGCTTTCATGCTTTATGAGTTACACACAAGTAGGCACCAGTATTTTCATTAAAAACACTCCAAATTAGGCAACAAGAATTTTTACAAGCTTGTTCAAATTTCAGCAGGATGTTTTGCATTTTAGATCTAAAAATTGTGATTAAAGCTGAAAAAAAAGTAAATTATTTTTCATCAGTTTTTAGTCTTTTACAAACACTTAAAAATTTCCTGAAAAATAAATGGAAAGTGTACTTCTCATCAACTAACGGTACTCAAAACATCATAGCTTCAGCCATTTCAAAGTTCAGCTGACAAACAAAACTTGTTCAATCCAGTCTAAATTCCCCCTCCAAATTTGGTAACAGTGAACAAACAAAAGTTATTCAAATAGCCAGTCAAAAACATTCTGAATGAACAACAGCCTTYACCAGAGATCATCCCATTTACAGTATTTTTTCTTTGTTTCTGAATCTGTCTCCATAAATTTTCATCAGATTAAAAATGGTGTAACACCACAGTCAAAACAACAGCCAGTAATGTTGTTGACTCTTTCTATAAAAGAAAAATAGTCTGGATAGTTTCAGTGGGCTTTCTAAAATAAAGAATGAGATCATATTGTCCTTTACTCTACTTACATTAGATATTTTACAAGAGACAAACTTTTTTATACCAATGGAAAATTATCTAAGATTATATATTGATACAAATTTTAGTGTAATCCACATCTACTGGTATATGCTGAAAAAGAGACAGAGAGAATAGAAAGCTAAATTTTATCTTGCTCAGTTTTGCCACTGTATAAGCATATTTTTTCTCCAGGCAGGTTCTGTCTCTTATGTCTTACTATTTAAGAAGTTTAGTATTTAGATGGCCAAATACTGCTGCCCTTAAGAAAGTATTTGGGGCCACACACCACCTTGAGTATTGGTTTTAGAAGCCAAATGCCTGTGTCACAGAAAGAGACTACATGATGGCACAGCTACTCTCAGCAGCAAAAAGAGGTTACCAAACTGGGAATATGCCATGGATTGTGACCCACAGGGTTTCTGGCTACATTGTTAAATGCAGCCAGTGCCAAGTGAGATTCCTTCTCCATGCACAGGATCAGTCACAGGTATAGCCATTAGTTCCTCTTACCAGGTAGAAAGGAGTCACCATCCATGAGTCCTGGTATGTCCAATATCCTAATGGCTTCTGATGTCAAACACATAGGAATAATGCAGTCAAATCCACATCAGGACTGAGAGGACTCAGATATTCTGGGGTCTCCCAGGGAGACTCAAAGTTCAGTCATTTGTAAACATCCCATACCAAGATACTTTTCACAAGAGGAATCAGTTCAGATGAAGTTGCCCGAATGATTGCTTGGGGAAGGCCAGAACTACAACTGCCACACACAGGGATAAGCACACCAAATGAAAATAATAAAAGGGATAACTGACCCAGCAAGTGTGGTAACAGCAGATATTTAGGGTCRTCAGCACTCAGCAGCAGTATTCATACACAAAGAAGCTGACTTATGACATCCAAATCAATATATTCACAACTCATAACAACACACCATTCATTCTTCTGAACTAGAGAATGATATTCAAAAAAGCTCAGATCCTTCTCCCGTACTCAGCTGGAGACCATGAATTATTTAATTTCTTGGTTGCCTTCGTGTGTGTAGCAGGGGGAYCTAGTTTTCTTTTGGCTTGACAGTTATATCATGTTGTATTTTTCTCTCCCAAAGCCTTCATGCAGCTTTTGATGTGAAAGCTTAGCTTTCTGTAGACAACTGCTATTTCAAATTAAAAGCTGCATGAGTTGTTGACAATATAAGACTTTATATTTAATTCTCCCTTCATAGTTCACAAAACATCTATTTCTATCGTTCAGTCCACGATACTTCATAGAGAAGATTACTATTGCAGCATCTACCCATCAAAGACATCTTTCTCATCAACAAAATGTTGTTTGTAGCAGCCACACATCAATGAAATTTCTTCAAGCCTGTGACTGTTGCTTTTTCATAATTGTATTTTCTAATCCCCCTTTACACACGAGAGCTCAATTCACTTTCTGGTACAATGCATTAGCATCCTCTTCAAATCCATTAGCAGTACCACAAGAATCACAGCATCTCTCCCTCTTCAAAATAGTATGCTATTAAGTTACCATACAGCAGGCTGAAGACTATGAATATTTTAAGTCCCCTGCACATACCAAAGCCGAGAAATCAATCCTAGTCTTTTACCATATTGGCAATGTTCTAAGAGACCCTTACAGGCTTCGTTAAACTTGTGCTGCTGTCACAACAGGATATGGTATATTTAATAAAGAGATTTAATACATAATATGATGGCAACAGCATAACCTGTCTGGTCGTTTTCAGCCCATAACACTCAATAGTGAATGACCACAGTCTACCCCTTAGCTCAGTCAGGCTCAAAGTTCCAAACATGTTCAGTAAAACAAAACAAATTAATTTAATGAGCTGCTGTTAGGAATATTAGGTGTCAATGATATATTCAAAACCATTAATACAACATTTCAAAATGCTTCATAGAATCTATAAGTGGGTCGACATACTACAGACCTTTTGGCTTTGTTTTGTCCCACCAGGAAGAATTTGAGACATTTTCCTAAATCAGTTCTCACATGTTCCTRCTAAAACTCATTTAGTCTTTTTGAGTTTATGGTAAAGTCTGCAATGAAAGAGGGAAAAAACATGGATTATCCTTGTTTACACCCTTTGCAAGCACAGGCCCAAAACAAGGCTGACAACCTGATGTCTAGCACAAGGGCAGCAGATGCAGTTAATTAATTCCCAGCTCTCACAAGCTCCACCAGCAACAAATTCCAGAACTTTTTCAAAGGCATCAGCAAAAAAAGAGCCCTCTTCTAGAGATTTTTCCATTCCAGAAATCCAGGTGGGTTTACATATGGGTTTTGAAATTTCTTGGGTGGCATATGGAGCCTCTGTTTCAATCTAAGAGCTCTGATTCAACAAAAAACACATGCAACAGCAGCCAGCTCTTAATGCTATGCTAATGCACAGCCTGCAATGATTTAGAGGCATTTTCTTGCAAGTAACCAATCTCCCATTGCAAAGACTGCTGGTGGAGCCAGCAAAGGGTATGTGGGCAGAAAGTAGCACAGGAATGTGTGCCACAGCATAGATTTAGCYTTTCATTTTACCCTCTCCACTCCAAACCCAAGGCTTATTTCATTTCACCAGCTTGTTCAGCATGAAATAGCCTTTATTTTTATTCATTCTTCCACTACTGTCACTATTTCAGAAGCCACATTTTATCTTCCTGCTGCACCCAGGAAATGCTTCTAAAAAGCTTAAAACAAGAGTGAAGAAAAGCCCCAACCAGTAAGCAGTATGTTCTGTAGTTAGTTCTGTATAAAATGTTTATGCAAGATAACACCCACTCGCAGACATAGAAGCATTTTTTCTGAGTGGTGGTCTTTCCTTCTCAGCTTTACAGCTGACRTGCTTGAAGCAAATTAAGGGTGAGCAATTTGCCATCATTAGACCATTTACCTCYGACTGAATTTGAACCCTTCAGATTTCCAGCAGTTTGCAATACCCATTAAGCTACAGTTGTGGGTCTGGCATGCCTTAGGTTCCCACAAAACAGTGATGCTTCTGCCTGCACAAGATGACCGTTATCAAAACAGCGCTGACGCACCAAAATCGGCAGAAATTCCTCAACTAAGAATAGCCAAATGCTCTCTAATAGAAAAACTGCCTTTCTTGAGCTGTCTGTATCCKTCTTTGGGCTACAGCCATGTAGAGAGCTCATGAAATAAATAGGATCAGTTATTTATTCATTCATTTTATTTAGATAGTAAAGTCATMTACATTGTATTGAAATTATATCAGTTGTTGCATCTGATACAAAAGTAAGGATTTCTRTAGCACTGTGTGCAGGTCCTGTCCTGTCATCAGCAAATTTGCAGTCTAAGAGTCAAGAAAACTAGCCACAGGCCAAAGACATAAACAACTGAACAAATAACTGGAATAGAAGTATGATGTCAGGGTTTAGGGGATTGAGTCACTGTATCATTACACTTGAATTAATTTCCCCAAATTCTGAGAGTACTGGATGCTAAGGGTTTCTATTTATCACCTCTAATTTACTATTACAAATGGCACAATGATTCAGTGGTGACCACTGAGAAGAAGAGAGTGTGCAACCAAGTAATCAGCAGAGCAGCTCCCAATAATCAGCCAGATCAGCCCCCATCAAAGCACAAAAACTAGAGCTCCTCATCAAATTCCATGCCTTCCTCCCATTTCTCTTCTGCAGAGCCTGGGTGAGGCAGCAGCCACAGCATGAGACATTAATCTCACTAGTTAGCATTAATAATAATAAATATGCAAAAAAAACCCTCTTTCCATTCTTCGCAGTACGAAACATACAGAATTCAAAATTTAAACATAAAAAATGTTATTAAAACCATAACATACTTTAAAATAATGAAACAGGGAAAGAGTTGGATACAGCATGGAACAATCTAATGGTGACTGGAAGTGGGAGTTACCAAAGCTGCTGTGTAGGTGAAACAGTTACCTGAATTGGATAACTGATTTTGGTCAGAAAAAGAAAAAACCCTCTTTATATCCAGGTAGTGCAAGGATTCATAAATAATTTGGTAAAGCACAAGTGCTCAAAGCTGTACACACTGCCTTTACAGCCTCTGTGTGTTTACTCAGCAGGCGCGTTTGCTTTCACATGGAGGTATGTTTTGATCTCAGAAGAGCAGGTGCTATTTTTGTAGCTTTAAGATGTTTTGTGACTCCTACTGACAAACACATTGCATGTTGTGTAAAAAAGATTCACTTAATGGGGTTGATAATCTACAGACCAGCTCTTCCATAATTGATCTGGTAAGAATCAAGACAATGACTCTAGAACTGAGTTTGATCTGTAGGACTTCATGACAGTCCGTCTTTCACAATGTTGCAGTATCGTGAATACTGGAGTCCTTTCCTCTGAGAACACAATCCTCTCTGTAAGCATTGGCTAACAAAGCATTTCTTCATTGCAATAAGACTGAGAAATAGGTCACCAKTATACAAAGAGGGAAAAATGAGGCCTGAAAGGGTCTGTCAGCATTTTAGGCACAAAAGAGCAAATACTTTACCAAGAAGGTCCAGTGAATCTCATTGACTAAATTTACTGAACCACCCCATTATCCCTGGATATTTTTCACACCTAGCTGACCAGATGACTCTGTCAGAGTACCACCATGCATTCACTTTTCAACTGCAGAGTACCTGTACAACAAATCTCACCAGTGGACCAACTGTCCACGTGCTTCACCTGCCCAAAAATATGACACATTCAGGGTTATCACGTGCGTTATGTGTGTCTGTGCAACTTCAGATCCAGACGTATCACTGGCACACCAGGCAGCTTAATTTTTTAAGTGTTCAGTGTCATAGCCTTGGAATTTTCAATCTGGTTTGTAAAGCAGCAGATTTAAAATGCAGAGACTTAAGTTCTGCCCTGGTTTAATTGTTCACTCAGTGTCCGGCCACCTTCATGTCTTTTCCACTCACTCCTCTTCTGGCCTTTTCTTTTTCCGGTATGAGCTTCACGAAGCAGGAATGACCTTTTTGTCTGGATTCCTGGCATAGAGGCCAAGGAGCTATGGCTCATTTAAGCACTTAGTGAGCCACSTTCTGATACAAACCAATAGTATAAATGAAGCACAAAGCTGACAGAAATCACTTTTCCTTGTGATCGCCTAACCGGACTCCAGTGTCTGACTCATTCTCAGCAAAGGTTACACAAGACACTCAACTGCCTGCATGGAGGTGTCATGGGTTGTTTCAGATCTCACACAGAGTGATGTTTGTAGGTGTGACACAGAACCTTACATGGCTTTTACCTACATGTCCCAGAGAACATGCCCATCTGTGTTGTATTTCACAGACCCATGCTGGTGSTTCAGACACCCTTGGCCATCACCACTTACGGTTGGCAATAGAGACTGCTGGAATGTTGCCACTCAGGTATAYCATAAAAATATGAGACAGACCCTAMAGAATCCTTTCTAGTAGTGTGCTAATAACTAATTTTATCTTGTTCTCCATATTTGGGATGCAAGTGAAGTAGCATTTAATTAACACCATATTGTAAATCATTATTGAAACCTCACTTGTTAAGTCCTTTGAAAGACAAAAGAACCAGGTAAACATTAGTGCCACTGCTTCCTCCAGGTCTTCTTTTCAGTAGACCATGTCTTATTAAACAAGAACTTTTGTACCTATTCTCACTCTTTCAAAACACAAAAGCATTAAGACATTAAGGTGCAGATCTTTTGAAAGTATTTAGATATCCAACCACTCTGTGTTCCACGCTCTGGAAGTCTCAGGCCCCCTTGAAGTTTTGGTTATTGATGACCCATTGTGCTGACAAATGATTTGTAGATATGTGCGGCAAGTCAGATCAGGGTTAAAAATAAACACTCTGTTTCAGAGGACAGCTTAAACCAGCTCACTGATCAGATTAACAGTCCATGGCCCCACAAATAGCTGTATCAGCACAACTGACAGGGTAGGAGGCTRTGGTTTGGGGATGGGACTGAGCAAATGCAGTTGGTATGCCTCAAGTTTGAATCTCCTGTTCAAGGTGCTCAAGCTTGGAGCATACCTGAAAAAGTCTGGCTCCTGGTTCGTTACAAAAATGTGCGGGTTTTTTCCAGGTGAAATAGCAAATTATGAAACCAAAGAAAGCCTCTCAGAGCACGATTGCAGCAAATAGCCTGAATGCATTAACATGGTATTTCCAATGAAAAGGAGCACAGTGATTAGCAGCATTCTGCATGAATCATATTAGTCTGGTAAAAGCGAAATTAATAAAATTAAGACTTGTGTTGTTTTTTGTCTCCCTCTTATTTTTGTATAATTCTCTCACATAAAGTAAAAAAACAATAAGGTAAAAAATATTGAAAATGAAAAATTTTAATCTTAAAAAATAGCTGGAGTTTCTGGAAGTTYATCATCCTTTTGCACATACTAAAGAACATAAACTTTTAAGGAAATACAAACCGCCTTTCTGTGCCCTTTGAACTTAATTGAACTTAAATGAGTGTAACTATGAAGATACAATATAGGAGGATTAGTTTTCTATGGGTTCATTTGTTAGCAGCATGCTGCAATTCTCAACAAGGTGAATCAATAAGCATGAAGTACACTGGGCTGCCTGTGTCTGACAAATTCTCTGGCACTCAGAGCCAAGGAATGCCGTGCTATTGCACAGGTCTTCACCTCAATGTCCTACATCAGTGCCAAAATCATCCACTCCTCACAAAATGGATGACTTATTCAAAACCAGTTTTTTAACAGGCAAATTCCTGTGTTAGGGGAGTTTTCAAAGCAGAGCTAAGGATTCTACACCTTTGCCAGCAAACAATGTATCAAGTGGGAATTTATCTCATCAATTTTGGTGGTTTTGTTTCAAGCCCTTAATGATGAGAAGACTTATTCTATCTTCAGTTAAGAAATACGTCACTTTAGTCATCATGATTTAGCTAAATGGTAAGAGGAATAATACGTTAGCTCACCCATTCATTTCACACCAGCAATAATAAATATTTTTACTTACCCAGAAAGTCACCACAAGATATTCTCTGGAAAGTGTCATGCACCTGTGATTTGATCTTATAAATGGTCCTAGACGAATAATGACAGTGACATTCAATAATTACTTTGTACTTCAGTCACACACTCCAATAATGCTTAAAATGAGGTAAGCCTAGCTAGCACCCATTTCAATGTTTTTTACAACTATGTGAAATGTCCTGACTTTCCCTTAGCTCTGGTCTTGCACACAGTGTCRTAGGAAGGGATTCATCCTTGCAGTGCTTCCATTTACAGGATTTCCACAACCTGGAAGGCCACACTGGGACACTCACAAGCACACTCACAGCTCTTGTGTGCAGTTTTCCTTGCAGCCCAGCTACAGTGAGGGGAAGTGGGACAGGTGCAGCTCTTCAGACCCCAGGGAGAAAGGCTATGCATGAGCATAGCAGGTTTTTTCTAGAGACCCAAAGAATTGGAATAGCAGCAAATGGGGAAGCTTGGATAAGGCATCARGAGAAAGAG
Organism: Malurus melanocephalus; assembly: GCF_030028575.1. Lineage (NCBI taxonomy): Eukaryota > Metazoa > Chordata > Aves > Passeriformes > Maluridae > Malurus > Malurus melanocephalus. The sequence goes on from NW_026623283.1 coordinate 3,058,297, forward strand.
GAGAAGGTTCCTTACTGGAACAGGACCCTCAGCAAATGGGTCATGCCATCAAACCTGCCAGAGTCCAAAGAACATCTGGATGATACTCTTAGCCATGTGATTAGTTCTGTGAGGGGCAAGGTGTTGAACTCARTGATCCTTATGGGTCCCTTTCAASTTGATMTATCCTATCTGTGATTAACTCAGGTGTCCTGATGTAACCTGTAAGTTTGTTCATTCATTGCAGAAGAAGAAAAGCTTCTCTAGACTAAGGTTAGGCACTGACAATAGGCTTGAAGTGTCTGACTTTTCTCAGTAGCCTTTGGTACATGTTAAAATAAAGGAAATAATTATTTATTCCAGGAATATAGTGTAAGGAGATTAAATATGTCCTAAAATTAATTGTTGGTTGCAGCTCCTCCATCTTACTGGAAATATATATGGCAGTTGCTATCGTACACAGGTCTGTCATGCTCCTGGYCCTAAATGTGAGCACTGCTCCTGGCAATCACAAACCATAACAAGTTACAAACATCCCCAAGTTGTAAGAGTCCTTGCTAAATAATGCTAGCTTCATTCTTCCAAAGAGCGAGTCATGCTCTGTAGCCTTCCCTACAAGTTCATAGGCACCAAACATAACCAAAAGCTGACATCACGTTCTTGAAGAGTTTCAATACCAAATTTAGAAGCCAGTCAGTCTGCCCCTCTCTCTCAGCTTTTATGTTGTGATGTCCTTACAGCTGAGGCAAAATTCTCACACATGGAAGGATATATAAATATTCTTAAACCAAAACAAATCAAGAGTAGCCTCAGCCTACTAATCAGTTAACTAGAATCAAATCTCTGAGATTCCTTTTTCCTCCTCCTCATTATTTTTAAATGATATCAGAAAGTGTGTTAGATGTTTTGAGAAGTGTTTGGGGCGTTTCATGAAAGAGACAAATCACTGAATTTGTACCAAATGTGATTTTACAGCAGATTTCCACAGAAGCCTAGCAAATGTAAAGTTTAACATCAGCCACTTATCACATGTGAGTTACCCTGTTCCCAGAGGACACACTAGAGGAGGCAATGAGGCTAATTAAATATTCATTTGTTTGCAGCATTTTGTCCTCTAAGTTCAAAAGCAGRAAGAGTTTTCTGGTAATGTATTGGCAGTGGACCATGTAGAGAACAGAATGGATTTTAAACTGCTGTTCCAATGCCTTTGCACTGGGTATTGCCCAGTAATAATCAATACAGAATTTGGTAAGGCTATATCATATTGGTTATATTGCAAATGGAACTACTAGCTCTGAAGTTTGGTTGGGTTTTTATTAATGAGCTTAGAGCAKCCCATCAAATAGCAGCTAGACCATGAAAAGACAGGGAAAAAAACAAATAAAAACCACCCAAAAGTATCGTAACTGGGATATCTATACCAGGACTTCAGAGAAGAATAATTGTGATTATGCAAATTGCAACTTATGCAAAATCCATTCAAGGTGTTTGACCATTTTGGTGGTCTGTTTTACTCTTCTGAGGCAGGCTTGTCTTACTGTGGTTTATCTCTTATTATTATTTCTTGTTGTATTACATAATATTCCAATTTGCTCTGAAAAAAACAATAAACTCCATACATTTTCAGTATATATATTTTCATACCTCTATCTTTGGTTTTTACCATACATCTAGGAACTTTGGTACAGACAAAAGACAAAAAAGAAGTTAAAAAGTCAAAATCCTGAAGAAAAATCCCAACTAATAACCAAAAATTTTATTTTCATGTTCCCCATTTTAACTCTTTTAAATCTCTGCTGAGATGATGTTTCTGTAAGTAAAGCTGGAATTTGATGGTATGAAAATGTCATTGTGAGATGTTTTGACAGTCCAAATCCTTCCCCTCACACACACTGACAAATAYTCAATTTGAAAAGGCCATGCAATAAGCCTGTTCACACAGCAAAGCATAGTTTGTGAGAACAACCATTTCTGTATGATAAAAAATAAATTTCTTAATCAATGTGGGGCCAAAAGGTCATATGTGCCAGAYTGTCAAACACAAGGGCGTGTAAAATGCCCTTCACTTATAGAGGAAGACAGCTCCATAATACCTCGCCAAATCTAGCAGGTATCAATATCTTAAACAAATGTAATCTGGGATGGAGTGTCTATTACCAACTGCCTGGAAAGAAAGGCTTCTCACTCAGACCCCTGTTATTCCCCATGCAGTATTTGTCTCAAGTTTCTGGCAATGAAAGCTTTTTAAATACCCACAGCATCACATATTCTAGACACAGASCTATCCAGTTTCACTCCTTACAGATGAGGCTCCTGTTGTGTCCATCACACACACCTCGCTGCTTTATCTCCTGCAATTCCAGGGTTGGCAGTGCAATGCCTCCCTCCAGAATGGGGTGGATGCAGCTGTGCCTGGCACAGGGCTTCCAGGGAGAGCCAGACCCCGTGCCAGGGAACAGCAGCCTCCAACAGCACTCTGCACACGCAGGGAGGGAGTCCTGACAAAAAGCAGACTCCTCCTGGCTGCAGCCCGTTTGTGTCACATAAYCCAGTGCAGAAGAACAGGAAAAAAAGGATGGGATAGGGTAAGACCAGTTATAGTCATATAAGCTGGCATAGGGAGCTTTACGTGCCAGGCCAGGACAAACCTGAGAGGCCTCTATCTGGCTCCATGGCCCACCCGAAAATGTGCAGGGTAGGTGAGGAATGCTGCACCTCCCTGCTGCAGATACCTGAGCAGCCAGTGTGAAATACTCCCGCAGCATTCCACACGTTCCGCTTCTTCCTCCTCTTAGTGCATCTGTGCCCACCAGCTTCTAAATGCTGCTTATTTACCGTTCTCTCAACAACAATACACAGATTCTGATGGCAAAACTTACAAGTTCAGAGGTTTTTAAAAATATTTTTTAAAAAGGTATGCATTTCTATGGAGAAGCTACCGCTTTGATTTTATTGTCATGGTTCAGGCCACTTCACAGACCTGACAAGAAAGCAGAGTCACTTTTTTAATGAGTGCATTGAAATTCTATCGCTGCAGTGAGCTCATACATTGTTTCAAAACCATGCACACAGAAGAGGCTAGCAACTTTCAGAAAATCATAACCTCCTTCTTAATAGAAATAACAAAAGACAGCAACTGCAAGCAGCCACAAAGCCCGTTATACTCTCCTTACAGTTTTGCTTATATTTCAGGCTTGCAAAAAATTGACATGTAGATGCAAATACAAGGTTATTTTCAAACAAGACCTTACATAGTCATGCTTTAATCTGATTGAGGAGTTTGCATCTATCTCCAGCTACATAAACCAGGTGTATGCAACATCCGTGCATAACTTAGACTGTCCCAGACTTGCAATTACCCACAAAATTCCAGCAAGCAACACTACAAACTATAACTCAGCATGATCAGAAAACAGTGTGAAAGGACAAATTAAGGAAAGATGTTATTTCTCTCTACCTGTTTAAATGGCAATAAAGGCTTGTGGTACTGACACTTTCCTGGGTGTTGTGATCATGCTTTAAAGAAATTGGAAGCACATATTCTGGTATACCAAACCTCATCAACAGCATTAATTCTACTTCCATATAGTCAATTTGAAAAATCATAAGTACCTTAAAATGCCTGATAAACAGTATACAGCTCACACATGCTCAGACAGTAGGCTGGTTAATATTTTATGGTTTATCTGATAAAGTTAATTTATCTGAAAAAGAATTTAAGTCRGAGTGGAGGCATACACTGAATATTTCATCACCTTCTTAATTGCAGAATACAGACAAGACTTTTTTTCCCCCTTTGGGACAAATAAATGTTAAGTTATTACTGAYGGGAATCCGTTTGGCAATTAGGTTAAATCCAGGTGAAACCAACCAGAATTGGAGTGCTGAAAACATCACAGAGCTAAAGCATATTCAGCCGACTCTATTAATTTACATGATGAAGCAGAAATGTTGATAGCAGGCTTGTGTAACTCAGCAAGCTGAGGTTACATTAACGCACAAGGAAACACTGSTTTGTGCTTTTTTCTTACAGTTAATTTGCAGTTTTCAGAAGCTGCTATTCTTTTTGCACAGCAGACAATATGATATACCTAAGGCTTTTCATTCYGACTTCTGATTTAAAGGTCTTCAGCTTGTGCTACAGACCTTAGCCTTGAAGCCAAGTGCAAATTAGCTTTAAATCAATGAAGCTGATTAAAGCTTCATTGTGACTGAGCCCTTTAATAGAAGGAGAAGYGGGGGATGGTAAAGACCCACTTGAACATGGCAAAAGAGCTGCCTCTCAACTTGGAGCATATGTAATGCTTTTCAGCTCCACTTTACCCTGACAAAACCATGAAGKGTTTAAGGCCATTTACCTGCTGACAGGGTAAAACCAAAGTCCCAATTCAGTGAGAAAGGCCAAGAATCAGATGTTGCTAGGCAAGCTGGAAGTAAAAGGTTGCTTTCAAAAATAGTGGCAGGGGGAGAAAAGAGGGCAAAGAGGAGATAGACATCAAAATATCTTCCCACAATGGAACCAAAGAGTAAACTTCCCACCTTCCCTTCTGCTGTAGCAGAATTTTTGGGTTTCCTTTGTTTTGTTTTGGTGTGGGTTTTTTTTAATTTTTGTTTTATTTTTAATCCACAAGCTGCTATTTAGAGAAGTAAGCTGTAGGCAAGATGCAGTGCTGTGAAAGGAACCAGTTCTTTCATGGAGTTCCACACTCAAAACAAGCCACTTGTCTCCAGGGGCTCTCTCTCTCTCGGAATGCAGACAACCTGCCAGATTCACCTTTTACAAACAATAACAGTACCAAATGAGAGCAGAGGAAAATCCTTACGCTGCTTTGAATACCACCGTGGGAATCCACATTACACAAATGCTAGAATTKCTTTACTTTCTTCCCTTATCCTTTCCTTTAGTACAGCACAAATATATGTAATTTTATCAAAAAGGTTTCTTTTTACATGTATGTTTTAGAATCTTCACGAAGTGTCAAAATATAGAAATAACATCCTACTCCAAGATACTGAAATTCATTTCTCCCACCAGAGTAGATAATGCTCAGTTGCTAAATTACACACAAAGCACCAAGATAAATTTCATCCCATTCTCCTGTTTGAAATCTTAGCCTTGAAGGTGAATTCCTCCTCTGATGACAACTCAGGCACCCCGAGTCACTCAAGGTCTTAATTTTCACCTCCAGACATAAAATGAGACAATACTAAAATTCCTGAGACTATAAGGTGCTGCAAAGGATAAATGAGTTTGCAATACATTGAAAAGATAAAAAATAATAGTGCAAGTAGCAACAATCATACTTAAAATAAAAAAAATCTTAATACTAGAGCAGAGGATTCACAGTACCACCCAGTGTTTGACAAATGATTATCTGAGAAAATTAACAAGTCATGCAAGGAAAGCGATCCTGGATAGCTTCCTTGGTATGCAAAGTTAACCTCTTAAGTTAGCTCTACTTCACTTACTCTTCCCTAATTTATTATGCAATCACTCTGAGCAGATGCCGATTTAGCTCTAGCACCACACTGTACAAACTTCAAGTAAGTCACAATAAGTGATAGTGTGTGGTAATAAAATACAAAGAAAACCTGTTACAAAGATTCACTCACCCAGAACTCATTTTTTGGAAGATAAAACAAATCTCACAGGTAAAYTTAGACTTCAGGATTAAAAACTGAAATTGTCTCAGAGAAGAGTTCAATACATGGATGGCCTAMCTGTTGCAGTGTCCAATTCCCTGGYGTTATCACCTGCATTTGTGTACAGAAGTGTTTAAATTAGATTATTGTCCCTTTCACAAGTTATAAAAAAGATTTGGGAGCACATAAACATTTCATTTTGCTATCATATGTCACTCATGAAGTAGCTATGTTGATTCCTGTGGAGCATAAGCATTCAGCAGCTTTGACAGGCGACCATTTTTAGGGGTCTTCAGTTTGAAGGYTGAATTCTCACGCTGCCTTACTTCAGGCAAACACACAAAGCTGGACCTCAGGCTCTCATAACTTGAGTCAAAGCACCACATTGCTCTGGGTCTCTGCAGGTATATTGTCAAGTTGACAATGTTCAAAGCAAGGATTTAAATCTGCACAAAGCCATGGCCACAGCAAATTATCTTCTTAGAATCACAGAATGGCTTGATTTGGAAGGGACCTTAAAGATCATGTAGTTCCAACCTCCCTGCTGTGAACAGGGACAYCAACTTCCACTAGACCAGGYTGCACAAAGCTCCATCTAGCCTGGTCTTGAGATCTTCCAGGGATGAGGTATCCACAACTTTCCTGGGCAACMTGTTCCASTGCCTCAGCAACCTCACAGGAAATAATTATTTCCTAATATCTCACCTAGACTAACTCTCTTCCRGTTTGAATCCATTCCCCCTTGTCCTGTCCCTTCAGGTACTGGCAGGCCACAATTAGGTCATCCCAAAGCCTTCTGTTTTCCATGCTGAACAAACCCAATTCTCCCAGCTTTTCCTCATAGGAGAGGTGCTTCATCCCTCTAATTGTCTCAGTGGCCTCCTCTGGACTCATCCCAACAGGTCCATGTCCTCCCTGTGCTGGAGACCCCAGAGATGGATGCAGCCCTGCAGGTGGAGTCGCATCAGAGCAGAGCAGAGCAGAGGGGCAGAATCCCCTCCCTCGCCCTGCTGCCCACGCTGCTTTGGGTGCAGCCCAGGGCACATTTGGCTTTCTGGGCTGGGAATGACAATTGCTGGCTTATGCCCAGTCTCTCATCCACCAGCACCCCCAATTCCCCAAATTCTTCCTTCCTACATTTTAGTAATAAGAGATCTGCATATGAAGAAATATTTCGTCTTCTCTATACAGTGATTTTCTTTGGCCAATGCACACATCATCCAGTATGAGAAGCAACTTTTCATCATCAACTTACCAAAATAARATATACTTTGAATGCCAGCAGTGCAACTCTGACTGAATAAACAGAGTTACAGAGGACAGCAACGACAGCAGTCACCCTCCTCATACATAAATGTCCAACAAAAAGGAACCCAGTGCAGAAGCATTCATACTACAGATTTACAACTTTAAGTTCTGGTCAGCAAGTTGGCTATTCACCTTCAGAGGCTTGTTCATTTTGTTGGGTTTTTTTTATTATTATTATTATTATTATTATCTACTATAAAACTTCAAATCTGAAGAAAGGGATGGATTTGCCACACCAATATTAATGCTTGTTATCTCGTTTCCATGTTTTGTTAGTGGACATCTTAAATACTGCAAGTTTCACATTACCATAGATTTGGCCAGATGAGCCCTAATATCTTAGGGTAAGTGAAGAGAAATTCCCTTCAGTGGTAGATTTTCCCCTTTGACACATTTCACATTTCAGTTTTTTCTTTTTTTCTAACACACTAACATCAGCTGGTGGTCTGTGAGCTAACATTACCCATATCCTTTAAAATCTTTTGGCATAGAATTTGTCACCCAAATCTTTCCTAACWGGAATTCAGTTTGCTACTCACAGAGTGTATTTTGGTATTTGAACAAATTGAATGACTGCACTAGGGTTTGGGGGAAATGGGCAACTGTTCTATGTGTGGAAAAAGGTGGGAGGCGATGAGGGATTAATATTTTCTGTAGCATTAACTAATTAGCATAATGTAAAGGTTTTATTTGTAGTCACTATTTACAGGTCTCTGAAAACGCAGCTTGGAAACATGAAGAAATGCAAGTTTACCATAGCACAGCACTGACATTTACCTACCAAAATTGCAACAGACATCTCTCAAAGTCTTCAAGGCTATGGAGCAAAAGTGACTGTTCTACTTAATGCTGATATCAGTATGCTAAATTGACAATTTGCTCTCAGTGCTTCCTGTAATAGGAAACAGACAAATTTATGGGAGTCRGTTTTCTGATCCATCCATAGCTGCTCTTGGCATAGGACTCAGAGGCCTCATTTCACTTCCAGCTGCACTCCACACACATTTCAAAAGTCAATACCTTTGTTCCCCTATTTACAGCCTTGTAGCAGCCTCTGCTTTGAGACAGTAGAGCAGATAGAAGGACCGATACAACCACAGTGCTCCAGACAGAGTTTTCTGTGCTATCCTTGCTAAGACAAACCTGTTTGACCACTCAGGGGCTCAGATCCAGCAACTTCTGATCCCTCTGTCCCAGGAAATGTGGAATAACATGGATTTTGATGACTGCATCAGACCTGCTGCAGACAGGACTTGTAGACCACTGGTTCAAGGCATTTTAGCACTAGATGTCCAAAATTAAAATAAATATGAAGTGCCCCTAATTAAAGACTCCCAGATAATTCCAGAAATATATTAAAGTCCAAAAAGATCAAACATTAGATGTGACCTCACACTTCACAATACAGGCAGAGCAAATGGAGTTTTAGAGAGCCATTAATACAGACAGCTAAACACTCCTAAATAGTACTTATCTGCTACCAAGATAGGCACTGCCTATYATTATATCCCAACAGTATTTGCTGGTATTACAGGAAATGTCACCCAAAGACTGCAATGTACCAGAGGCCTGTATGGTTTTCATCCATTTATTAGGAAATACACAGATGTTTCTCACTATTGTGATGTTAGAAAAGATATAAAATAATAGATGATATATGTATATCTTATGAAAAGATATAAAATAAAAAGCTGACTGTAATTTCTATCATCACAAAACAAATCCTAGTTTTCTATGATTACAGATGGGATTTGTCTCCAACAGAATTTCTCTTGTGAAATGTTTTCCTGCATCTTTAAGGTCAGTTTGCTAAATCCCACGTATTGCAGTAAAATTTTTCCCTCCCAGTTTACAGTTTATCTAAAGCTCATTAAAATAATTTTGCCTTGCACAAGGTTGCTTTAAAACCGGAATCACCACTTATAATCTTAAACACACTTTACCTGGCTTTCAAAGCACAACAAGCTTACCTCTTTAGCTACACAGTTTTCCAAAACTAACAGTTCTAAAACAAAGGGAAATGAAAGGAAGGACATAAAAGGTGGGTTAGCTAGTATAACAGTTAGCACCACCTACTTGGTATCCACRCAGATGACAAGAAGATGTAAGGCAATAAGGAAGGACAACACATTTTTCCAGTTCATTTGTAATCCTCAACTAGTGAAAAATAAGCTAGGATTGCCATCTCTGAGAATATCATTTAAACTTTGCCTAAGATTGTAGAGGAGCAAATTTAAAATTCTGACATGAAATTTCTAGATGGAGCCAAAAYTTGGGCCTGAGCTTGCTAGTCTTTTTTTTCCCCTTTTGTTTGGTCACTTAGTCACGAGTATGAAGAGAGAAGAAGAAAAGGAGAATCTGAGCAAGCCAAACATGTTTACCTTTGTTTAATTTTACTTAATAAACCAGGATGGGATTAGAATTTGGCTCATAATCTGACGTCAAGAAAATGTCACAGTACACAAGCTCACATGACTATTRTTTAGACAGCCCTAGAAAATACAGCCCAAGCAATATTCTCACTACAAAACTYATACCAGATACTGAAGGTATGTTGATATGATAAAACCAGGGAAATGGGTATAAATCTAAACCTGAACAGAAGTGGATTTGTGTACAGTGCATACAGCATACGTTATTTTTCAGGTTGCTTGGAAATATGGCAACAGCTTCATTTTGCTTTGAAAAGCAAAAAATATCTATTTGAAAATTAAGCAAGTCAATCAAAAGTGTCATATTTGCAGATAATAAAGGAAACAATTCACCTTTCTCCCAGCAAGACATAAAATGAAGGAAAAAACCCGGAATACTGGAGCAGGTATCACTACTGAGACACCAAAGGGATGATAGATAACATGAATTTCAAGAAACATGCAACAGGCCATCTATTTGAAATTTGTTTTTCACACAGTTAGTACAATAACAGCTGCTCCTGCAAGAGAGGTCAATCTACCCACGCATTAACCCCCAATCAAGCAGCAGCACTCTGAAAATCAAAAATGTGATTGCAAATTTCTTGCATGCCAAGATGAAGGAGTTTTTCATTCCAATCTATTACTACCAGCATTTTACATTCATTATGGTCAGGGGGTGAAGTGAGAACTAGGTACTTGCTGGTTCTGAATGCCAGCACTTTCTTGATTACATTACCAAAGAATTAACATACAGAACCTCTATTAAAGCAGTGGAAATGGGCTTACTTATAGCTGTTTTCATAGCTGAGGATTTCATAGTAGTTTTRCATTCCAGCTCAGAAGGTTAAGAGGTTAAAAAATAGCTGTATAACCTATCCATTGCTGCAAAGAAAGGTCTAAAAGATCCAGGCTTTCAGCATTACAATGACAGGAAGGCTATCTGGTTTTGTAAGCATTTCTTTAAATCACACTCGGTGGGCTGGCAACCCCTGGCTTGGGGAGGGGGGTGCTTTTTGTTTTGTTTTGTTTTTTGAAGCTGTCTCTGCTGAGCTCAAAATAAATCTCACAAAAATTTATATAACCTCCAAATCTACAGCACTCTAGCCTGCGTTCTAACTCTTCACAATAGAGATTGCCAAAATTACACGTTACAATGACACCTATAAGGTCATTACAATCTGCAAACCTTGGAGAAGATCCACAAAACACATTTTAAAAGGAAAGAGGGTCTTGCCTACAGCAACAAGTGGGATAAGCAGTCTTAAGGAACATTAAGAACTTAATACTCTTCTTGCAGAACTTCTCTGCCATTAACAACATAAATGTACCCTAAGCCCCCCCAACCAGGAACCTAAGTAGTGAATATTTCTATAGTGGATTTAGGCATTTACTCACCKGTATTAGGAGCTTAGATCTCCAATAAATGCAATAAAACAAACAAAAAACAAGGGAAAAGACAGTGACTCTTTCACAAACGAGTCAGAGTTATGTATATTATTGGCTGTTGTTAGTTGCATGAGAGATTGCTTTGTTAATCCAATCATTCTTTAAGAGTGCAAGTTATAAGCTGTATACAACATAGCATTCATATAAAATAACTTGAGTCACATATCTTTTCTAAAAATAGTTTATCTGTTTTTTTCCCAGTGAACTTCAATCACTTCAAAGAAAATCCTTTCGAAAAAAGTTTCAGCATGGCACTGCTATAAATCTATCCAAGATTTATTTTTTTCAGATTCTAGTTCACTTGTTATGGACAGTTCACACAGTGGGCAGAGTGAGCTTCAGGGGCTCCCAGGTGCAAGAAACAAAGAATGACTGTCAGAGCTGAGCTGGCTCCATTTTTTGCTTTATGGGATTGACCAAAACAATTTACTTTATTTACCATTTACTTCCACTGACAAAAGAAAGAGCTCCAGCATTGGAGCTCAATATTGCAATACTCAATATTACACCACACAGATCTTGCTGTGAGCAATGAAATGCTGGATACACTTGGATATCACACACCATTTGTGCTGCTAAAACAACAGAGATATGGCTGGATTACTGTGTTTTAACTGTAGAGCTAGGTCTTTACTCCAGCAGAGTCAAGGCACTCCTTGACCCATACCAATATGGTCTTATGGCAATGGGCATCTGAGGAGAAAGTAAATTCCTTCACCCAGAAGTTAACCAACCCCAAAGGATGAACAACAGACAAACCCTTTACACCTAGCTAATAACAGTAGACAATTTTTGGGACAACAATATGGTGGTTAGCAACCCACTGACAGTGATTCTAATACCAGCTTTCAGCCATCAGCTACACTAAAGTATATCATCACAGTTTTTCAATCAACCAATATTGRAAGCCAAATACAAACTCTACTGCTAAACAACATACCCATTTCATGAATCAGCAGGTTAATTAAACTAAATACAGATATTAACCATACAGAAAAGGAAAAAAMCAAGGCTTCTCACACCCCATCATTAATTCCCTACTCTGTAGGTTTTTATCAGTGAGAGGTTTCACTGAGATTCACTCAGTGCTGTTTGCTGCTTTTCACTTGTTCTTTTCACTTTGTACTGACTTTTCTGCATTTCCTCTAGTTTCAAACAAAGTTTTGAAAGCAATATATCAAGTCAACAAATACAAATGCATTAATTCTAATTAACAATCAAGGGAAAAACTCACTTCCATTTCCACAGAAGCAGACAAGCTGGGTGATCCTTTAGGAGCCAGATTCCACAGCTGTAAAATATTCCATGGCTTCAGACAGTGGGTTAGACAATCATTTGTTAGGAAAGCTACAGGTGATCTTTCCACAGAGCAGGGAGATGGACTGGAGACCATACTGAGGACCTGTCCAGCTATGCTTTCTAAGGTTCCCTGTTTTCTAACCTCTTGAAAGCTTGGGGGGAATAAACCAACAAGTGTTTGCTCCTCAACATACCGCTCATGGAAGTAAGAACAGCACTGCAGGATTTTGTGTCATTTGTACAAAGGTGCTTAAGAGAGAAAGACTCRTTCGGTAAACAACTGCATTCAACCCACTTGGTTGATAGAGGAAACCCAATTGAGGTAATCTTTCTGGAATTCAGCAAGACATTTGATGCTGTCTCTCACAGGATCCTTCTGTACAAAATGTCCAGCACACAGCTGAGCAACTAAGTTAGGTGATGGGTGAGTGGCTGSCTCACAGATTGGCTGGCTGGCACAGAGGGTGATCGAGAATGGAGTAGCATCAGGCTGGCAACTGCTCACTAGAGAGGTTTTGCARGGCTCCATCCTYGGCCCAGTTCTCTTCAACAGCTTCATAAATGACTCAAAGGAATACTAGGCAAATTTGCCAACAACACCAAATTAGGAGTAAGCTGTCAGCTCTCTCAAGGGCATAGAGATCTTAACAAATCAGAGGACTGGACGATCACCAACCATATGAATTTAACAAGGGCAAGTGCCAGATTTTGCATCTGAGATGGGACAGCCCTGGTTGTGTGCATAGACTGGGGAATGAAATGCTGGAAATCAATGCTGTGGAAAGGGAGCTGGGGATCCTGGTCCCTTGAATGTGGCAAGTTGAACATGAGTCAGCAGTGCCTCCAGGCTGGCAGCCAGGAGGGACAACCCTGTCCTGGGGGCATCAGGCACAGCATCACCAGCCAGACATGGGAAGGGATTGTCCCACTCTGCTCTGTGCTGGGGCAGCCTCACCTCGAGTGCTGGGGGTGGCTTTGGTCACCACAATATAAGAAAGATATAAAGCTACCAGAGAGAATGCAAARGAGGGCCACAAGGATGGACAAGGGCCTCACATTGCTGCTAAATCAGCCTTATAAAGAAGAAATTCAGCAAAATACTCGAGGGATTTACAGGTGCTTTGATGCTACTGAAAGTCAGTGTAAACAGGTACAAATGATGCTTTTTTAGAGGAAAGTTCTAATCAATGAGAGAAATAGAARCATCTAGTTGTCAAGTAGTTTTATGTAACATTTTTTCCAGACTTGTGGCATACTAAAAACACAGCAATRGAGAAATATAAATCTGCTCACAATGGAAGTGTCCTGCAGCAACCATGGTATCACTCTRTCCCTGGGGTTGTCACTCCAGAGCATTTTACCACTRAASAGKTTGCCARGAAGAACTSASACWGTGAGCAAYCAGGAAAGCAAATTAAACAGAAACCAGGATAGGAAAATACATATTTAAGAGACATGAAATTCACTCCTGAGCATAAATAAGTTTTTGGACAACCACACACCCAGCCATTTCTGAAACTGATTCCGCAGATCCTGCATGTCCCTTCTTCTAAGGGCAAGGGGAACAGTCATTAACATCCAAAACACCTCGATGTTAAAAAACAGCAAGATGCAAAAAGTTGGGGGAGGGGAAAATCAGTACTTTATTTCAGTTACAGTCACTTAAAAAAAAAAACCAAAAAAAAAAAAACATCCAAAAAATCCCACCATCATTTATAATGTAGAACTCCCTCCAAAATTAGCTTACACACTGATATAAATTGGTTTTCTTTGTGGTCTAAAATTGACTTGCAGTTC